>NC_058382.1:45286305-45661305 GCF_018350175.1 Felis catus
TCTCTTTGTTGAACAAATATTTATTAAGCGAGGAATAGTGCCAGGTATTGTGCTAAGAACTGGGAATTCAAAAGTGAAAGAGTACACAGTGTTTGTTTTGTCAAGGAACTTACAGTAGATGGAAAATGTAGAAAGAAAAACAATTACAAAATAATGTGATAGGTGCTATGAGGGGAAGAATTACAGGATGGGAATATCCAAGCAAGGAAAATAACTTGGGATTGGGGTGAAGTGATAAAGGAAGGCAGCTTAGATTGTGTAGAAAATACAAGAAATCTACAGATAATTCATTAGAATTAGTAAGTGAGGTAGTTGAATAAAAAATCAATATACAAAAATCAATTGCATTTCTACATGCCAGTAACAAACATTCAGAATATGAATAAAAAGATGCTTTTAATAGCACAAAGATATGAAGCGCTGAGGAATAAATCTAACAAAGATGCAAGAGCTTTATGGAAAAAATTACAAAATTTTATTGAAGGATATTAAAGGGGACCTAACCAAATGGACAGATAAGCCATGCTTATGGATCAGAAGATTTAATATTGTAAAGATGTCAAGTTTCCTCTAATTGATTTAGATTCAATGTAATACTGTTTAGAATCTACCCAGGATTTATTTTTCTTAGTGAAATTTAATAAGCTACTTATATGGCCATGCAAGGGACTGAGGATAACCACAATATTCTTAAAGACAAAGAACAAAGTTCAGGAAATTGCCTATCAAGATCAAGAGTCATGAAACTATAGTAACTGAGACAGTTTGGTGTTGTTATAGAGACAGGGCTCTGGAAGAGCACGTGGGAGCCCAGATAGAGATCCACATATATAATGTTGTTTGATACTTGATAGATGTGACACATTCAGACCAGAGGCGGGAAAAAGAGATTCTATGGTCATTGATGTTGGGACATCTGGGTACGGAGATGGAAAAAATAAATGAAATTGTACGCCCATCTCACACTATATATAAAAGTCACTATCAAATTTAAGACTGAATGAGGTTTTTAAGCTATAGTTAAAAAAAAATGGTTATTTTAGAGAACATGCACATGAGTGGGGAAGGGAGGGAGAGAATCCCAAGTAGTCTCCATGCTGCCAGCCCAGAGCCCAAGTTGGGGTTGGAACCCATGAACTGTGAGATCATGACCTGAGCTGAAACCAAGAGTTGGATGCTCAATTGACTGAGCCACTCAGGCACCCCTAAGATAGAATTTTTAAAATAATAGAGCTTTCAGAAACTAATATAGGAGATTAGATTGATAAATTTGTCCAAATTAAAATTGAAAATTTATCAAAAGTTGACTGGCAAATTTGAAAATTCATCAGAAGCTGAGAGAAAGAGAGCAAAATAACAACCAAAAAGATCTGTAAGCATGAAGATATTTGTAACACAGAATGTGACAGAGGACCAATATCTAGAGGATATAGAAAACACCTCTCTGGCTGGAGCTGAGACTGTACAAACTATGTTTCCCACACTTCTCACCAGGTGACTTCTGGTTAGGTTTTGGAAATGAGAGTCTGATAGGAAGCTCAATAGGAAGAGATGGGATATTTCCTTTCCTTTTTCTCGTTCCTGCCACTGTGGCTCTAACCATACCATACAGTTGACTCAACCACATAACCACATTCCAGCTCCTTTCAGCACATGCGGCCATTACTGCCCTTCAAAGACTGTGTGAGGGGCTCCCTACATGGAACCTTGTGCTTTAGAGAGCCCACTCTGAGCCTCTTGGGACTGCATTTCTGCCTATGGGGCAAAGAGTCTGTGGCCAAAAGGGTGTGATTTCTTGGAGCCTGTTCCCTACTTGCCCTTGGATGGGTAACACAGAATGCTGATGTTCCATGCACAGAGTGCTCTGAGTCCGTCCTTCCAAGGGTGGGCCATGCCTCTGCTGTGCACACCTTGGCTTAAAATATGGCTGTTTGTATATAGTTTTATATATAATTGTATGGGAGTGAATGGAGTTTGGATGTGTGGCCTTGTGGGGGATCACCTGTATGCACTTGAGACCTCTAATGGAGGGGGATGGAGCTGCTTGTAGAAGGGTTGTCTCACAGGCCAGGGATCTGAGCCTTGAGTATGGCTCTTACCAGGTGCTGCCTGCTATATTCTGGCTTGAAAATTTTGAGAGGTTGAGAAGTTTAGACATTTTTTTTCAAGTTTGTTTATTTTTGACAGAGAGAGAGACAGAGCATGAGTGGGGGAGGGGCAGAGAGTGAGGGAGACACAGAATCTGAAGCAGGCTCCAGGCTCTGAGCTGTCAGCACAGAGTCTGATGCAGGGCTCAAACTCATGGACTGCTAGATCATGACCTGAGCCAAAGTCGGACGCTCAACTGACTGAGCCACCCAGGCACCTCGAGAGGTTGAGAAGTTAAAAGCAGTGCTTCTCAAACTGTGGTGAAAATCCATTTTTCTTTTCTTTTTTAAACTTCAAATTTATTGGAGACCAATACTCTGGGTACACAGAATAAAAATATAAGAAAAAACTTGAAAAGTGTACAACCAATATAAAATTACTGTCAAATTGCTGTAAAATTTTTTAAATACTTCAGTGTCTATTTTTATTTGGCATGGAACAAGTAGACTTGGTTTGTGGACTTGTTTGCAGGTCATCTTTGGACTAACATTCACCAAAATTCACACCTGGGCTCCTAGGACGTTATGAATAGATACTTGTTAGGATATGATAATAGCACATAATTTAACAGTTTAAATGTAGACAAGGATGTGAGTCTCCATCTGTATTTGATTCTAGCATTAATCTTTTCCCACTCACCTCTGGGTTGTTGGGGTTCCCATTGGGTCCAAGTATTGACTGATCGGCCCAGAAGTCTAGACTTCTCTCTTGTCTCTTCCTCCCTAGGGGCATAAGTTGATTCCTGATGTCTTTAAGATCTAGGCTACCTCAAGATTCCCTCCTCCTGCTTTTTCTGTTCTTTCAGCCTTCCCCAGCCGTGTAACCATTCCCCGAATTAAATTCCCTCTATTTAAAATACCTTGTGTGGTTTTGGTTTTGTTGACTGGACTTTGACTTATAAAACTTAAGAATCAATAAGGAAAAGACAATCCAATAGGAATCTGGACAAAAGTCTTAAATAGGCACTTCAGAAAGAAAGGCCATTAAGTGTAGGGAAAATGGCTCATCTCATTGATATTCAGAGAATTACAAAGTAAACGCACAGTGGGATAGTATACACACTCACTAAGTTGGCAAATAAGAGCAACCTGGCAATGAGTACTGGGGAGAGTGTGGAGGAAAGTGAGTTCTCTTGGATGCCGGTGGGTCTAGACTGGCACAACGACTTTGGTAGAGAGTTGGGCACTGCTAGGGGAGCTGAAACTTGCATACTCAGTTTTACTGTAAATCCCCACTCAGGTGTTCATCCTTGAGAAACAACTGCATTATCTGCACCAGGATTCATATCTAAAAATATGCACAGTAGCATTGCTTGCAAGATTCAAAAATGAAAGAACAAAAGTGGAAATGAGCCAAAGATCTTTCAAAGCAACAGATGTGAAATAGAGCTTATATTCTAGTGAGGAGGGAAGGTAGAGAGTAATAGGCATATTAAATGGAGTGTCAAAATGCTGAGTGTTGTGGGAAAGAAAAGGAAAGCAAGGAATGGGATCAGGAAATTGTGAGAATGGGATAGATGGTGTGTATATGTCTGCAATTTTAAATAGGTCAGATAGGCTTCATTGAGAATGTGACATTGTGGAAAAGATTTGAAGGTCATAAGCTTATGAGGCATGGTGGGAACAGAACAGGCAGAGGAAACAGCCCCAAGGTACAAGGTAGAGACATTTCAGACAAGGAGGTGCTATGTCTAGAGGGGTGTTAGGTCAGGAGATAGTAGTAGCTGTTGGCCAAGATGTGGAGAATCTCACTGGCATTATTGCTTTTATTGAATGAATTGAGCAGCCACTTGAGGGTTTTGAGCAGTGGAAGTGTCCTAACTTAGAGTTGAGTAAGATTGGTTTGGCTGCCACGTTGGAATGGACTTGGTGAATAGACCATATTGAGCAAAAGAAGCACACCACTGAAAGAACACACAGTATTTGTTCATTTATAAAAATATGCAAAGAAGCCAAACTAAACAGTATTCTGTTTGGGTAGACACAGTTGGCAAAACTACAAAGAAAGCAAAGGGAAAAGTAATAGAAGAGTTAGGATGGGGGTTATCTGTAGGGAAGAGCAGTAATATGATGTGTTGGGGAGAGGGGGCACACGGGGGCTCTGAATAGCCATGTTTTGTTTCTTTACCTGGCTCTTTACACTTGAATACTTTGACTTCTAAGCGTATGTTGTGGATGTATATATCATACACAAGAGTAACAATGAAAAGAGAAAAAGAAATACCTTTTTCTTAGTAACAGCCTACACTGTTTCATTGTTGATTTACACAACAGGTTGTTTTTCTAGATTAAGGCAAAAATTCAAGTTGTGCTTAAATATCTGAGCAATAGGGGCACCTGGGTGGCTCAGTTGGTTGGGTGTCTGATTCTTGGTTTCAACTCCAGTCATGACCTGACAATTTCGTGAGTTCAAGTCCCACATTGGGCTCTGCACTGGCAGTGCAGAGCTTGGGATTCTCTGTCTCCTCTCTCTGCCCCTCCCTGCTTGTGCTGTCTCTGTCTCTTTCAAAATAAATAAAATTTTTTTTTAATGTGAGAAATAAAAGAATATTAATGCATTACTTGGGTGTGAGTTGTCCCTAACAGGTAGACATCAACTTTTGGCTGTTAAGACAATACCATAAAATGGAGAATTGGAAGTTAGCCAGTGTATTTATAGGCCAGAAACCTCCAATCTGGACAAACATTCTTATCAGTCAGGAAGTATTTTTGAACACCTGCTACATGTGCAATAAAGTTTGCGAGTACAGTGGAATATTTAGTTAGCAAGAGGAGATCAATATACCAAACAGTTAATTACCTAAGACGTTGTATTAATTGCTAAGTTGTATGGCACTAGATAAAAAACGTTGACAAGAATACCTTAGAATTCCAGATGTAGTGCACATATACCATCTACATCTTGATCTTAGAATCTATAGTAACTTGAGTACAGAATTCTATCGTGAATTTTTATTACCACATTAACAGAAAAGATGATGCAATTTGTTGTGCATTTATACAAATACCTGGTATCTGTGATATTTAATAATTTCACCAACACTTGCCTTAAAGGTTCAGCTTTCCTTTTATGATTCTTCATCTGCCCAGAATATTCCCAAGTTTCTCTTTGCATAATAGGTAGGTATGAAAGAGAAAGTGGACCTTTTCTGATTCTGCATTTTACGTAGTCTTCAGTATGAATGAGATTAAGTATTTTAGCTTGAAACACCCCCTGCTGGGCTGTACACAGTATAAGTAATCAGAAGATAATGAATACTGCAACTTCAGGAGTACTTAATTTCTTGTTAATTATTTCAGTAAGAACTTGAAGACTGGTAATTGGCAATTTTCTTCATTAACCAAATTAAAGGAAGTATTTAAAGTCCCTTGGAGAAACTTTATGTTGAGTAGTGGTTTGCTAGGTTTTGAGATATTGATGAAATATATTAACATAAGTTAATATCTGTATAATAAATAATATATTAATAAAGTTAATATATTTGCTGATTCATGCACATACCTCATTAAGTCCTGATAATTTTCGTTTGGAGCTCTGGAAAGGAAAATTGTTTTTAAGTTTTGTAGCCAAATGCACTCCCATTTTAGGCGTCCACAAATGACAAGATCTAAGAACAAAATTAGCTGTATTGACTGCTTGATAAAGCTCTGCTTTTCATAAATAGATATTGAGAAGCAAAAGATTTTGTCTTTGTGCTATGCTTTGATGTATAGGTATAACCCAAAATAAATAGTGAACTATTGAAAAGTCTGACTTTACTATAATTGTGACTCAGTTCTTTGTTATGTCGGCAGTCTTGAAATATTTTATCCTTGGAAATCTTTGCATATCTTGCAAACAGGTTAGTAATCCCATAGGTGTTTTGTTTTGTTTTGTTGTTTTTTTCTCATTTGTATCCATTGTCCCTCCCCAATTCTGGTAGCTCCATCCTCCCAAGCTGTATTAATATTGAGAATTATCCAGGAGGAAAAGTGGAAATGAGCAAAGTATGGCCTCAGAGGTATGTGCTTATCTTTTGCTTTATTTTATTTGACATTGTTTTGGCCTTAAGCAAAAAAAGGAAATTTGTTTTTGTGATTCACTTGCTTATATAAAGGAAGACCTCTTGCCTTTTTTTTTTTTTTTTTGAAAGAAAGACATCTTTAATAATTCTCTTTTAGGATTTCTTCAAGGTATGACATATACCCTAGATTAAAGGCATTCCTATAGTCAGCAGGAATCTAGCCTCAGTTCATATTAATGCCTCTGAGTCGATTGTCTGCCAATACTATTCCTAGGGATGAAATTAACAGCAAGTTGCAATAGCTCACGAATGTTAGAGGAATAATTGGCCAGCTGAGTGTCAGGAGTTGGTTGGAGACATGTCTGTTTGGAGATTTTAAATATTCTGAAGGTTTTAAGCAAACTTAGATCACTGTAAATTTGGCTCCTCCCCCCACCAGCCTCCCCCAGCCCTGTTGTTCTCACTGGGAAATTTAAACTACAAGTTCTGTTCTGTGTTCCAATAGCTATTCCATGGAGTGTACTAAAGTGAGTGGCATGTTGGAAATGGGCGTGTGGGAATACGGTTTAGGAAGACTGCAGTATGCCCCCAAGGTAATGATGTTTGGATAGATTGAAATTCAGTGAGGATGAGGCTTCTTTGGCATCCTGCCAAAGGCTGCCCTTCTGATTTTCAGCTCTTTGAGGTATTTGATAGGGAGGTGCTATTAAAATTTACTTATTAAATAAGCACTTTCAATTCTGTTATGGTTCCCACATCTTTGATTCATATTAATCAGGCCTGGTTAATATTTTTTCCCTTGTATAGGCTGAGAGTTCCTTAATGATCTCCTTGAGGGTAAGGATGGTGTCACTTTCATTGTGTCCCTAGGGTACTCAGTAATGTTTGCGGAATGTCAGGCCAAGTGAGAATGCCCATTTGGCTTAAGGTTAACACTTGATTTTCCGTTTTAATGGAACTACTACTGAAATAATTATTGCCTTCCTCTTCCATTATCTCAAAAAAAAAAAAAAAAGCCTTGAGGATTTGTGTTAAATTTTCACAAATAATACTACCCATGCTGTTGACCAGGTTGTATTTAATAATCTCAACTGGGAAGAGTTTCATGTTTGAAGCAATGGGGTTCTTTGCGAGTCATTTGCCTGTTGGTTCTCAGACTCATTCTGTGTTCTTACCCTGCACTTCTCTGTATTATCGGGTCAACACATGAGATGCTTAAGATGGTTTCTCAGGCTCCCTTCCTTTTTTTTTTTAATTTTTTTTTCAACTTTTTTTTATTTTTATTTTTGGGACAGAGAGAGACAGAGCATGAACGGGGGAGGGGCAGAGAGAGAGGGAGACACAGAATCGGAAACAGGCTCCAGGCTCTGAGCCGTCAGCCCAGAGCCTGACGCGGGGCTCGAACTCACGGACCGCGAGATTGTGACCTGGCTGAAGTCGGACGCTTAACCGACTGCGCCACCCAGGCGCCCCTCAGGCTCCCTTCCTAATGGTTTCCAAATAGGTTTGCCCAATGGGAAAAGAATGGTGGATAGGAGGAAGGGAAAAATCCAAGCATGTCTTCCTGTCTCCTCCTGCTTCAGGATGAGGGCCTAGCAGTGGCTGTGTCTCCCCCCTTGTTCGAGCTCCCATCTCATAGCCCCTTCCACACTGGCCCCAGTTTCTGTCCTGTCTTGTGAGATCTGGCAAAACATCTTACCCTTTTGTTCCTCTTGCCCAAGTGGTGATAGTTGTTCCTTTCTCTCTTTTTTTTTTCTTCTTTCCTTTTCCCCTACTTTGCCTTCTTTATTTACTTCTAATTGAAGTATAATGCCATAAAAAACCATAAAATTCACTTGTAAAGTATAAAATTCAGTGATTTTTAGTATAGTCATAAACTTGTGCAACCACTACCACTGTCTAATTCTGAACATTTTCAGCACCCCCAGGAAGAAACTCTATACCCATCCATGGTCACTCCCCATTTTCCTTTCATCATAGTCACTGGAAACCATGAATCTATGTTCTGTCTATAAGTGTGTACCTCTTTGGCACACTTTGGACAAATGTAATTCTACAACATATGGCCTTTTGTGACTGGCTTCTTTGACTTAGCATAATGTCTTCAAGGTTCATCCATGTTGTAGCATATATTACTACTTGATTTTTATGATGGAATGTTTTATTGTATGGACTTACCACATTTTGTTTATTGAACATCTAGATGGTTTCCATTTTTTTGGCCATTATAAATAATGCCATTTATAATATATGCCAATTATAAATGAACATATATGTTACCATTTCTTTGTGAACCTATATTTTCAATTCTTGGATTAAAATTCTCATTTCTCTTGAGCAAAACAAGATTTACCTAGCAATAGAATGACTAGGTCATATGTTAATTTTACACTGAAACTTTTGAAGAACTGGACAGTGGCTTCTTTCTGTTGCAAGTCTTTGTCTTATCTCATTATCTTCTCTTGGGCCTCTTGGTGTTTCCAGCTCCTTTAGAACTAGTTCCTTGTATAAAATATCCTCTACTAAAATACCTGGCATAAACTCTATTTCCTTGACTGAATCCTGACTGTGATGTTTTTTTTTTTATATTATACATGGAAATCAAACCTATTTTTTCTCTTAAGTTTCTTTTCTTTTTCCTAAAAGATAATGAAAGAGACCATAAAGTTATTAGTATTGTCAGGTTAATTAGATTATGCAACTTGAATGATTACATGCCATCTCTATCCTGGTGACAGTTCTTTTGAACCCATTTTATTTCCCCATCTCTGTGTGTAAGTAGTTTACTTGGACAGGGATTCCAAGATGCTCTAGGAGAGAAGGAGGGAAGTGAGACAGGGAAAGGAAGAAGCCAGTGCAAAGAGGATTGATGAGTAGGGGGCGGTTGATGGCAATTGGGATGCAGTCCTATTTAGGACTTTGAAGAAATTGTATAGAGCATGTCTTAGAGTTTTTCCACCTGAGAGGCATGGAGGCTGGGATATCTCTTCACTGTTTTTAATTTGTCACTGGTTGAAGACTACTCCCCAGTATGAGAAATAAGCTCACCATCCCAGTCAAAGGAGGGACCCAGAGACTCAGAGAACAGTTGAACAAGGCTTTAATCAACATTCTTGGAAGAGTGGGTATCTGATGGACAGGCACACAAGGGGCAGTTATAGCAGGCAATTTATCTCTTAGTGTGCAAGTCCTTCCTCTGGTTCCTCATTGGCTGACTCCTACAGAGGTTACAGTCTTACCCTGATGTCACCTATACCCATGTAATGGAAAAATTAGTCTGATTGGAACAAATGTACATTCCCTGAGGTGATGCAGAGACTTTTAGTCCCTCCTCCCTTTGTTCTTTGGCACATGCTCATTGCAAGCCCCTGAAAATAAGCCCACAAAATGGAGAGGGAAAGAAGAACCAGTAAGTGAAGGCTCTAAGAGTTTGGGACTCCCTTGTGGTGGTGGTGGGGGGAGCAGGGGAGTTCATACATATTTCCAATGTAGTTGTAAACCTGTTAACTAGACAACACAGCTTTTATTTGGTATTTCTGAAAAGGAATCCTCTCCCTTCTCACACCAGGGAATTCATACTCTCAGCCCTTTGGGTATGGTACTGTGGCTGGAGAAAGTCCACAGGCAGTGACCCAGGTACTTGTAGTAAGAGGGGCTGCGAGAGAGTGTGTGTGTGTATGTGCATGCATACTTCGGTTACCATATGCCTGTTGGTGGGCGCTGGGGGAGATCTGTAAACACCTTGAGGGTAGATACCTTGCATTTGTAGGTTTAAATTTTACTTGTAAATAACACCTAGTTGATTTTATGCATTCATGAAAGAAACTGCCACAAGGAAGAAGCTTCCTGAATCTTAGGTAGGAACTGTCACCTTATGTTTACATTAGAGCTCTACTTTCAGGTATTAGCTCATCTCAAAGTTGTACATGTTGAGAAAGAACCACAAATCTTCAATTTGTAACCAGACCATCAGCTGCATTATCAGCACACCTTGATTGAAGCCCCACAGAAATACAAAGTGAAAATTTCCTTGATGCCTTTAGCTGCCCAGAAGGGAAATTAAAATCGTATGCCTAAACTTTTCATAGACACAAAGCAGAATGCTTCAGAAGTTCATGAACAATGACAGGTATTAAAAGAAAAGATAGATTAAAAACCAGCAAGCTGTAGGAGTTTCTTAAAACAATGGGCCAATAGACAGAACATGTTTAAATAAAAAAGCAGTGATAAAAATGGAAATTAGTGGTTGCCTGTGGATCTCTTAACCAGCAGAAAAAATTGAGATGGAATCAACTCTCCTCCCTCGGATTAAGGCTGTGTTTTCATTAGTTTGAAAGCAAAGTGATAGCAAAGTGGAGAGTTTTATAAGTTATTGAGAAGTGACTTGTCTATTTGTTAAAGCCATTAACATTTAGGAAGTTTCTCTCCCATTCTTGAATCTAGCCCAAAACTCCCTTGGGGCAGGGCTGGCCGCCGGATCTAAACCATTTTAAAGACTTTTCAGTTACTCCTGCCCCTCCAAACAGGCCTTGGTAATCACTGTTATAGAAGTTAATTACAGAAACTTGACTATCACTGCCTTGACCTCTATATTCTGGGTAGGAAATGGTATTTAATCGTATCTGGCATAGTTTGCCTGTTCGGAAAGTGACAGCAACTTATAGTTTGCACATACCATCTTGCACCTTCTATTTAATGCCCTCAACTCCCCCTGCCCCCCATAATCCTGACTGTTTTTTCATGGACAGTGTAAATTTATGCCAATCTTGTCACCTCTTGGAACCTCAGTCTCCTTGGCTATCGAGTGCAGATAATAACAGTAGCTATTTGGGAGTACTTGGGAGAATGAGATGAGAACATGAGTGCCAATAGCTTCCTGCAGAGGCTAGACACAGTAGTGCTGAATAAATGGCAGCAATTGGGATGACATCCATGTCCTTCAGCTCCATTCATCGGTTCAACAATACTGTGAAAGCCTTATCTGAAAACCCTGGTTTTGAGCTCACCTAAAGAACTTACCACCAGTATTTTGAACGTTATGAAAGGACCCTTGAAAGACTTGCTAGAAAGTCCTCATAGCAATTTTCTCAAATTGTGAGTCAGGGGTGAATGCATGGAGAACGTTCCTCCATTATTTCTCTGGTATTACCAAACAACATGAAATATGCTGAAGCAGAACAGGTGCTGGTGCTGTGGTCAGATGGTTTCTGGTGACAAAAGATTGTTGAGCAGAAGTAATGATTACTATTTTGGTGAGGAATTCATTCTCTGTGTGTAACTGTATCAGTGAAGGGTGTTAAGTGGCTTTGGCTCTTTATAATTATGTACATATTAAAATCAGGATTTTCTGTGGCTGTTAAGGGAGAATTGTCCTGTTGGTGTGAAACTTCATCTTTTTTTTAAGGTTTATTTTATTTTGGGAGAGTGTGGGGGAGGGGCAGGGGGAGAAAGAATCCCAAGCAGGCTCTGTGCTGTTAGCTCAGAGCCCCATGTAGGGTTCAGTCTCACAAACCACGGGATCATGAACTGAGCCGAAATCAAGAGTCCAGTGCTTAACTGACTGAGCCACCCAGGTGTCCCTGGAACTTCATCTTTAAAAAAAAATTTTTTTTTAATGTTTATTTTTGAGAGAGGGAGAGACACAGAGCGTGAATGGGGGAAGGGCAGAGAGAGAGAGAGAGAGAGGGAGACACAGAATCTGAACCAGGCTCCAGGCTCTGAGCTGTCAGTGCAGAGCCTGATGTGGGACTTGAACTCACAGACTGCTAAATCATGACCTGAGGCGAAGTCGGACATTTAACTGACTGAGCCACCCAGGTGCCCTGTTGAACTTCATCTTTTTAAACCCAGTGAAGATAAGCCAAAACTCCTTTATTATAATTAGTCACTGAGAGTTCCTTTCTTATCACTGAGCAACTTATTTTCAGGTTTTTATAAACCAGATTTATATATTGGATCTGGATATTTCATAGTTAAGATTTTTCATTAAAAATTTGATAAACATTTTAGGGATACAGTTATGGCAAGCAAGATTTTAATTTATAATAATGATATGCTTCATTTTGAAATAAATAGAGACAAGTAAAAAACAAAGATGACCTAATAAAATTTAAAATAAAATATAATAAGATTGAAGAGTGGGTGGCTTACAGGTGTGAGAAAAATTGTGAATGGTGGTACGTAACAACTAAAGTTTAGGACCACGGGCCTTACTGCATCCAAATTCCTCAGCATACCTTCTATGCTGAGTTGAAGAGTGTGCCCCAAACTACTAGAACCTCAGAATGTGAGAAAAATAGAGTTGTAGATGTCATTATTTAGGAAGAAATCCTATTGAATTAGCATGGGCCCTAAATTCAATGACTGGTGTTTTTATCAGAAAGGCATGTAACAATAGAGACAGAAACTGGAGTATGCTGCTACAAGCCAAGGCTTGCCAGCAACCACCTGAAGCTAGGAGAGAGAAAAAACAGATTTTCCTTCAGAAACTTCAGAGGGAATAAACCTCACTGACAATTCGATTTCTGCCTACTGGCCTCTAGAACTTCAAGAGAGTAATTGCTGTTATTTGAAGGCACTCAGTTTGTGGTACAGCAGCTTGTAGGAAACTAATACCGTCTCCCTTCTCAGTTATGTTTATCATTACTATTTAAGTTTATTTTATTTTGAGAGAGAGTGAGGGAGCAGGGGAGGGGCAGAGAGAGAAAGGGAGAGGCAGAATCCCAAGCAGGGATTCTGTGCTCTCTGACAGCACAGAGCCCAACTTGGGGCTCAATCCCAAACCGTGAGATCATAACCTGAACTGAAATCAAGAGTCAGACACTCAACCCTCTGAGCCACCTGGTGCCGCCCGCCACCCCCCACCCCCAGTCCTCTTTATACTCATTCTTTCTTTCTTAATATTTCTTGAAGAGGTATGGTGCTTCACGCTTCTGTTCTGGGCCTTTTCCTTTGTTTGGAAGATGCCTTATGCTTTCCTTCTCCTGCTTCTCTCTCACTGTCTAGTGAATTGTGTTATAGGCTTTGCTCTAATTGACTGCTTCAGAATCTTTCTTCCTCCCCCCTCCCACTTCATGTGTACACACTCAACCCTTCATTTGTATCACACTCTTGTATTTTCTCTTCCCACAATGTTAGGGAGAGTTTTTTGTTCAGTGTCTGTATCTCTATTCAGCCATGACCTTCCTGGGAGTTTGTCTGTTTTTTTCAGCTCCTGTACCTTGGGATGTGATGGGCACATAATCAATTTATATTAAATATTTGCTTAATTAATGAAAATTTCTCTTTTTGTTTCTATCTTGTAAAATCCTTTTTAAAGCTTTTGAAAATTCTCTTTGGAGGATGTGTATAAAAATGAATGTTACTTTGGCTGTCAAAACAGGCCATGGTGAGATCAAAAGTTAAGTCTTTTTGCCCTTGCTGTTAGAAATTGCTATTTAAAATTTGTTTAATTTATTACTTATTTTATGAAGAAAAATGGCAGAATAAAAGGAATAAACGAATAAATAACTGTCTTGAAATTCTGGAGAGTGAAAGCTTTGGTGACTTCATTGAAGGCCATTAAGAGTAAGGTCACTGTCAGCAAATTAGAGAAATATTTCCATCCGATTAATTGAGGTGAGTTCATAGTATTAAAGACCTGAAAAGCTTTTATGCCCAGAATTATTCTTCATGCCATCTCCTGCCACAGTGTGTGGGAAATAGTTTAGGGAGAAAACTTGTGGGAAGAGGTAGAAAAGTTTTTTTTATTCCAAAATCAGTTGAGGATGATAATAAGACAGCTAAGTCATTGAAAGACCCAGAAAGAGTTGTCCTCTAAGGAAAGAAAGAGAATTAAAAGGGGAGAAAACCAAGTATTTCAAAGATTCTCTGTCTCTTGAATTCTTGTGTGTTTTTAGAACTATTTTCTGGCATGACAGCATTGACCACTAGTTATGGTGATCTTTTGTTCACAGAACTTGATTCCATCAGGTTCTTAAAAACCATAAATCAAATCCCAATGAGATTATGAATTTGAAAAGGCTACTTGTGGTTGTGTTCTAAAATATTAGTTCTATGTAGTGAAAGAAAAAAAATATTAGCAAAGTGGCTTTTGGTAATAAAGTTTCCTGTAAGACATAATTGGCAAGTTGTTTTTGTGTAATCTTTTCCAGAGAAAGCTTTTTTACAAACATTATTTTATTTGTAGGTGAGAAAGAATCACCCCTCTGGGGCGCGTGGGTGGCTTAGTTGGTTGGGCGACTGACTTCGGCTCAGGTCATTGTCTCATGGTTCGTGGGTTTGAGCCCTGCGTCGGGCTCTGTGCTGACAGCTCGGAGCCTGGAGCCTGCTTCAGATTATGTGTCTCCCCCTCTCTCTGCCCCTCCCCTGATCATGCTCTGTGTCTCTCTGTCTCTCAATAATAAATAAACATTAGAAAAAAAAAAAAGAAAGAATCACCCCTCTACTAGAGGTGTTCTTGGTGCTTTTACTGTCTGGGTCTCTATTTGCGGCCCCTGTCCAGTCAGTTAATCATTTCCCTGCAAAGAGAATGTTTCTGAAATTGCAGCTCTCCCTTCTACTTGTGGGGGTGATGCTCATTTCCAACATTGTCTGAAACTCCTAATACAGACAAACTTCTGAAAATATGTTAAAGGAGAAAAGATAATTTGAACATCTCTGAAAGTCAGAGGCTACAGATAAATACAGTTGATAGTTGGCAGCTTTAGTCTTCGTTTCAGTTCTCTTTTGCCTGGAAGTTAAAATGATAGATTTTTCCCCTTATGTTTCTGTAGGTTGACTGGGCTTACTTAGCTGGGTGGGTCTCCCGCCTCATAGGATGTCAACAACTAAGGTTACTCCGTTGGTTGCATTCATTTGGCATCTTGGTTGGGAGGGAAGTTCCAAGAAACCTTCACTCAAATGTCTCATGTTTTACTGTTTCTCCACATGTTCTCTTCATGTGACTGGCCTGGGCCCCTTAAAGGCTAGGGCTGCATTTACTACAGTGTCACTTCCACCTAAGTTAAAATCCAAATTCAGTTAGACTCCATTTCTTGATGGGGAGAGTGCCTTGTTCATACACAGAGAGTAATAATTGATGGCAGTTAGTTGTTTTGTTTTGTTTTGTTTTTTGAGAGAGAGAGTATGCATGTGTGAGTGGGGGAAGGGCAGAGGGAGAGAGAGGGGGAGAGAATCTTAAACAGGCTTCACACCCTGTTTGAAGCCTGACCTGGGGCTTGATCTCACAATAGTGAGATCATGACCTGAGCCAAAATCAAGAGTAGGACACTTAACTGACTGTGCCACCCAGGTGTCCTGATGGCAGCTTTCTTTGGAGCATACTTGCCACAGCCTCATTATTCACTTTAAATTAGCACTATTTAATTTTGTAAATCAGATTTTTTTTTCATGTGTCTTCAGCTTCTTTGAAAAGAACAATCTTATGTTTACTTGCCAGTGTCAGCCAGCATTTTCTGGTTCTTTAGGGAAGGTAGCCCTAATTATTCTTAGTAATTGGTACTGTTGAGTTAGGCCTTACTGTGTGCTCAGAACTGAGTTTAGTTGTGTATGTATGTGAGCAAGTCCTTATAGCAAGCCTATGAAGAAGGTATTACTTCTGTTTTCTTGGTTTAAAGAACTGAGGCTTTGGACGGATAAGAAACTTGCCCAAGTTCTCAGAGCTTATAATATAGTAGAACCAACTTTGAAAACATAGAGGTGTCTGATTTCAAAGTTGGTACTTTTGTACTGAAATATTGTAGCTCTTTTTTAGGCCCATTATGAAATTTCTTTTAGAAACTGCTGTCAAATTCGTCTCCACTAGACTTGTTGACTTCACTGAATTCTCACAGAATTTCCGTGAAATGGATGCTCCTGTCCTTGGCACGCAGACTAGGACAAAGGTCTGTGAAAGGATTTTATTAAGAAATCCTCCCTCCTCCCCCTTTCTGATTTCAGGCTTGTCTAACAGCAGAAACATTTTTTGGGACTTTGACGGTTTCTCCATACCACCCCTTGACATCTCCTTCCCATGCTCACATATTACCCACCTGAGCAACGTGGGAGACGTTTCCACATCCCCAGGTCTTACTATTTTCTTGTCCAATATTAGCATATTTTAATTACATTTTCATTGCTGAAGTCTTAGACTGTGGCTATCCAGACTGCAGAGAATTTTTCAGTAGGTTAAACAAATATAAGACTGGCTTTTACTATTTTGAGTCTTAGATTCTTGTCATGTTCTCTTGTGAACTTTACAGTCTGTTAAATTTTCTACTGCATTCCTTTAGGCCATTGGTACTTTCTGAGACTTTCTTTATTTCACTTTGATGTTAATATTTTATCTTTCCGGTCATGTATTTACTGTTCACCATCATTAAAAATAGTTAAATTGCTCAGTCACAGGCATGGATTGTTATGAATACCCTTGAATCCCCTGAAACCTGTTTTGGTGATAAAAATGACAAATATATCCAGAAATTGGTCAGATTTGGCTATTGGTTTAAATTTGTTAAGTTTATTAGAATTTTTCTGTTACTTTTTGGAGAGGACATAGAGGTAGAACTAGAAATGACCATAAAAAATTGACTTCCTCTCTTTTGCACCATGACTACAAGAGCTGGGGAGTCATGATGACACCAACTTCTTTTTTTAATGCCAAGGTGAAGATTTTCATTCAAGGTTGAAATTGGTACTGCATCTAAGACCTAAAATACTGGATGAGGTTCCTAAATGTGACCCTAGTTACCTCCATTGTCTTTGGAGAAGTTCTTTGCCTAAGAAATACAATGCAGAAATCCATAAATCGTGTTTTTATTTTTAATTCAAAATACTTTGTAATTTCTGTTTGATTTCTTACTTTCCCCATGGATTACACACCATGGATGTATCTTATTTTGTTTCTAAATATTGGGGGATTTTCCAGATATTTTTCTGCTACTGATTACTAATTTAATTTCATTGTCATTAGACAGCCTACTTTGTGTGACTTGAATACTTAATAATTTTTTAACACTTCTTGTATAGCCCCAATATAGTCCATCTTAGACTAGAGACATATGAGATGAATGTATATTTTTCTCTCTGGATGAAGTATTATATGGATGTAAATTAAATCAAGTTGGTTAATATTGTTTTTCATATCTCCTATCTTATTGATTTTCTACTGTTCTGTCAATTACTGAATTACTTTATTTCATGTATTTTGAAACTGTATTATTAGGTGCATAAATATTTGAGATTTTTATGCCCTCTTAATGAAGTAACCCCTTTATCATTATGATATGACTTTCTTTGATCCTTGACTGTCTTTGTTTTAAAATCTACTTTGTCTAATACTAACACAGCCACTTCGACTTTTTTCTCAATTTGCTAGTACAGAGTGTCTTTTTCATTCTTTTTACTTGAAAAAAAATTATGGCAGCATAGAGTTTGGTGTTGCATCTTTATTCTCCCAATTTAACAATCTCTAGCTTTTAATTAGGGTTTTTAGACCATTTACACCTAATAAGGTTATTGATATGATTGTGTTGGAATCTACCGTCTTGTTATTTGTTTTCTGTATGTTCCTTCTGTTCTATGTTCCCTTTATCTTCATTTTCTCCTTTTTATAAAAAAATATGTTTATATTTAGTTTTGAAGAGGGGAAGGGGCAGAGAGAGAGACAGGGACAGAGGATACTAAGCAATCTCTGCACTGACAGCAGTGAGCTCAATGTGGGGCTCAAACTCACAAACCATGAGATCATGACCTGAGCCAAAGTTGGACGCTCAACTGACTGAGCCACCCAGGTGCCCCTCTGCTTTCTTTTAGATGAGTTTTTTATTTTTATGAATCTATTTTGTCTCCTTTGTTGTCTTATAGGTTAAAACTGTTTTATTGGTTGCTTTGGGGTTTATATTACACAGGTTTAACATAGCACAGTCAACCTTCAAGTGATACACGTACAGTGTAAGAACCTTACAGTGGTATTACTTCCTTTTCTCCTGGCCTTTAAGCTGTTGTCAACACATTTCATTTTTATGTGTGTTCAAATCCCTACAGTAAATTGCTGTTATTTTTGTTTCAAACGGTTGATAATGTTTTAGAGATTTCAGTTAAAAAGCAAGTTTTTATTTTTATTTACCTTTGTAGTTTCTATTTCCAGTCTTTGTGTGCATTGAGGTTTCCATCTGGTATCATTTTCATTCTGTTTGGGGCACTTGCTTCATTTCTTGTTCTGCAGGTCTACTAGTGATTGATTGAGTTTTTGTAGGTCTGGGGAAGGTCTTTATTTCACTTTCATTTTTCCATCTATTTTCCTTTTTTACAAATTTTTAAATTTTTATTTATGTAATCTCTATACCCCTTATGGGGCTTGAACTCATGACCCTGAGGTCAAGAGTCACATGCTCTTCCAACTGAGCCAGCCAGGTGCCCCTCTTTTTTTTCCCCCTCCCAGTTAGTATTTTAAAGATCTTTGTACACTATTTTGTAGCTTATGTTGTCTTTAATTAGAAATGTACTGTCCTTTTTATCTTTATTACTCTGTATGTAATATGTCTCCATTTTCCTTCTGTGGTTATTTTTCACATTTTTCTCTTTATCACTGATTTTAAGCCTGGTGATTGTGGTATGCTTTAGTTTTCTTGTGTTTTTGTTTGTTTGTTTGTTTATTTTTTTGTTTTTGTTGCTTGGGGTTCATGGGAGATTCTTCTATTTTTGTGTCCCTATGAGTTTATTTGGGCAGATGTGGGAATGGGGAGGACCTTGCATCTAAAAGAAGGTGTTGGGGCTTTTGGCAGTACACCTTGGCCTTTACTGTCAATCCAAGACCCAGTGTGGCAACAAAACTTAATCTTGAGGTTGTGGAACTGCTTGACTGGCCATGAACTCCTCCATCCTCATGATATGGATTGTATGGGATTGGGTGCTGTGCTGGGCCCCCATGTCATGATAGCCCTGGGTGACATTGTCCACAGTGGCTAGGTCCCTGTACATCCAGCATATGTGGGTGTCATTACAGGAGTTGTACCACAGCTAGGTGCCAGAGTTGTGTAGCTGCAGGGGAGGTATCTTAAATACCTGCTGCCAGTAGACCACTTTCCTTGAAGACTTCTTAAGCTGAGACAGAAAGTACCAGAAACAGGACTTGGCTGTGACATGATTAGGTGCAAAGATTGGCATGTGGTAGAGTGCAGGGAGTGGCATTTGGGAGTGAGTAGGCAGTACTCCACCATCTTATATATTCTTGCAGTCTATCTGAGGCCTTCATGGTGCCCACTTTATGCTTGCTGACACCCACAAAATGAGCTTATGGTTTTCAACAAACTTGGAAATTTTTCAGTCATTATTTCTTCAAATATGTATTGCTTTCTCATCCCTTTAGGGATGCCAGTTACCTTATATTTGGCCCTATGAGGTTGCCCCATGGTTCACTGATGCTTTGTTAATTCTTTTTCCTGTCTTTATTTCTATCTGTGTTGCATTTTGTATAGTTCTTATTGCCATGTCTTGAAGTTGACTAATCTTTTCTTCTGCTTGGTCTAGTCTCTTCCATACAGGATATTTCTGATCTCCTACATTGTAGTTTTCATCTCTAGAAATTCAGTTGTGTCTTCTTAAAGTATCGTCCAGGGGTGCTTGGTGGCTTAGTCAGTTAAGCAGGTGACTCTTGATTTTGGCTTAGATCATGATCTCAGAGTTCATGAAAATTGAGCCCCGTGTTGCGCTGTGCGCTGACAGCATGGAGCCTGCTTTGGATTCTCTCTCTCAGCTCCTCTCCTGATTGCTCTGTCTCTCTCTCTCTCAAAAAATAAATAAAGAAACTTCAAAAAAAAAATTTCATGTCTCCATTTAACATGTTGGATCTTTCTTCTATCATTTTCCCTTTATAATTCTGTCAGTTGTGATTTTTATGTTTCAAAGCCATGTGTTGGGAGCATACAAGTTAATACTTTGTACTTATGTGTGTATTCATGTGGGCATATATGTACTGTGTATGTACATGTGTGTATATGTATTTTTTCCTGTATCTAAATAAATATTTAACATAAATACTCTAATATATATCTATGTTCTTACATGCAAATACATACATTCTTTCCATGTATGTAATAATACATATAAATTCCATATTTATGTATATAAATCTTGTGATTTTTCCCCCTTTATTTTAAATCCTTTTGCTATATTTTCTACGTTGATTACTAAAATTACTAAAAATCACTAAAATTACTACACTACCAGTCTTCTAGTTAGTATTTGATAAATCTGTTCCCACATTTTTATTTTCAGTCTTTCAAGACCCATTTTTTTAGGTCTATCTCTTGTAAGCACCATAGAGCTGCATTTCATTTTGTTCTTGTATTCTTTGAATTAGAAAGTTTAATATGTTTACAGAGTTTGCTCTTAGTCATTACAAAGAATTAAGGAGTTATAGCTAATACAGGGGGAAGCATAGATGTTTAAGAACTCTCTTACAAAGTTCTTGGTCCTAGACCCACTTTTAATGATTTTTCTGACTTCCTTTCTTGAGTGGAGCCTGGAATTCCAGTAGTGTCCATGACATTATCTTTATTTATGGCATATAAGCCTGAAGATGCTGCTAGAGAAAAATGGGTCTTACTTCCATAAAGTGGGAGACTGTATGCAAGGTACTCTCCTGGTCTCTTGTCTCACACAGGAACTGGTCTCTTAAAGCATTTATGCATAATATCATTTTGTACTCTGCTTGGAAATTAATTTTAAATAATTTCTATCTTTAAAATAAACTTATTTCTTAGTGTTTAGATTTTCGAATTGTCTATCACTGCCATATGATTTAGTTTATGAAGTTGCTTCTTTTCAGATGATCATAAAGTTTACTTGACCCGTGTTACAGTGAAAAAAACCTTTTTTTTTTTCCCCTAATAAACCATGCAGTGTTCAGGGTCGTTTATGATGAATACAAGGTAACATGCCTGTTACATAAAAATAAAATAATTGTTTTTGTAAAATGAATTGGAAGATGTGGCATAATTAGGCAGTAGGCATTTGTATTCTCCTATTATCGCTTTAGAGCTGCAAAAAAATGGAAGTAATTTATTTCATCTTGGTAATGCTCCTTCTTTCTGGTCCAACAATTTATCAGAAATGTTAATCCAGCAAGCAGTAAGTGGGGGGCGGGGGAAGAGGAGGAGAGAGGGGATTTAATATTAGCCTGGAAATATTGCACAACTCATTAAAAATGTAATCATGCGTAAAATGAGATCAATGAAAATTTATCTAAAAGTGCAAGGAAAAGGCATTTTCTAGTATGATACTGGATTTAATAGACTGGATTTTAATTTAGTCAGTTTGCTACAAAAAAATCCCTCCAGGCTAAATAAAACAGTTTTCCCTCCCAGTCATTGTACAGACAGCTAATTTTCAGACCCCTTCCTTCTGATATTCAATCTTATCTCTTGCTGGATATGGGTTTTGGTATATTGCAGAATTTGTTTTCTTTACATTTTCCATTACTGCTTTCATTTGCATGATAAATGATTAGAAGTAGAAACAGGAAAAAAAAAACCATGCAGAACATTTCTTTATTAATTTTGTTTAAATTAGAGTATCTTTCTTATTCACACTTCTGCTGCCCTGTTTAACAACCAGTGTATCTGAGAATTATTTTAATAATTTGTTGTATAGTTAGAGAAAAGGGGTACACACTTTTTACTTTGTTTATGTAACATTTTATTTTGTTCTTACATTTATAGTTTACATTTTGGTTCCTATCTTGTGCTGTTAATGATGAGTTTTCTCTTAAAAGAAACCCTTGTATTAAATGTGAGCCTGAGATGCAGACTTTAAAATATGTTGACATTGATGAATTTAAGGATTTGAAGATTTATTTTGCAGATGATACCTTTGTGATTATTAATAAAAAGGATTTGTAAAATTGTGCTTTACTTGAGGCTTCTCCCCTTTCCATTTTAGCTGTCTTTCTAGTCTGATAATTTAGAAATCTGATATAACTAAACACATCAATGAAAATCGTCTAATGCCTTATGTTCACCTAAGGTTGTAAATGGTTAAAAAAAAAAAAAGGCTAGCTTCATCAATAAAAACTTGCCTGAGCAAAAAATTATGTAAGCTGAATAAACGGTTCCTGCAAAATCTGTCTATAAGAGAGGAATCCTATATGATGATTTTAGGATAATTCACATAGGTAACTTTGTTTTCTATTATACAGATTTTACATAAATACTCTCATGTTGTAAAAAAAAAAAAAAAAAGTTAAGGGGTGCCTGGGTGGCTCAGTCGGTTGAGCTTCCAACTTCAGCTCAGGTCATGATCACGTGGTCTGTGAGTCCGAGCCCCACATTGGGCCCTGTGCTGACAGCTCAGAGCCTGGAGCCTGCTTCCGATTCTGTGTCTCCCTCTCTCTCTGCCCCTCCTCCCACTCATGCTCTGTGTCTCTCTGTCAAAAATAAACGAACATTTTAAAAAAAATTTTAAAAAAAGTAGTACAGTTAATTGAATGTTACATCGGTCATTCCTCTTATCTACTCTTTTCCCTAAAAGTAACACATTGGCTAGCAGCTACTCTTCCTGACATTTTTTTCTGTCAAATAGATATGTACCTCTAGAAATACATTAGTTTTCATTTTTGTTAAATTATTCTAACATAAAAGTATATGTAATAATTTTGTATGAATTAAAAATTTTTTCACTTAATATTAAATATTACCTCTTGAAGAATTTTCCATTTCAATACTTAGAACTGTATTCTGTTGAACTGTTGTGTAATATTCCATAACGTGGAGCTAGAAAGATCTGGAAAGAACAAAGTGTCCAAACAGAGAAATGTTAACCATGACAGACGATGGTGCAATAAAAACCTCTGTGCATATTTCTGTGCACAGTGGAAATGTTTCTTTGGGAAAGATGACAAGAATCGAGCAAGGTTAATGAGTGTATTTCAGTTTTTCTGAAAACTGTTTTACCTGAATCCTACAGGTTTCACTTGGGTCTCAAGTCATTTTAAAATAGTTTACAGGTTCTATACTGATTTTTCTCTTAAATATAAGAGTTATTGTCAAAGGGTTTTACAGTTTCTGAGTCCATAGATATTTTTGGCTTTTTGATGATGAATCTAATTTTATTTTATTGGGTCCAGTCAATAAGCCTTATATGATTTCTGCTTTACGGGAGTTGATGATATTTTTTCTTCATTACCTAATGTGTTATCAATTTTCTTTTGTGAGAGTCCCTGACTTTTTGAGAAAAATGTTCTTTAATGTGCTTAATGTTCTATTTTATATCTGTTAGATCAAACTTGTTAATTAGATTATTTAAATATTCTATATTCTTAGTTTTTCTTCATCTCTTTTATCTGCTGGTTCCAGGTAGCTGTGTTGTTAGACATACCCCAAAGTTGATGTGCTCTTTTTGTTTTTTTAGTGCATTTGGCTAAAATTTTGTATTTTTTTCTGATACTAAGAATTACTTACTATATCTTTTCTTACACTGTTATTGTTACTATTTCTGTGTTGTCTTATTTTAGATATGTGTTTTACATACAACCTATGGAGTTTTTATTGTAAAATGAAAGTTTCTATTTCAGATTTTTATTTTAATTTCAATTAACTAACATACAGTGTTATATAAGTTTCATGTGTACCATATAATAATTCAAAAAATTCCATACTTGATCCAGTGCTTATCATGATAACTGTACTCCTTAACCTCCATCACCTGTTTAATCAATTCTCTCATGCCCCACCCCTCTGGTAACCATCAATTTGTTCCCCATAATTAAGAGTCTGTTTCTTGATTTGTCTTTCTCCTAGTTTATTCCCTTTGTTTGTTTTGTTTGTTAAATTCCACATGAGGGGAATCCTATTGCATTTGTCTTTCTCTGACTTGTTTTCCTTAGCATTATACTCTCTAGCTCCATCCATGTCATTGCAAGTGGCAAGATTTCATTCTCTTTAATGGCTGCATAATATTCCATTGTATATATATACTAAATCTTTACCCATTCATCAATCAATGGACTCTTGGGCTGCTTTCATATCTTGCTTATTTAAATAAGGCTGCTTAAATGTAAGGGGGCATGTATTCCTTTGAATTAGCGGTTCTTGTATTCTTTGGATAAATACCCACTAGTGTGATTGGTGGATCATAAAATTGTTCTATTTTTTAACTTTGTGAGGAACCTCCATACTGTTCTCGAGAATGGCTGTACCAGTTTGCATTCCCACTAACAGTGCGTGGGTGTTCCTTTTTCTCCATATCCTCACCAACACTTGTTTTTGTGTTGTTGTTGTTTATTTATTTTAGAGAGAGATACAGAGTGGGGGAGGGGCAGAGAGAGAGGGAGACACAGAATCTGAAGCAGGCTCTGGGCTCTGAGCTGTTAGCACAGAGCCTGACGCAGGGCTCAAACTCACAGACTATGAGATCATGACCTGAGCTCAAGTCAGACACTTAACCGACTGAGCCACCCAGGTGCCCTAACAGCTGTTGTTTCTTGTGTTTTTGATTTTAGCCATTCTGACAGGTGTATGATTATATCTCATTGTAGTTTGGATTTGCATTTCCCTGATGATAAGTAATGATTGTGTCTCTTGTCCATCTGGGAGTCTTCTTGGAGAAATGTTCATTCATGTCTTCTGCCTATTTTTAATTGGATACTTTGTTTTTTGGGTGTTGAGTTTTATATCTGTATACATTTTGGATACTAACGCTTTGTTAGATAGGTTAATAGCAAATACTTTCTCCCATTCCATAAGTTGCCTTTTACTTTTAATTGTTTGCTACACTGTGCAGAAACTTCTTATTTTGATAAAGTCCATAGTTTATTTTTGCTTTTGTTTCCTTTGCCTCAGGGGACGTATCTAGAAAGAAGTTGGTACAGCCATGTCACAGATGTCACTGCTTGTGTTCTCTTCAAATTTTCTATTTTTAAAATATGTTTGTATTGATTTATTTTTGAGATATAGGGAGAGCACAAGTGGGGGAAGGCCAAAGAGTAAGAGAGAGACATAGAATCTGAAGCAGGCCCCAGGGTCTAAGCTATTAGGACAGAGCCTGACATGAGGCTCAAACCCACAAACTGTGAGATCATGACCTGAGGTGAAGTTGGATGCTTAACCCACTGAGCCACCCAGACACCCCAAATTTTCTATTTTTAATAGAAAATTATTCTTCACCCATACTTACAATGTGTTTGGACTTACCTTATTTATGTTTTTTGTTACAATGTGCCTTTTTTTGTTTTCTTCCTTTCTGCCTAATTTTGGTTGATTGGATTATTTTATTCCATTTTTTTCCCCTCCACTGATGGTTTGTAAGTTATACTTCCCACTTATTTTCTTTTATTAGTTACATTGATAACTTTAACAAACACATTTATTATATATCTTTAGACCATCAGGTAAAGTACCTGTTGTTCCTGAATGAGGTGACTATCTGATATGTTTTTACTTACCTCACTTTCCATCTTCTTTGGCACTTCTCACGTCTTGAGTTCCAAGTTGTTAAAGTATTTTTGTTTGTTTAAAATCAACATGTAGTGACATTTGATTAATTTTGCTGGTGTCTTTGCTCACCCTTGCTTTTTATATCCAACCTCTCTGTCTCTTTTTTTCTGGAGTACCTTTTTGAGAAATTCTTGTTAGAGAAAGTTTGTATATGGTAAACTGAAATCTTATATGTCTGAGAATGTCTTTATTTTGAAAAATAATTAGGCCTGTAGAATTTTAGGTTCAAATCCTTTTCTCTTAGAACATTAGTGATACTGTTTCATCAGAAATCTGAAATAATTTCAGTTTTTACTTCCTTTCAGGCCATGTCTTCATGTGTGTTATTTTTCTCTCTGGAATGTTTAAAATATTTTTCTTATTCTAGGTAATAATAAAAAATTAAAAAAAAATTGCACTTAGAATTCTTCTATCTCTTCTCTCCTGCCTGTTCTCCTCTCTATAGATAAAAATTTTTATGAGATTTCTGGTTATCTCTTCTATATATCTTTATTCAAAGGAAAGGAAAAGCAAAGGTGTATTTCTGTTTCCTTTTTGTTATAGAAAAAGTAGTATACTACATAACGTTTCTGAATAGGATTTTTAAAATATAATTTTAAATTTCATTATAGTTAATACATAGTGTTACATTATTTCAGGTGTACAATATAGCAGATGTGTGTGTGTGTGTGTGTGTGTACATGTATGTGTGTATAATACATATATTGGAATATTATTCAGCCACAAAAAAGAATGAAGTCTTGCCATTTGACACAACATGGATAGAGCTAGAAAGTATAATGGTAGGTGAAATACATAGGCCATTTTATATGTGTACAGTTATATCTGTGGGATAGATTCCCAGAAGTAGGACTGCTGGGTCGAAGGGTAAATGCCTCTGTATTATTAGTAGAGATAGCTAGATTACTCTCCATGAGGGTTGTACCATTTAACTTTCCCATTAGCAGTGTACCCTCTGAGCCTGTTTCACTCCAACATTAACAGTTGTCAAAATTACGGTGATTTGTATGTTTTTTTTCTTTTTACTAAGGACTCTGTATCCTTTGTCCATTTTTATTTTGGATTGTTGTTCATGTATTCTTGAATTCTAGGTAATCTTCATAAATTAGAGAGATCAGGTTTTATAATATAAATCTTAAATTTCTCCCTTCCCAGATTAGTCATGGACTTTAATTTTGCTTATGGTGTTTTGTTGTTGTTGTTTGTTTTTGGGGGGGGGCATGGATAAGGTTAAGATTCTTACTCATTCAAATTTACCAATTTTACATTGCCTTTGGATTTTGCAGTCTAACTTCTAGGGACTTCCCCACTCCATTGAAAAAAATTTTTTCTTAATGTTCATTTTTGACAGAGAGAGAGCGAGTGAGCATGAGTAGGGGAGAGGCAGAGAGAGAGGGAGACACTGAATCTGAAGCAGGCTCCAGGCTCTGAGCTGTCAGCACAGAGCCTGAAGTGGGGCTCAAACTCATGGACTATGAGATCATGACCTGAGCCAAAGTCGGATGCTTAACTGACTGAGCCACCCAGGTGCCCCTTCCCCGCTCCATTTTTCATGTATTTCTAGTATTTCATTTTTTACCTTTAACGCTTGGATCATTTGGGAGTTTTTCTGTACAGTGTGAAGTTGGGAAACAACTTTATCTTTTCCCAAACTGCTACTCAGCTGTCCAGACATTTATTAAAATGTCCTTCTTCATCTCAGTAATTTGAAATGTTATCTTTATAATATAATAAATTCCTGTTTACATTTTGGTCTATTTATTTTTATTTTTTCTTTAATGTTTGTTTATTTTTGAGAGAGAGAGTGTGCAAATGGGAGAGGGGTAGAGAGAGAGGGAGACCTAGGATCTGAAGCGGGCTCCAGGCTTTGAGCTGTGATCACAGAGCCTGACGTGGGGCTGGAACCCACAGAGTGTGCACCGCGAGATCATGACCTGAGCTGCAGTCAGACAGTTAACCGACTGAGCCACCCAAGTGCCCTATTTTGGTCTGTTTGGTCTATTTATGACCATTTTGGCCTGTCTCTTCAGTCACCAGTTACACATTTTTAATTAGTGTGCTAATAGGTCTATTTCTTACATTTCTTCTCTTCAGAGTTTTCCTAGATATTTTAAAATTTATTTTTCTGTATGAATTTAGAATCAGTTTGTCTAGTTTTAGGTAAAAACAAGACAACAAACAAACAAAAACCCCACCTTGTTGGTATTTTATTGGATTGCATTAAATTAACTGAGAGAGAATTGACTTTTAAGTCTTTCTTTCCAAGAATACAGCATCTCTTTTTCATATTACTATTTATCCTTTGGTAGTAGTTCTTTTCCCCTGTCATTTGGTTTTGCACATTTCATATTAAGCTTGTTCCTAGCTGTGAATAGGCTCTTCCTTCCATTATACCTTTTAACTGTTGTTTTATTATATAGAGTGTATTGATTTCTTTTTAATTCTACATACTGCCACCTGATTGAATTATCTTGTATTTTGCTGTGGTATTTTAGTAGATTTACTGGGTTTACAGATACAAAATCATATCTCAAAATAGAGATAGCTTTGCCTTGTTTCAATCTTACACCTCTCAATTCTCTCTCTAGCCTAATTGCGTTAGTTCAAGTTAGTGTTAAATATGGTGATGACATCTTTGTGCCTAACGTTAGCATTAATGCTCCCAATGTTTCTACATTATATCAGAAGTTGACCTTAGGGCTGATTTTATGTGTGTGTAGATAAGCACCTGCATGTACTCATCTACCCAGATCTCCCCAGCTGCCCCAGAGGTCACCTGTGGACAGTTATTTTCCATAAGTCAGGCTTCCTGGCTCTCTCTGCTTAAGCACATTCACTAACTGTGGGAGGGTATTCTTGGTCTTTGTGAAGACGAGACAGGGTATCCTGTGGGACTCTTGGTTCCAGAGTGGCCCCTTCACCCAGTGAGGTTTGGAAGTCAATAGTTCAAATATTCAAGCTTCTTCATCTCTTCACCTCTTTAAGAGATGTGTTCCACAGTCTATCAGAACACTATATTCTAGAAGGTTTAGGAAAAGGAGAGGATAGAGAGTATAGCTGTTACTGTTGCCCAGCATCTGGCATATGTTAGACACTCTGCATATTCTCTCTGTGGAGAGGCTGGTTAGGGATAAAGGAATACAGGTGCTAATCTTACCCAAATGGCCCTGGGTGCCCAGGTTTGTTGAGTCTTGGGTAGTCTTCTGTGGAATCCTTGATCTAAGGGCAAATGGAATGGAACTCCTAGTGCTGCTCTTAAATCAAGGCATCTTCTGTGGCACATGTATTGGCAGTTCTCATAATGGAGGCAGAACTTTATCTGGAATCTTTTAGGATTTGCTTCTTTCTTTGACATTAGGAAAACTTGCCAGAATTTGTGTGTGTGTGTGTGTGTGTGTGTGTGTGTGTGTGTGTGTGTGTGTATTACCTCCCCCACCTCTCTCACTCTTTTCTTCTTTGCCTCCTAGCAGACAAATTTACAGTTACTGGATCTGTCTTATAAATCTTTTTTCTTCCTTAATCTCTGAGGTTTTTATGTTGTGTTTTGAGTGAATTCTTGGGCTTTATTTTCAACTTGAAGATTTTAATTTTTAGCTTTGTCTATTTTGGTTTTAGATAACCAATTGAGGATTTAATTTCATTGATTTTTTTTTAATGTTTATTTTTTCAAAGAGCAAGAGACTGAGCTGTCAGCACAGAGCCAGATGTAGGGCTCTAACTCACTAGCTGTGAGATCATGACCTAAGCCACCCAGGTGCCCCTAATTTCAGTGATTTTTAAAAAGATTTTATTTTTTTAAGAGCAGTTTTTGGTTCACAATAAATGTAAGTGGAAGGTAAAGAGATTTCCCATATTTCCCATATATCTCCTGACCCCAGCATGTGCCTAGCTTAAGCCATTATCAACATCCTCCACCAGAGTGGTACATATCTTACCACCTGACCTTGTAATGACATATCCTGCTTAAAGTCCATAGTTGACCTTAAAGTTCAGACTTGGTGTTGTACATTTTATGGGTTTGGACAAGTGTGTAATGACATATTCATTATTATAATATGTATGTGTAATATTATATGGAATATATTATTGTACGGTAATATAGTATCATCCAAAGTATTGTCACTGCCCTAAAACCCTCATATTCCCCATCCTCTTACCCTCCAACTCCTGGCAACCACTGAGCTTTTCATGCTCTCCAAAGTTTTGCCTTTTCTAGAATGTCATGTAATTAGAATCATAGAGTATGTAGCCTTTTCAGATTGCCTTCTTTCACTTAGTAATATGCATTTAAATTTCCTTAATGTCCTGTCATAGCTTGATAGCTCATTTCTTTTTACTGCTAAATTATATTCTATTGCCTGGATGTACTTAGTTTATTTGTTCATTCACCTACTGAAGAACATCATGGTTGCTTCCAAGTTTTGGCAATTATGAGTAAAGATACTATAAACATCTGAGCGCAGATGTTTTTTGTGTGGATATGTTTTCACCTCCTTTGGGTAAATACCAATGAGCAAGATTGCTGGGTTGTATGATAATTGTATGTTTAGTTTTGTTAAGAAATTGCCAAAATGTCTCCAAAAGTGGCTGTATCATTTTGTGGTCTTAATAGCAGTGAATGAGAGTTCTTGTTGGTCTACATCCTCACCAGCATTTACCGTTGTCAGTGTTGTGGATTTTGGCCATTCCAACAGGTGTGTAGTGGTATTTCATAACTGTTATAATTTACATTGATATAGAATATGATGTGAACATCTTTTCATATTCATATTTTTAATATATGTATCCTTTTTGGTGAGGAGTCAAGGTCTTTAACCCATTTTTAATTGGATTACTTTCCTATTGTTGACTTTTTTTTTTGTAGTTGAAAGTATCTAAATTATTTATTGAAAGAATTTTTAAAAGACAGGTTGAATACAACCTCAGTCTATCATTTTGGTATATCTATGTTCCAGAAAAGGTTTAAGATAGTTAAACTGTTACTATGTTATATTTTGCTGTAAATTGTAGGCATAGAAATAAGTCTTCACCGAGCAAATGAAATGCCACTTATGATAAAATATTACTAGGAACAACAGAAAGTTGTAAAATATGAAATTTTGGGTATCTGAATGATTTACAATCAAGAATGATCCATATATTTACTTTAGCATGCAAAACAGGAATCATGTTCAGCACTCTAATACAGTTATGCAGATAATTGTGGAAAAACAAGGACACTTGATCCTTTTCCTGAATTAGCAATAACAGACACCTAGAAAGGAGTGAGTAGGTTCCCTCAAAAAGGTCTCAATTTCCTTATGAAAGAAAATGACTAATGTGCTAATTAAGGGAAAGGAAAATAATAATATAACAACTCAATGTCCATAATGTCTTTGCTGTTTACAAGGACCTTCCATATATTGTTGATCCTCACAGCCACCCTATGAGGTAGACAGGTTTCAGTTATGCATGTAAAAATTTTTTTAACATATTTATTGTTGAGAGACAGAGACAGAGCATGAACAGGGGAGGGGGAGAGAGAGAGGGAGACACAGAATCTGAAGCAGGCTCCAGGCTCTGAGCTGTCAGCACACAGCCTGATGTGCGGCTCGAACCCACGAACTGCGAGATCATGACCTCAGCCGAAGTCGGACACTCAACTGACTGAGTCACCCAGGCGCCCCTCAATTATTCATTTTAATGAAGTATTTTCTCCATAAACACTGAGAAATGCCCAGAGAAGTTTGCTCCTGGACCCTAGTATCCATGTATTTAAATAAGTAAAGCTTTAAAACAGATGTTTTTCTTACTACCTTTAGTTTCAGAGTTGCATTAAACATTTATTTTCACAGTGTACCCTTTACAAAGATAGTAAGAAATTTCTGAAGTCCACCTTTGAATTCTTTTGGGATTCACTCTGGCTAAGCAACATTTTTTAACTGAGAGAAGTGTTTCTTAGTTTTGCTCGCACTCTTTGAGGAGCAAGTGAGTGTTGAGTGTTGAGATGTCGGTGTCCTGAATATCAAGGTTGGGCTCTTGCATTTGGAACCACACGTATGATTTATGTTTGTAGAACTCAGAGTCTTTCTGGTGTCTTCAGGCCAAGTTTAGTCATAGGAGTGGTAGGACTGCTCTTCAGTGTGGATAGAAAGCTTCTACTTTCACCATGATATTTAACTGTTCTGTTGCATGTTTTACAAGTAATCAACACACTTTTGGGGTCTTTGTATTTTTTTCTCAATTTTTGCTTCTTTAAAACTGAGTGTGTATTTTCTTGCCTCTTGCTAAGAAGTTTCTGTATTTTGGGTGGCAGTTTGGATTTGGGTTTGAGGTACTCTTGAGAGTTATCCAAGATGAGCAACCGGAAACAGTGTGCACATGTTCCTTCAAAAGTGATGTTATCATTGTGTGATGAACTGTAGACCCAGAGGAGATAGTGGGCCTGGCCTGGCCAGCTCTCCTGTAGTTGCCATGCTGTAGCCTCAAAGTAGTGCTTCTGCCTCTTGGCTATAGCTGCTGGAAGCTGCTCCCTGCAAGATAGGAGACTCCAGGATCTGGCAGCCTGCTGGACTTTGACCTCTGAATCCCTTCCTATTGTTGACTTTTAAATTCTTGGTTTATTTTGGACAGTATACCTTTATCAGATGTGTCTTTTTGTTTTTATTTTTTTTAATGTTTATTTACTTACTTTGAGAGTGAGAGAGAGAGCATAAGTGGGGGAACATAGAGAGGAGAGACAGAACCCCCGAGCAGGCTCTATACCATCAGGACAGAGTGTGATGTGGGGCTCGAACTCATGAACCATGAGATCATGACCTGAGCTGAAATCAAGAGTTGGTTGCTTAACCATCTGAGCCATCCCGGCGCTATCAGATGTGTCTTTTGCAATCATTATTCACAGTCTGTGGCTTGTCTTCTCCTTTTATTGGTAAATCTTTCTCAGACCATGAGTTTTAAATTTTAATGAAATTCATCTTATCCATTATTTCTTTCATGGATTGTGGTTTTGATGTTGTATCTAAAAAGTTACTGCCATTCCCAAGGTTATCTAGATTTTCTTCTACATTATCTTCTAGTTTTATAGTTTTGTATTTTATATTTAGGTATGTGATCTATTTTGAGTTAATTTTTGTGAAGAATATAATGTCTGTGTTAGATTTATGTTTTTCTATGTGGATGTTCATTTGTTTCAGCACAATTTGTTGAAGACACTATGGTTGCTCCATTATATTACCTTTGCTGTTTATTTATTTAGAGAGAGAGAGAGAGGGAGGGAGGGAGGGAGGGGGAGAGAGAGAGAGAGAGAGAGAGAGAGAGAGAGAGAGAGAGGAGAGAGAGAGAGAAGGAGTGGAGGAGGGGCAGAGAGAGAGGGAATTCCATTCCTCTGGGCTTGAACCCATGAGTTATGGGATCATGACCTGAACCAAAATAAAGAATTGGATACTTAACCAACTGAGCCATCCAGGCACTCCACTGCTTTTGCTGTTTTTTCAAAGACTGATTGGCTGTATTTATGTAGGTCTATTTCAAGGCTTTTTATTCTGTTCCATTGATCTGTTTGTCTCAGTGACAAATTTTTGCTTATTTCATTTCTAATTTGTTTTTATTCATAGTTGCCTGCTCTTATTTTATGAATGCAATGTTCTGTCAGATGTTTGTGTGTGTGTATAATTTGTGCATGTATAAATATATATCAATTTATATACATTATACACATATATGTAAAATATTAAATATTAAAAAATATATAATATAAAATATTAATGGTGCAACAGTGATTTCAGGAGTAGATTCCTTAATGCCCCTTACCCATTTAGACCATCCTCCCTCCCTGTTTTTATATCCCTCCAGCAACCCTCTGTTTGTACTCTATATTTAAGAGTGATACATGTTTTGTCCCCCTCCCTGTTTTTATATTATTTTTTCTTCCCTTACCTTATGTTCATCTGTTTTGTATCTTAAAGTCCTCATATGAGTGAAGTCATAGGATATTTGTCTTTCTCGAACTAATTTTGCTTAGTGTAATACCCTCCAGTTCCGTCCAGGTAGTTGCAAATGGCAAGATTTCATTCTTTTTGATTGCTGAGTAATAATCCATTGTATATAAATACCATGTCTTCTTTATCCATTCACCCATCGATGGACATTTGGGCTGTTTACAGAGGCTATTGTCGATGGTGTGGCTATAAACGTTGGGGTGCATGTGCCCCTTTGAAACAGCACACCTGTATCCCTTGGATAAACACCTAGTAGTACAATTGCTGGGTTGTAGGGTAGTTCTATTTTTAATTTTTTGAGGAACCTTCAGGCTGTTTTCCACTTTGCATTCCCACCAGCAGTGCAAAAGAGATCCTCTTTCTCTGCATCCTCACCACATCTCTTGTTGCCTGAGTTGTTCATGTTAGCCATTCTGACAGGTGTGAGGTGGTATCTCTTTGTGGTTTTGATTTGTCTTTCCCTGATGATGAATGATGTTGAGCATTTTTTCATGTGTCGGTTGGCCATCTGGATGTCTTCTTTGGAGAAGTGTCTATTCATGTCTTTTGCCCATTTCCTCACTGGATTATTTGTTTAAAGGCTGATTTCCTTTTTTTTTTTAATTATTTTTTAAAATATTTATTTATTTTTGAGACAGAGACAGAATGCGAGTGGGTTAGGGGCAGAGAGAGAGAGAGGGAGACACAGAAGCCAAAGCAGGCTCTACGCTCTGAGCTATCAGCACAGAGCCCAACGCGGGGCTTGAACTCACAAGCTGTAAGATCATGACCTGGGCCGAAGTTGGACCCTCAATCGACTGAGCCACCCAGGCACCCCAAAAGGCTGATTTCTTAATGTAATGTTAATGTTTCCAAGTTTCATCCATGTTGTAGTATCAAAACTTCATTCCTTTTTATTGCTGAAAAGTATTTCATTGTATAGATACACCACATTTTATTTATCCATTCATCAGTTGGACACATGACTATTAGGAATAGTATTGCTGTGAATATTTGTAAGTTTTTGTGTTGACATGTATTTTCAATTTTCCTTTGTATATACCTAGGAGTGAAATTTCTAACTCATATGGTAACTCTAGGTTTAACATTTTGAGCAACTGTCAGACAGTTTTACAGAGTGGCCACACAATTTTACTATGCCACAGTAAAGTATGAGGGTTTCAGCTTCTTCATGTGTCAATTCTTCCCTTGTTTGATGCCTTTTCTTTTGTGATGTTGGTTTTCCTAAAATGTTCAGTGATTCTTGGTTGTAGGCTCCTTATTTTGGAGATTCTTGGTTGTTGCTGTATACTGTTAAGTTTTGGATGTTCTATAATTCAGCAGATAACTATAATATGTACATAATTTTAAGCTACAATTAACCCGAATGCTCAGAAAATGGAAATGCATCTTCCTAATTAAAACAAAACAAATCAAGAACACAAAGCAAAAAACCAAACCCACTTTGCTTAAATTCACGTGTTGAAAATTCTTTAAAAAACATTTACATTTTTGTAAAAGGATATTTACATAAATTTATGTTTTACTTCGAAACTGTGTTTGTAACATAAAATAACACTGGAATTTTGGGGATTTCAAACATCTTAATGTTGGTTATGTGAGTATGAGTGGCTCAGGTTGGAGATGATGATGATGATGATTTTTACAAGTTCCCTTGCTAAATGAACTCTGTCATCTCCCAGCAGTTCACTGAACATGTTAAGTCCCTTCCAATGTTGGAGCATCTTCCATGCTGATGCCTGCCGAGCATGCTCCTGGCCACTTTTTGTGTCTTGATTCCAGCCTGCTCATTTGATAGAGAATAGAGTCAGTGCTGAGAGTATGCAAGGCAGTTTTAGGCATCAGAGAGAGGTACTGTTGAGAACGAGTCATGATGTCTGTGCCTCAAATAGGCATTCAGGAAACAAGGACATGCTCTCAGTGTGGCACATAGTTGTGCAAAGGCAGAAGGCCAGTACAACTTCCTGGACAAATTTGGCATTACCTATGGGTGAGTGCTGTAGACTACAGTTGTACCTGGGTCTGAGAATGGTACCTGGTCCCGGGGGATTCAAGATTAGGAAAGCAAAGTGAATTACAAATATAAGTGACTATGGAGCTGGATCTTAGCTGTGAATCCTGAATGGGCCATACCTAATTTATTGAATTGGTCTTTGTTTCATGTGCATAAAGTGGAGGTGGTGCCCTTCTGGGTGTGCAGGAATAACATACCCTACCAAGGCCACTAGAAAATAGGGTCTGCAAGTAAAGAATTTCCTGCTCAGAAGTCCTACATGTATTCCTATTCTACTCTGAACCACAGGTAGGCACAGTAGCTCAACTTTGTTTCATAGAAGCTGGATCATCTATATTTTTATGCTAACTACATTTCCCACTGTGAGGTTTTCTGCATGAATCCATATGCTACTTTTCTCCCCCAGAGTAAGAACTTCGCTTTAGGTCAGGAAATTCCAATCTTATGGTAAGTTAATGTCACAAAATTTCAAATATTACTACTTAAAAATAGTATTTCCTATGTGGTGGCCATTCCTTGTGGTTACTACAGGAATATACATTACATTGCAGTACATTAAAAAATACATTATTTGTACACCAATATAATTGTTGAACAAAATGGATTCCTCTCTTGTGTGGGTTGATGTGTTCTTTTCTTCCCTGGCATGTTTTATTCCAGTGGTTGTCTTTTAATGTCTAATGAGAGATATTCCACAATGCATGCCTCCATTTGGCCAATTTCTTAGAATGTGAGTGTTTCAGGTCTGTAATACAGGAAAAATAAGAATCATGCTTTTTCACTATCAGTTCTGACTACTGGTGTTTGACCTAGGAGTTGGAAAAGTACTTTGTGATTGTTGGAGAACAGGCCCTTCCTAATATATGCATGGTGTCATTATTGTTATCTTGTGATCTACTTAATGTTATCAGATTATGTCCACCACTTTCCCCATCTGTTCTCTATGTTACCTTTTGAAATATTCCCCTGGGTGGACTATGTGGGATTTGCCTTTATGGCATTGTGTTCTCGCTTTTGTCTATCAGCCCATTTTTCTACAAATGGATTGTGATCTCACTGCTTGTTGAGATATCCAGATTCAGGTTGTTTTTACAGTTACATGTACTAGTCTGTAATAGTCTTGTTCCCAAAAGACTGAAAAATAAAAATTTCCACATTGTACAATTAAAGACAAAATGCTCTAGTGGGAAGGCTTTCTGTTTTTACATGGGAGGATATAGTATGTATACACATAATTTGAATATCTTTTTAGAAAACATGCTGTTGACTTATTAAAAATGCAAATGGGGGACACCTGGTTGGTTCAGAAAGTTAAGCATCCAACTTTGGCTCAGGTCATGGTCTCATGGTTTGTGAGTACAAGCCCTGTGTCAGGCTCTATGCTGACACCTCAGAGCCTAGAGCCTGCTTTGGATTCTGTGTCTCCCTCTCTCTTTCTCTCCTTCTCCTACTCATACTCTGTCTCTCCCTTTTTCAAAGAAAATTATTTTAAATAAATTTTTATTTATTGATTTTTGAGAGGGGGAGAGAGAACAAGAGAGGGAGAGGCAGAGAGAAAGGGGGACAGAGGATCCAAAGTGTACTCTACATGGACAGCAGAGAGCCCGATGTGGCACTTGAACCCATGAACCATGAGATCATGACCTGAGCCGAAGGCAGATGCTTAACCGACTGAGCCACACAGGCACCCCAAAATTTTATTTTAAAATGAAAATGAGGGATGAGATCAGGGATAGAGGAACTTCTATTTTAACAGAACAGCCATAATTTTCTTCGGCTGCTAGTGATGGGAATGTAGATACTCCTTTGTAGTTCTTCTAGAGTAATTCTGTAAACACATTTTCTTTTGGTGGAAAGAATCCTATCTCTCTAAGAGTACTTGTGTATCTTTTCTATGGACAAACTTAGTTGACTTTCATGGACTTTTAATGATTGAAGGATATTACGTTAACATTGTAGTATAAAATGGGATATTTCAACATTTTTTGGTTGCAAGTACTAAAAAACACAAACTAATATAAACAAATAGGGAATGATGTCTCAACTGCCTGAAAAGTCCAAGTGGGCTTTAGTGCAGGTGGATCCAGGAGTTCAGATTTCATCACCAAGACTTACCAAACTCTCTCTGCCTCTTTGCTGTCTTATGTTGGTTTGTGCTCAAGTAAACTCTTACATGTGTTGGCAGGATAGCTCCCAATGGTTCCAGACTGATAGACATTTTCCAGGGGAAGAGATCATTTTTATCTTGAATTCTCCAGCAGCAAACTAGGAATTAAGCTCTATTAGACTTGGGTTATGTGCCCATCACTATTAGGAGGATGTATGCTGATTGGCAAGGCATCACTTGCTCCTGGATCTGGAGGTATAATCCTCTTGAACCACCTGAACCACTGCACAGAGCATTGAAGTAGAGTGATACCTAAGGGAAATCCCACCTGCAGGATGCTAAGCAGGCAAAAATAGCAACTGTTTACTACAAGTGGTGACTTGGAAGACACATAGGATTTTCCCAGAGCACAGAAAAACTTCTGTACACATCAAGGAAAGCAGTACATAGAAGAAACACTGAATTTTTTTAGTCCTAGTGTTGCCTTACAGAATAATCAGAACTGATTCTTTCATTATGATGCACCTTATTCTTAATAATTAAATATATAACAAATAATGACTTTTACACTCAAATATTTAATTTTTGTTCCAGAATATTAAGTATAATTTGTTTAATACCAAGGAAAAATGATTAGCTACCTACACACCAAATCTTGAAACTTGACTTAATTATCATCTGCCACTGAATATTTTATTCTTCAGGTGAGAAGTCTGTGAGGCAGAGAACTATACTCCCCAGAAACAGTTTATGCTTAGAAGCAAATTTTGTATTTGCTGCTATCTGACTTAGAATTGAAAAAGGTGAGCCCAGTAGGGAGAAGGGAAGTACTGACATTTGCAAATTAAGCTGCTGAGAACAGTACTTTAAGTTGATCTGTGAATTTTCCTCATCATGGTGTCTCAACCCACAAACATGGTTGAGAATGACTGTCACATGGTTGATAGTCATTTAGTGAGCAGGAAATAAATGGGAGAGAAACATGGTCAGCTAATACAGACTCCCGTTATTGCGCTCCCCTTGCCACAGGGGGAAGTTGGTTTGCTGTCTCTGGTGTTGCGCAGGTGTAGGCAAGAATCTGATTTCTTGGTGGAAGGAAACATTCCTCATTGTGGGTAGCAACTGCAGTACAACTTGTGGAGGAGGAAATTTCCAGGTGCAGCGGTTGCAAGAATGGGAGAGGACAGTCTGTGCCAATGTAATAGGATCACGGAATCACAGAATGTTAGAGGTAAGAGGGATTTTTGAGATCATCTAGTCCCACATGTCATTTCATACAGGAAGAGAATGAGGTGATGTGACTTATGTAGGGAATCTTTTGCTCAATGTGAGTGGCACATGGCCTAATGGGGAAAGTGTGACCTTTGGAGGCAGACAGACCAGTGTATACTTGCCTTTCTTCTCCTAAGAGTGCAATCTTGAGCCACTGACTTAACATCAAAGTGCTTGGGACATGCAGTTGTTTAGTGGGGCATTAATAGTGATAGTGTAGGTAAAGCACCTACTGGAGTGCCTGGCAGATAGTGTGTGTTCAGGAAATACTAATTGACTTCTCTCATGCTAAGAAACACCTGACTTTTTTTTTTTTTAATTTCCTTTAGTTAAATATGTGATCTCTATCTTGAAGAGCTCTTGTGAGCCTTTACTTTACAAAACCTAGCACAGTGTCACTGATGAGTGCCAATAATCCAATCATATTTTATTGATTTGACTTCTTTGAACCTAAGCCTTTTTCATGAAGCAGGGGGATAGATCTGAGTTCATATTTACTTGATAATATTAGGTGCTTTGTTTCACATCTTAACATGGAAGTCAATGCAAATATAAGTAGAGATGACCATAGTTACATGTAACACAAAATGATTTCAGAACCTGAACCTGGTTTTTCCCTCCTTATTTTTAATCTCCCATCTACCCACTCACCCTCATTGCCAAGTTCCCACCTTACTGGCTTTCAGTACATTCCTCCAGAACTACGTTTCTCCTCCACAACCTTGACGCTCTGCCTGAAATGTTCATTTCCCATTCTGCTTGGCTCTTTGTTGTCATTCAGCTATTTTAAAAGCTCTTTGCTGATCAGCTCTCTGAGATGGCCCTTAGTCCTTCTATATCACATGAATATGTTACATTTTCAGTAGAACACTGTTTGCTTGTTTATTGATACTGTTTGCTCCCAATGAACTATTAACTTATAGTAAGTAGTTACCATAGTTATCTCTGTTATATGAATAACTACATAGTAACTATGTAGTTGTCTCTCTTGCTTCTGATTGCATAATCAGTGCCTAAGGCAAATGCCCAACATACCGACAAGTGCTCAATAAATATCTGTTGGGTTAACAAAGGTTGATTTGAACGACCCATATAGGTGGCACTGTGCATTATTAAAAGAGATCTGGGCCAGTATTCTAAAGCTACTTCTACCCCAGATTATGTAATTTGGGAAGAGAATTCCATCTTTTGAATCCTGATTGCTTTTCTGATAAGATAAGGAAGTTAAACTAGATCACATAAGGTTTCTTTCAGCTCTTCCATTTTGTGATTCTGTGTCTTTTTTCTTCCCTGCTGGACAATTGACAGGGTTCAGAACACACTACCCCAAAATATGACACCAAATTTTAAGCTGAAGTAATTTGAGAAATAGCTGGTACAGAAAGGACTTTGTGACCTCTCCCTTCTTTCCTGAAGAAGGTACTAAGATCCTCATGTGAGAGGTGCCCTTCTTACACCCAGAGGAAACTCTTATCTGCCAAGATGGCGGAATGCTGAGAGGAAGTCCCTACCAACAGGCCTTGCTCAGTTTCCTCCAGTTACTATTTTTAGCTCATACCCTTTTGCCCTATGAAGTATTCCCACCATTGTTGACTTTTTATCAAACCTAGTATAAAAACTCAGGCTTAACTGCTTATTCAGGTCTTTCATTTTCTTATGAATGCTTTAGTGTAGGGCAAAACTTAGATTAAATAAATACTTACATTTTTATCCTGTTCATTTGTTTTTGTCAGTTTATTTTCAGGCCCAGCCAGGAATCCTAAGAGGATCGAGGAAAGTTTTCTTTGTCCTATACTATCTAACAAGAATTTACTTTTGTAAGTACAGGTGATCTTTTAGATGGCTTTTGTGTATCAAAACACAAAGCACATGCCAGCTGGTAGCTGATGAGAAAGAGGTATTATCCAAGAAAGAAAGAGTAGCTTTACATGGGGTGAATTGTTCCAATACTAGTGGAAGATACATCCATAAGCACTAAATAATTTTTCTGATAAATGGAAGAACTGTAATAGAAATTAAAATAAATATACCATTCAAATTATTCCTTACGATGTAATTTTAAGAAGAGTTATATAGGGGTACCTGGGTGGCTCAGTTGGGTGAGCATCCGACTTCAGCTCAGGTCATGATCTCATGGTTCAGGAGTTTGATTTGAGCCCTGCATTGAGCTCTTTGTTGTCAACACAGAGCCCCCTTTGGATCCTCTGTCTTCCTGTCTCTCTGCCCCTCTCCTGCTTGTGTTCTCTCTTTCTCTCTCTCTCTCTCTCTCTCTCTCTCTCAAAAATAAATAAATACTTAAGAAAGAAGAGTTATATAAAATTACAGGTCTTTTGTGATTTCCTTCATGAACAAATACTAACAATTTGTGGAATTCTTTTCCTTTCTCACACCATTTGCCTTTCACAATAGAGAGTACTATTTAAATACTCTATTTAAGTTTCCTATTGCTGCTTTAATAAATTAACACAAACTCGAGAGTTTAAAATATCACAGATTTATAATAGTTTGGGAAGTCATATATCTGAAATGGATCTTATTGGGTTGAGATTGAGGTGTCAGCAAGGCTGTGTTTCTTCTGGAGGGTCAAGGGGATAATTTGTTTTCTTGGACTTTCCATCTTTTAGAATCCGTCCACATTCCTTGGCTCATGGCCCCTTCCTCCGTCTTGGAAACCCACAACGTCCATATATGTCTTTTTCATACCATGTCACTTTGGTACTCACTCTGGGCCTCCCTCATCCACATTTGAAGATCCCAGTGATTACATTGAGAATTCCCAGTGTAATCTCCGTTTTAAGGTCAGCTGATTAGTAGCCTTAATTCCATCTGCAATTTTAATTTCCCTTTTCCAGATAATATGTTCACAAGTTCTGAGAAACAAGACATAGATATCTTTGGGGGCTATTATTCTGCCTGCCACGCACTACTTATGAGAAATGTGGGACCCAAGGAATTTAACAAAAATCCCCTACCCCTGGACAAGCAGAGCAAGACTAACTCCATTTTGTGCTACACCCACCATCTCATGTATGACCCCCACATGACCTACTTATTGCTTAAGACACTCCCCACCCTAGTCAAGCCACTGAGCACACCCTTACTGGAAACCGGCTCATATAGGAATGCGGAACCCCTAAACGCCAAAGAATGTAAACCCTGCCTTTTGCCCGCCAATTCTGACCAGAGTGATAGGCTAGTTCAAACAGTTACTATAGGGTAAATTGTAATTCAATTGGCCACCTGTATGTGAACTGACATGACTATGCAACTTTCTGTGTGTGTTACAATCTCATTGGCCACTGGTCCCTATAAAACTGCTACGCCTCTTGACCTAGGGGTCCAAGTCCCTGCTCCGCTGTGTCAGGTATACTTGGGCCCAAGCTCGAGCTTGCAAATAAACCCTCGTGTGTTTGCATCGGTATCGGCTCCTTGGTGGTCTCTCGGATTCGAAATTGGGGGCATTACAAGAAAAAGAAGAGCCTCTAAAGAAAACCCAATTCCAAGGCATCTGCTGAACTGAAAACAATTTATGTATTAATATGTGAGGATAGCCACATTCTTGATTTAAAAAAAAATTTTGTAATGTTTTTATTTATTTTTGAGAGAGAGACAGAGTACTAGTGAGGGAAGGGCAGAGAGAGAGAGAGAGAGAGAGAGAGAGAGAGAGAAACACAGAATCCAAAGCAGGCTCTACTGACTCCAAGCTGTCAGCACAGTTCAGGGCTTGAACTCACAGGTTATGAGATCGCGACCTGAGTGGAAGTCGGTCGACTGGACTGAGCCACCCAGGTGCCCTGCCACATTCTTGACTTAGGAAGAAAGGTGATTTATGCAAAAATGTACAAATATGACCAACTGCACGATAGCAACTGAGGAGAACAAAGGCAAAAGAAAACAAACTTACTTAGAACTTGCAGCCCATTAACAAGTACTTGAGGCAGGCAGAGTGACCTTCCTCCAGGACCTCAACTGCCTCATTGTAAATACTTTGCTAGACGCAAAAGGCAACCTTAGCTTGGCAGTAGCCGGACCTCCAGGATCCTGTAAGTCTTTAACATAGAAAAATCCCTTTAGAAACTTTTTTATCTCTACCTCCCCAAGATACAGGTGAGCAGTCCTTCTCCAAGTATATGGCCCTCTGATATACATCTGAGGGATCTAATGAACTTTATCTTAGCAGCTAGCCCCTCAAGGTCCTGTAAGCCTTGCTTCCAAATTCCTTAGAGGCTTTAGGCTATCCCTAACCCCCTCCCAACTTGAAAGTGTGCAATCATTCACTCCTTACAATCCCAGGGCAGCTTTTTTTGCCCGCTGGTCCTGTCCCCGTGCTTTAATAAAACCATCCTTTTTGTGCTGAAGATGTATCAAGGATTCTTTCTGGACCATGTTGGCTCCCGGACCCCAACATCTCACAGCAGAATCTGCTAATATTCCCCTGTGGAACATCAAATGTAAATTTCTACTTTGCCTAACCGGTAGCCAGATATACAGAGGAAGGAAAAGTTAACTTCTGGCTCTGATTCATCACTTTTATTGAAGTTAAATTCTTTTGTTTTAATGCACACTTGATTGAGCAAGCATTTATTGAGGCAGTTATGGTTTGTGGGAGAAAGACAGTTGAAGAAAGAACAAATGAATATAATGTAAATCAAATACTTGGCCCTTTTAAAGTAACTACAAAGACTTAAATGTGTGTTCTTAATGGTAATTTTTACAAAACTCCAATAGGAGGCTTTGACAGTGATTGTTTTGGTGGGGAGATGGGTTTTCTTTTCACATGCTAATCACCTGCTCCTGGCGATATTTCTCTCCTTGACTGCAGTCACAGAATTGAATAATTTATGGAGTGAATTTTGTTGTAAATTTATTGTGTCACAAGCAGGTTGTAATTTCACTAACAGTTCACTTAAGTTATTAAGTTAAAAAAAATGTGGTTGATAGGATAGTGCATTTTGAGGTGTTTTTTTTTCCTCCCTGCAAGTTCACATCTTACATATTTTCAAAACAGAGTACTTGCCTAATTTTTATTCAGAATCTGATATGCGAGAAAGAAGCACACATTAACATAAGTGGAATTGCATTTGCACACTGTTGTTGAATTTTAGAAGTCGTAAACAAATTATTGAAGATTTTATGGAGACAGAAATAACATTAAACCCCCAGTGCTGTGGAGCTCCTGCCATTGTTTTCTGAATAACTGTCCCCCGCTTGCTGATGACGAATGAAGAGTTGGTGGTATAAAGGTGAAGATGCTCCTGGGAAGGGAAAAAGCCGCATTAATTCCTTTAAATTTTGCTTCAATTCCGAGGTTAAGATAATGACAAATTATCACTCCCCCAAATCTTATCCAATCCAAATGGAATACAATGGAGAATAGAAAAAAATCTTTAAAAATCTCTCACAGGGGTATCTGATTGGCCTTCATCTACATTCAAGACATTCTTAGGGCTTCTCTTTTAATGACCATTCTGCTGTGATAAGAGGAAACATTTGGCCACTGCAGAAACCTCTGCTTAGTTTCTGCCCCCAATGATTCAGCATTCAGCAAACACACATTTAAGGTCTCCCGTTATTTACATTGAAATTTTTCTATTGACCCTGCCAGTGTGAATGAATTTCAAACAAGTCATTTCTTTCTCTGCATAGATGATTTCCCTAGGTTCCTGGTGGGGGTCACTTTTAATTCCTCTAGGAGTACCCTCTATTCCTGTTAGCACCCTGAGGATTTGCTTTCTGTTTTCCACCCTGTTGCCTGCATGTGGCCCCCCTTTCCTCACACCCTACCCTGAGTATTCCAACTCTTATGTGGGGGACGCTGAATAATAGCCACTATTCTTCAACAGGAATACTTTATAGGCCTTCAGAATAGACATTTTCACCATCTGTTACACAGAATCTGGAAATGTGATGGGAAAACAGGTTATAATTAACTAAAAAGGGGCAAGACTGTGTATCTTAATGCATTTAGAGTTGAGGAAATAGCCTCTCAAATTTTCATGAAAAGAAACGCAGCTTGCACTTTTTTTTTTTTAATTAGTAGAATTTTTTTGGAGCCATTTGTGATTTACAAAAAATTAAGGGGAAAGTACATATACTCCCTCCTCCCCCACCCAGTTTCTCCTGTTAACATCTTGCCTTAGTGTGTACATTTATTACAACAGATGAGCCAATGTTGACACTAAAATCATTAACTAAAATTCATCATTTACATTAGGGTTTACTCTTGGTGTTGTATATATTCTATGGGTTTTGACAAATGTATGACGTGTGTTCACTATTACGGTATCCTCTTGAAGCACAAGTCTGTGAAACTGTTCATCTATTTATCCCTACCCCTAAAGCTTTGGTAATCACTCTTCTTTTTATTGTGAAGGGGTTCAGGACAAGTCTCTCTAAAATGTGCCACTTGGGCGTGTGGAATATCTTGAGTTGAAGATAATCGAGACCCTGTAGACTCAAGAGAGTCCCTCACTTAACTACTTAGAAGACTCTAAATTAGGAGTCTTTCCCAGAGTAAGCATTATCACCAGAGATAAACTTTATCTGAGTCACCCATCTGTATGGTGAGACAAACATTTAATTACCAAACATCTGCTCTTCGTATTGTCCTGTGAATTACCTTCCTCCCCTTGAAGTGCCAGGCCCCTATTCCATTCCTTAGCTCAGGATGGCATATATTCCTCATTTTACCTTTCTGTCTTTGAACTTCTTTATGTGATATTCCTATATGTATGCAATGAAATTTCATTTTCTCTGTTAATCTGTGTCATGACAATTTAATGCTTAGACTAGCTGTAAGAACCTTTGAAGTGCAGAGAAAAAATTTTCCTTCCCAACAACTGTTTCCATAGTTGGGCCTTTTCCAGCATGTCATATAGTTGGAGTCATACAGTAGGTAGCCTTTTCAGATTGGTTTAGCAACATGCATTTAAGATTTGTCTTCTGTGGCTTGATAGTTCATTTCTTTTTAATTGGTGAATAATCAACTTATACTTTTAATTGTATAGCATTAAGTTGGAAACTCAGGTTTTCTGATACAGGTGAAAAGGAAAAAGATTAAACTTTCACTCTCCTGGGTCCAGGTTGGCATCTCATTTAACTGATTTAACAATCCACATGGGAAATAAGACTCATTAATTTGATTAGGCTTCATATATTCATATTAACATTTTCCCTTGGTTAATTAAAAATGGCATACAGTGTCTAGTCTCTTGGTCACTAAGAAAAAGAGACTTGTTTTTAATGCTTTTTATACACTTTATCTGAAGCCAGTTCGGGGAAGTTACAATTCTGTGTGTCTATATTTGTCCCATATGAGGCACATAGTCAATCCACAATTTTTTTTTGAACACATACTGGATATTAGGTATCAGTTTGTACACTGCAAAAAGAATGGTCAGTAAGATTGGTGAATAAGGCTTAAAACATTTTTACTGTAAAGAACACAGAAGCAATAAATAATAATTTAGGTCCTAAAAAGTTCTATGAAGATGATAGTTCAATGGAGTGGAGAGAGCGTATGTGTACGTAGTCTGTGCAGGTATGCATAGGTGTGTGTAGTGTTTGTGTATAGTGTGTGCATTTGTAGTGTGTGTGAGTGTGTGTGTGTGTGTGTGTGTGTGTGTGTGTGTGTGTGTGTGTCAGGAGGCAGGTTGCAACTGCTTTTGCTAGGGTGTTCAGGGAAGGCTTCTAAGGAGGTGACAATTAATTTGATGAGCCACAGACAACCATATGAACATCTGGGGAAGGGCATTGTAGGCAGAGGGAACAGCATGAGCTGCAGCCCTTATTTGGGAGCTGTCTTTATCCTAGGAACTGAAAGAAGGCAGATGTGATTGGAGCAGAGCAAGTGATGGGGAAATGGAGATGTAGGAAAGGCAGGTAGGGGCTAGATCTTATTTGGCCTTATAGACCAGGAGTTTTGGTTCTGAATGTACTGGAAACAGTTAACTTTACCCAGACAGAGGTCTGGCTTTTGCCCTCAGCTCCTGGGAGCTCTACAGGATGCCCTGCCTGATAAGTGTCTTTGTTTACCTGGTGGTCCTGAGTCACACTGGATAGTTAAACACTGTGATTTATTGTGGTTGTTTTGGGCCATACAGTAGCAGCTCAACTTCCAGAGGGACTGGAGGCTAAAGATCAGGCATATAGATAACCAACCATATGTAGATGATTGAACCCCAATAAAAAGTCTGGATACCAATGCTTGGTTGAACTTCCCTGCTTGGCAATAATACCATGAGTATTGTCACATATCATTGGAGGGAAGAGTTAGTTCTATACATGACTCTCCTGGGAAAGGACAACTGGAAGCTCTGTGGAGAGCTATCCTGGACTCTTTCCCATGTTCCTCTTCCTTTTGCTGATGTTAATCTGTATCCTTACTTTGTAATAGACCAGAACCATGAGTATAATAGCTTTCAGTGCATTCTTTGAGGTTTTCTAGCAAGTTACCCAACCTGAGGGTGGTCTTTGGGATTGCCAAACTTATAATTGGTGACACAAGTGAGGGTGGTCATGGGGACACTAGAACTTTGTAGTGGTGTCAGAAATGAGAGTGATCTTGGAGTCTCCTTATATCTGCAGAAGCCATTGGAGTTTAAGCAAGGGAGAATCTACATTTGATTTGTACTTTAAGAGGATGGCTTTGACTACTCTGTTACAAGGCTGTTAGAGTAGTCTGGAAAGAGGTGGTAGAGACTTAACCAGGAATAACATCAGTGGAGATGGTGTAGTTAGATAAGGCACATTTTGTTGATTAAGTTGGTAGTATTTACTGATGAGTTGACCATCATATTTGCTGTCACAGACAAGTGTCTATGACTGGCAAATAAACACCACCATTAAATACCAATAAGTTTTAAGCTGTATAGCAGGAAGACTTTGTGAGTAATCTGGAAAACTGTTGCTGAGTTTTTTAAGCAAGCCCTTTGAGCTCATTGTCTCCTTAGGAGTATATATTTTTTTGTTATTTCAAGTTTTTATTTAAATTCCAGTTAACATACAGTATAATAGTAGTTTCAGGTGTAGAATTTAGTGATTCATCACTTCCTTAGGACTGTATTATAGAACATTTTTAATGCTGTACTATTAGTATTCACAAACCTTCCAGTAACAATTCTCTTTAAGTGTATAGTTTAGGAAAATTGGAAACGACCTGGATTTTATGTATTGGGTGTGCATTTGGGAGGTGGTACTGTTTTTAAGGTTGTTGTGCTATTGTGTCATGCCTCTTTCCCTGGGGCATTCAAGAATTTCATCAATCTTCTTTTCTTCTGCATTGGATATAAAATGAGTGCCAACTTTGAAGAAATGTGTACAATTTCTAGCACTGGGTCTGGCATATAAAAGGTACTAGATAAATATTGGCAGAATGAAGGAAGAAATAAATGAGTGGCATTTTAGCCTTGACCTTCATCCTAATAAGCATACAAAGAGCTCACAGGTCTTCAGGTGTTAAGGTTTGGGAGGGGGGCAGACAGAGGTCCTCACTACTATAATCTACCCTCTGGGTAACAGCCTAAAGTTGGGCTCAATTGAAAAGGATATTATGTGAATAACGCCAATACTTCTATTAGTTCAAACCCATTGCCTTTTTTTAGATTAAAAAAAATGATTTTGTGTACTCACTATATCTTCCTGCTGGGTACCAAGCATTAGGCTGGATCTGGGGATTATAAGAGCAAAGAAGACCTCATCCTTACCTTCAGTGATCTCATGTTCTCAATGCGCAACACTTCCTTAGAGGGTAGGGAGATGGAGAGAATGGGAATAGTTTTACATGGGACAAGATATTTCCTGAGGTTGAGGCCCAGATGGCATGCTTTGGGGAAAAAAATAAAAAGCAAGAAGCAAGAATACTGGAGTTACTTTTTATTTCTTATGTGACTCACTTCTATGTTGGGTAGATAAACAGGATCAAACGTTCAAGTCTGTCACTTCTTTTCCTACTTAAAGACATACATTTCATAGCACTTCTAAGCAGCTAAAAACTCTTCCTAAACATTCTCTATGAATTTTTGTTTTTCTACTCCATCTTGCTCTGGGCCCTGGGGAGTTTATGACCCCTTCCTCGAGTTCTATAGTGTCTGGGGCATCCAGGTGGCTCAACTGGTTAAGTGTCTGACTCTTAATCTCAACCCAGGTTATGATTTCTCTGGTCATGAGATAGAGCCCTGCATCAGCCTCCATGCTGAGCTTGGAGCCTGCTTGAGCTTCTCTGTTTCTCCCTCTCTCTCCCCCTCCCCACTTTTCCACGTGTGAGCATTCTCTCTCAGATAAACTTAAAAAAATTCTACAGGGGTTTTAACAAGGAATAAAACAATGAATTATTTTCAAATGGTTTTTAATCTGTGGGTAGATAAAGCAAATTCTTAACTATATGATGAGGGGGATAATAAAGCAAGTTAAATGCAAAGTGCTCTGAGGGGAGAGGTGGTTCTGGGTGGGGGACACAAATGATATCTGCTGGGAGGGGAGGTGGGAAGATGGGAAGTGGAGGGGAGGATTAGGAAAGGTGCTATGCTACAGAGAGCTATGTTGCCTGTTTGTAGCCTGTTGTGTTTTCTGGAATTTTGCCTGCTGGCTGATGTCAGTTTAATGGCTTGAAATGCACCACAGTGAGAATATTGACCCTGAAGCTGGTAAATGCTACAACTCAGGGCTTCCTCCAACCAGTGCCGATTGTTGTTGTTGATTGTTTATGTTTGTTTATTTTTGAGAGAGAGAAAGATAGAATGTGAGCAGGTGAGGGGCAAAGAAAGAGGGGGACACAGAATTTGAAGCAGGCTCTGCACTGTCAGCAAACTGCCGTTTGCTGTTACAAACTGCTTGAAGCCACAAACTGAGAGATCATGACCACAGTCAGATGCTGACTGAGCCACGCAGACGCCCCAGTGCTGATTGTTAAACATTGACCATCACCCTACTGGGTGTCGGGAAACCTTGGCTCTGAGATGAACCTGAGATGGGAAAGGGAAAACTCTCTAGGTAGAGCACCTAGCTCACATCTAGGCATGGAGGCAAGTAAACGTGTGTGTGTGTGTGTGTGCGTGTGTGTGTGTGTGTGTGTGTGTGTGTGTGTGTGTGTGTGTGTGTGTAGAACAGTGCAACGGTCAGTATGAACGAAGGGTAGGATAAACCTAGAAGAGGATCAAGAATAAGCTGGAAGGTAAGTTAGGGTCTTAGATGTCAAAATACTCAGCTAAAGGGTTTTATAAGTTAATTTGATAAACAGTGAGAGCCATGGAAGGTTTTATATAAAGCATAAGAGTGAGACAAGCAGAGATGATGTTGCACAGTTTATTTAGTCTGTCATCCAAGATCAAGGTCTGAAACTCCTTGTCTAGGGTGCTCCATGTGCAGTCACTTTACAAAGCTTACAGCTCCTACTTTCACAATTTCTGTTCATTCCATCCCCTCCTTTCCATTGAAGGTGAGGAGCCTGGGAAGGGACCTTGGGTGTAGGAAAGAGTTTCTGTCTTTGGAAGCCTTTCCACATCAAAATGACATCTTTGGCATTTGTAGGGACGTGAGGTAAGAGATCGAATTTATTACTCTGTCCCCCAAGATGGTCAGCAAGTTATTTCAATTTATTGACTAGTTCTTCCTTTCCTCATTGATTTTAAAAGCCAGGATACAAACAGCTAATAATGTTACGATCCAGACTTAGATCATCAGACTGTGTGGTGCTTTTCCCAGTGAGTTCCAAGTATACTAGCATCCCTAAGATTATCTAAAACCCTTTTCTTTACTGCAGAGTTTTCTAACCTGTAAAATCAATTGGCTTGTTTTAATTGGGTTCCCCTACAAACAGGCTCTGAGACAGAGTAGGACATTGGGGAACTGAAACAAGGAAGGGAAGGAAGTCAACAAACATTCTTTTATGATGCAAATTACCATTGTGGGTAATTAGTTTTGGTCTTAATCTGTGTAATAAAAATGATAACAGCTAACACTCACATAGTGCTTATTATGTACTAGGTACTGTTCTAAATCCCTCCTAAATCTTAATACATTTATTCTTTAAAAAATCTCTTTTATTGTAGTTGACATACAATGTTACATTAGTTTCTGGTATACAACATAATGATTCAGCAACTCTGTATGTCAGGCTATACTCACCACAAATGTAGCTACCATCTGTCACCATACGATGCTGTTACAATAACCCTTGACTATATGCCCTATGATGAACCTTTCATCCCCTGATTTATTCATTCCATAACCGGAAGTCTTTATCTCCCACTCCCCTTCACCCATTTTGCCTCAACCCCCCTCCCCTCTGGCAACCATCAATTTGTTATCTGTATTTATGGTTTTGTTTCTGCCTTGTTTGTCTGTGTATTTAAATTCCACATATAAGTGAAATTGTGGTATTTTTTTTCTTTGACTTCATGTAACATAATACCCTCTAGGTCCATCCATGTTGTTACAAATAGTAAGATCTCATTTTTTTTATGACTAAGTAATGTTATATATGTATGTACCACACCTTTATCCACTCATCCATCAATGGACTCTTGGGTTGCTTCCTTATTGTAAATGATGCTACAATAAACAGGGCAGTGTGTACATTTTTTTGAATTGGTGTTTTTATTTTCTTTAGGTAAAGGGCCAGTAGTGGGATGGCTGGATCATATGGTACTTCCATTTTTTATTTTTTGAGGAATTTCCATACAGTTTTCCACAGTGGCTGCACCAATTTACATTTCCACCAGCAGTGCACTAGGGTTCTTCTTGGTCCACATCCTCACCAACGCTTGTTATTTTTTGTCTTTTTTATTCTAGCCATTCTGACAGGTGTAAGGTAATATACTTCATTGTGATTTTGATTTGCATTTCCCTGATGATTAGTAATACTGAATATCTTTGTGTCTGTTGGCCATCTGTAGGTCTTTGGAAAAATGTCTATTCAGGTCCTCTGTCCATTTTTAAACAAATTATTTGTTGCTGTTTTTGGTATTGAGTTGTATAAATTCTTTATGTATTTAGGATATTAGTCCCCTTTTGGATATATAATTTGTGAATATCTTCTTCCATTTGGTAGGTTACCTTTTTGTTTTAATGATGGTTATCTTTGCTGTGCAAAAGCTTTTTATTTTCATGTAGTCACAATAATTTATTTTTGTTTTTGTTTTCCTTGCCTGAGATGTATCTAGAAAAATGTTGCTAGGGCTGATGTCAAAGAGTTTACTGCCTATGTTGTCTTTTAGAAGTTTTATGATTTCAGGTCTCACATTTAGGTCTTGAATCCATTTTGAGTTTGTTTTTTTGTATGGTGTGAGAAAGTGGTCCAGTTTCATTCTTTTGCATGTAGCTCCAGTTTTCCCAGAACCACTTAGTGAATGGACTGTCTTTCCTCCATTGTCTTCCCTCCTGTGTTGTAAATTAATTAACCATGTAAGTACGGGTTTATTTCTGGGTTCTCTCTTCTGTTCCATTGATATTTGTGTCTGTTTTTGTGTCAGTACCATACTGTTGCCATTATTATAGCTTTGTAGTATATTTTGAAATCTGAGGTTGTGAGACCTTCAGGTTTGTTCTTTTTCAAGATTGTTTTGGCCATTCAGGGTCTTTAGTGGTTCCATACAAATGTTAGGATTATTCTAGTTTTGTGAAAAACACTATTGGTATTGTGATAAGGCTTACATTGAATCTGTGGATTGCTTTGAGTAGTATGAAGATTTTCACAGTTATTCTTCCAATCCATGAGTCTGGTATATTTTTACATTCATTTGTGTCATCTCTTCTTTCATCAATGTTTTACAGTTTACAAAGTACAAGTCTTTCACCTCCTTGGTTAAGTTTATTCCTAGATACTCTTTTTGGTACAGTTGTAAATGGAATTGTTATTTAAATTTCTTTTTCTTCTTCTTCGTTACAGATGGCTGTATGTTAATTTTGTATTCTAGAACTTCACTGAATTCATTTATTACTTGCAGTAGTTTTTTTTTGGTGGAGTTTTTAGGGTTTTCTGTGTATAGTATCATGTCATCTGCAAATAGTGACAGTTGTACTTCTTCCTCACCAATTCAGGTGCCTTTTATTTCTTTTTCTTGTCCAATTGCTATGGCTAGGACTTGCAGTACTGTACTGATTAAAAGTAGCAAGAGTGGACATCTTTGTCTGTTTTCTCATCCTAGATGAAAACTCTCTGTTTTTCTACATTGAGTATGGTGTTAATTGTGGGTTTTCATATATTACCTTTATTATTTTGAGGTATGTTTCACCTAAACCCACTTTGTTGAGGGTTTTTATCATGAATGGATGCTTAACTCCTACATTCATTTTTTTTTTTAGTGTTTATTTCTGAGAGAGCGCACACACGCATGAGCATGAGCGGGGGAAGGGCAGAGAGAGAGAGAGAGAGAGAGAGAGAGAGAGAGACAGAGACACACACACACACACACAGAATCTGAACCAGGCTCCAGGCTCTGAGCTGTCAGTACAGAGCCTGACACAGTGCTGGAACCTACGAACTGTGAGATCATGACCTAAGCCAAAGTTGGACACTTAACTGATTGAGCCACCCAGGGGCCCCAACTCCTAAATTCTTTATAACAATATTATAATTGTTCCATTTTATAGATGAGAAGACTGAGGCACGGAGAGTAGAGTCAGTGTTCAATGTCACACAGCTTGTAAATGGCAGATTCAGGAATCTTTAGGACTTGCATAGACTATAGGACTGATTATCCAGGGGGAAATATTCTTTATAGTGAAGAGGCTGAAAAACCAGGACAGTTACATCACCAGTGAAAATTGGTGCAAGGTATTGCTTTTGCCTTGTAGTAGTTGAGCTGTTGTGAAAACCCAGGCCTGTCCCTTAGATATGCCATTCTAATGAAACAAAGTTTAGAAAATAATTTCCCAAAGAAAGCCTTTTCAGAAAATACTGATGAAAGGAGAGTGTCCACTTAAATGATATTAAAATGGATTTGTTATAATGCTATATATAGAATGAGGAATGGAGTAAAACACAAAAACAGAAACCTTTTAGTTTTAATAGCACTGGTATATATATCCAGTTGCTTTCCTGATCTCTGTATATCAAAAATTAAAAAGGAGAAAATATTTTTACCTTTTTTTTTTAATTAAAAATACTGTTAGGACTCTAACATTAAGCAGAATATGTTTAATTATTTTTTTTAATTTGAAGACATCTTTATTAAAAAATTTATTTTTTAAATTTACATCCAATTTAGTTAGCATATAGTGCAACAATTGATTTCAGGAATAGATTCCTTAATGCCCCTTACCAACTTAGCCCATCCCCCCTCCCACAACCCCTCCAGTAACCCTCTGTTTGTTCTGCATATTTAAGAGTCTTAGTTTTGTCCCCCTCCCTGTTTTTATATTATTTTTGCTTCCCTTCCCTTATGTTCAGCTGTTGTATGTCCTGAAGTCCTCATGTGAGTGAAGTCCTATGATATTTGTCTTTCTCTGACTAATTTCACTTAATATAATGCCCTCTAATTCTATCCACGTAGTTGTAAATGGCAAGATTTCATTCTTTTTGATTGCCAAGTAATACTCCATTGTGTATATGTACCACATCTTCTTTATCCATTCATCCTTCAATGGACATTTGGGCTCTTTCCATACTTTGGCTATTGTGGATAGTGCAGCTATAAACATGGGGGTGCATGTGTCCCTTCGAAACAGCACACCTGTATCCCTTGGATAAATGCCTAGTAGTGCAATTGCTGGGTCGTAGGGTAGTTCTATTTTTAGTTTTTTGAGGAACCTCCATATTGTTTTCCAGAGTGGCTGAACCAGCTTGCATTCCCACCAACAATGCAAAAGAGATCCTCTTTCTCTGCATCCTTGCCAACATCTGTTGTTGCCTGAGTTGTTCATGTTAGCCATTCTGACAGGTGTGAGGTGGTATCTCATTGTGGTTTTGACTTGTATTTTCCTAATGATGAGTAATGTGGAGCATTTTTTCTTGTGTTGGTTGGCCATCTGGACGTCTTCTTTGGAGAAATGTCTATTCATGTCTTTTGCCCATTTCTTCACTGGATGTGGGCGTTGAGTTTGATAAGTGCTTTATAGGTTTTGGATACTAACCCTTTATCTGATATGTCATTTGCAAATATCTTCTCCCATTCTGTCGGTTGCCTGTTAGTTTTGCTGATTGTTTCCTTTGCTGTGCAGAAGCTTTTTATTTTGATGAGGTCCTAGTAGTTCATTTTTGCTTTTGTTTCCCTTGCCTCTGGAGATGTGTTGAGTAAGAAGTTGCTGTGGCCAAGATCAAAGAGGTTTTTGCCTGCTTTCTCCTCGAGGATTTTGATGGCTTCTTGTCTTACATTTAGGTCTTTGATCCATTTTGAGTTTATTTTTGTAGATGGTGTAAGAAAGTGGTTCAGATTCATTCTTCTGCATGTTGCTGTCCAGTTTTCCCAGCACCACTTGCTGAAGAGACTGTCTTTATTCCATTGGGTATTCTTTCATGCTTCGTCAAAGATTAGTTGGCAGAATGTTTAATTTTTAATCTGCATTTTATTTCTCTGTCCCATCGATGTAGTTGGTGCTCACTTAGCCCAGGATGCAGGTCAATAACTTCCTAATCTGAATACTTCATGGTTTAGGTGACCATTTAAAATGCTATCTTTCTTCTTTCGGTAACCTATTTCATTTCTTGCCCTTTCTGCACATGCCATTTTGTACTTTCCAAAGCTCTGTTGGCCACATCAAAAAAATAGCTTCAAGGCAATGTTTCCAAAAGAATTACAAATGAATTACTTTTTTTAAATGTTCATTTATTTTTGAGAGAGAGAGGGAGAGAGAGAGAGACAGACAGACATAGCGTGAGCAGGGGAGGGGCATTGCGGGAGGGAAACACAGAATCTGAAGCAGGCTTCAGGCTCTGAAATGTCAGCACAGAGCCTGATGTGGGCCTGGAACCCATGAACTGCAAGATCATGACCTGAGCCTAAGTCAGATCCTTAACTGAGCCACCTAGGTGCTCCACAAATGAATTACTTCTAAAAATTAGAACTTGATTTGCACCATAATGCAATAAAATAAAATATTTTTATTTTATTTATTTATATTCAAATTAGAGCATGGTTGTTGGTGATTTGAAATACAAACAAAGGTATTTTTTTTCCTCACACTTTAAGAGCAGTGTTAATGTGCTCCTTAAGCACATTAGCTACTTAGTCTTGTGGAAAATTAGGTAAAAATAATACAAAATTTTAAGAAATGTGGAAAAGTTGTTGGTCAAAAAGTATATGAAACCAGTGTCACTCCCACTATTATGTGTTGTAAATAAACACATCAATGTAACAGCTAAAATTTCTGGCTCAGCAGCATCTGTCACAGTGCCTTGCGTGTTGTAGCATTGAATAAAAGCTTGTTGAATGAACAGATGGATGGATATATGATGGTTAATTTTATGTGTCAACTTAGCTAAGCTATAGTACCCAGATATTTTGTCAAACATTATTGAAGACTCTCTGTGAAGGTATTTTTTAAATGTGATTAACATTTAAATCAGTAGACTTTGAGTAAAACAGATTATCCTCCATAATGTGGGTGGGCTTCATTTATTCAGCTGAAAGTTTTTTTTTTTCTCGAAGTTTGTTTATTTAATGGGAGAGAGGGAGAGAGGGAGCACACAGGGGAGGGGCAGAGAGAGAGGGAGAGAGAATCCCAAGCAGTCTCCATGCTGTCAGTGTAGAGCCTGACGTGGGGCTTGAACTCAAGAATTGTGAGGCCACGTCCTGAACCAAAACCAAGAGTAAGATGCTTAACTTACTGACCCACCCGGGTGCCCCTCAGTTGAAAGCTTTAATAAAACCAAGACTGACTACCCCTGAGAGGAGGGAATTCTGTAGACTTCAGAAGTGAAATACTAATTTCCCTGGGTCTCTAGCCTGCTAGTCTTGGGATTTGCCAGCCTCTACAATCACGTGAGCCAATTCCTTAAAATCACTCTTGATGTTGCTGTTGCTTGATTGATCTGTATCTATCTGTCTGTCTCTACACCCTAATGGTTATTGCTTCTATTTGTCTGGATAACCCTGAGTAATACAGGATGATAGCTATTAAATGTATTGTGACTTACGTCTTTGTATTAGAGAAGCGAAGGCACAGAATGTATCCTTCCAAAATCTTGTGTCAAGATCAATACCAACTTTGTTTTTGTACTATTGAAATATTTTTGAAACTAATTTGCCTTGGGGTGAAATTTTTTCTTTGTCTTTTTTCTTTTTCATTTCGTTACCCAAGCTTCTCATACCTTTCTTCTTTTCCTCTCTAGTTACCCTTTGGATTTATATTGACTTATCCCTTTAAAGGTGTTTCTAGATTTGTACCAGAATTTGATTTGATCTAAGGGTATAGGAATTTCTGTAAGTATTGGGCACATTTTTTTCTGGGTTTTCCGCTGAGTAGCATTGGTGACCTTGGTCACATCACTAAGTCTTTCAGTCTTATTTGATAAATAACAGTCTCTGAAATGTGTTGCAGCTCTAAAAGTTGACAATGGCAACCAATTTACTTAGTTACATTTAAAAAGGAATCACTAGGTCTTTGCGGAATGTAGATTAATGCTTATTTCATTGTGAAAATGATGATGGCAATAATAATTCTGTTGGCTTTTGTTACCTTGTGTTCTAGTGGTCTAGATAGGATTATAAATTAGACTAAATAAGAGGATATAAAGCCCTGTGTCCATCTTATAGGCATCCATGACTATAGAGTAGTGGCAGTCAGATGGCACCATAACAGGACAGAAACACAGCAGCCATGAAGGAATTGTAGAACAACATTTAGGAGAGACCACTTCACTGTTACTTCTGCAAATGTGCCATTGGCCCAACCCCATTAGGAGGCCATGACAAGGGTTTGGGTCCAAGTGAAGGTGAAGATTTAGGGCCAGTCATTCAATCTAGTTTATTCCATATGGTGTTTATTCTGTACTTTTAAATGAAGAATTAAAAAAACTTCATGATGTATCTAGTAAATCAAAAGGAATCATTGTTTAGGGGTCTTCCTTTTAGTCCACTAAAACTTAGTCTGTATATATAAGCATTCTATTGGATGGATAATTAATAAAGTTATTAATTAAAAATTTAGATGAAGAGTTCCTTTTCCATATAGGCTACTGTGATTTCTGATGCTTGATTTGATTCAATGTTTCACAGAGTTGATACCTTCCCACTGAGAGTTATACACATTACCTGAATTCTTTGAGCCAGTGGTTGCTTCTGATGTAGGCCTCTTAACAGTGTTCTTGCAGTTGAGGGAGTATTGATCAGTTCGCCAGCATTATAGATTTTCATCAGCAACAGTGCTTCTGAAACCAATGCAGAGTTGTCTTTGAGAGAAACTCCTGTCCCATAAAATTTTTAAGAACTAGAGCAATGACTATCTGTTTTGATTATTTTAAGTGCAACCCTTTTTGGCAGTCTGGTATAGAAGATGACCTCTTAGAGCCCTTTTCAGTAGTGTGATTTTTAAGATCCTTTGCTGGAAAAACTAACTGAATCTCTTGCAGAAGTAGATCAACTAGGGACTCATGAGTGTTCATTGTTTTTCATTTGAGAGTCTTTTGCTGCATTGAGGATAAAGACTGGCTCATTGCTGGGGATTAAAGGGTTTTGAGGCAGGCCAAATGGTAACCAGCTGGCCTAAAGTAAAGTTGATATTCTAAGCCTTTGTTTTACATCCCCTGAAGATTTTATGTTTACAAAAGAATTCACGATGAATTTTCCATTAGTACAGGTTGGTACCCTCTAAGTCTTATCATAGAGGAAAAGGGAGAAAAAGTTGAGGAAGATAAAAGGAAGGAGGTATCTAACATAGCAAATGTGAGTGAGAACCAAGAAATTTTACAGGCCTGAAAAACACTTGTGGACCTAATAACGTCTTTTTGGAAACACTGAAGGCAAGACTGGTGAAAACTCCATATTTTCACCAATCTAAACAAAAATCCTCAATTAAGGAAAATGGAGCTTGATAGTCTGACTCTCTCTCTCTTTTTTTTTTTTGTCCCCCATAGTAATTCTTTAATAAAAACTGTGTGCTTCAGAGATAGAAACATTGTAATCTGAACAAGATGGCTTGTGCACAGTCCTTTAGACATGGTGCTGTGACATTTAGTTGAGAATCAACATTGCAACAGTTGAGAAAGCACCAATGACTCTCCGTTTCTAAGCAAAGGCAAGGGTTGCTGTTGGTATTTTTAGGAGTGATGTACCCACTGAGATGGAAGGTCAGTCCCATTTTCATGAGGAAGTTTCACTTTGATCTTTACTTTTTACCTCATCATGATTCTGAACAGCATGCCAGGGCAAACGTTGCTTTACTGTGAACACTTAGCTGCCCAGGCAGGGGTAAATGCAGGAGTTATAGGGCCTAAAGCTTACACAGTTTTAGAGCCCTCTAAAGGGCTCTTTTTTTGTGAAGAACACACAAAATGATTGATATAATAAAATTAAGTGTGAAGGTAAATACTTAGATTGAGAAAAGGAAAAAAAAAGATTAAAACATTTAACACAACAATAATGACATGACCCAGGAGATAATATAATGTTTTTATTGATTAATTGCCCACTACACCTCAATGATACTTTTTAATTTATTGTCTGTGGTTATATGGTCTTAATTTTTAAATTTAATTTCAATTTTTCCACCCAGCTTTAATGAGATATAATTGACATATAACATGGTGTCAAGTTAGTGTACAATGTGATTTGATACATGCACTTCATGATAATTTTTAAATTTTGTTTTTCATTTTCATTTCATTTTTTTGTTAGCATGGCTGATTGGCATTTACTTGTTTAGAAAAAATTATTTTAAAGAAAAGTTTATTTTAGCATCCTGAATCTTTATTGGTAGTGGTATTTGGAATTTTAAAATGGTTTGGGATTCAAATTGGGCTAAATTGTCCCCAAGTTTCTTTTCTGTGTGGGCTATGAGATTTCCTTAGACAGTGAAAAATCTTGGTCTTTGAATTGATGACAATCATTTGTTGTCAATGTCCTTGTACATTGTATGTTTTATGTGATTTTCATCAATACCAGAACTTCCTGGCAACTCAGGAAGAAATTTAATCTTTTCCCAATGTGTTCATTTGTGTTTCTCCTCTTTTTAATTTCAGGATCAAACAATCCAAGAATGTATTCATTATGGCTAGTCAACGTTTATCTCTTGGTTTAATGAATTAATGCTTAGGTATGATTTAAACATTTTGGATCCAATTCTTTTCTTGATGTCAGAGTAATTTCTATTGATTTCAACTCCCATCTTTATCTCTTTTGTTACACATTCATCATTTTTTATTGGAACTTGCAGATCTTAAATAAATAAATTGAAAGAAGCCAAAAGGTACACTTAGTATACATCCAAATCAGGGGTCTTTAATTTCTTCCTTATTTGATTAAAATCTTGTAAGACATCTTTTAAAATTATAGTAAAAATGGTGTGTTTAAACGTTCCTCTTAAATAAAGAAATAAGAATGTATGGTATGTTTCGTTGTGCATGCTGTATTGATTCTGACAGGAGAGCATCTATTTTGACTATGCGTTGATGAGAATCAAATCCTCTGCTTGCAATTTTATACATCTGATGATGGGAAGAATTTTTTTTAGACTAGGTTCTGGCTTGATGCCTTTCAAACATCATCATATCAGGATACAACTCATGACCCTTCTCCTTCATGTCTTGTAGCTATGCGAGTGGGCACAGTGGGAAGTCAGGAGTATTCCTGGAAGCCATTCCTTTGGGAAGATGGCAATATTTTCACTCTACGTGGAAGGGACAGCAAAACACATCACTATATCCTATAAACCCCAAATCACTGTATTCCCAACTTCCCCTTTCCAAAACATCAAAAATGCCTGTGGTAACTCTAATGCCACCTGACCCAAGGGGAAGTGTGACAGAGAAGTCAGAGTGGAAAGAGACAGCATTTTAAGTAATTATGGTTAAAAATATCTTGGCTTTGAAAATTTTATAAAATCTAATTGTGAGAGGCCCTCCAGGGCTTTGGAAGGAGCTATGCAAAGGAGAGGCCCTTGAGCTGAAACTTCATTAGCTGCACAGTACAGATGCTTCAGCTACAAAGATACAGCACTATTCATATGTTCCACCAAGGTCTTCTCTTGGTCATTAATAGGTCTCTTTCTGGGGAACACATTTTTTTTTTTATAAGTTACTCAAGTTCTTTTTTGTATCTAAGTAGTTTCTAAAATACTTTGCTTGTTATCGTGTCTTTCTGGCTTTTCCTTTTTCAATTCCTTCTATCCATGTGTTTATCTTGAAGGAAACCTCTATCTGGACATATGTAGTCTTACGCAGTTGTGCAGTTTTAACTCAGGTATGAGGCCAGGTATTTTCCTTGTCTTCCATAGTTGTGTGTGAGAATGGTTCATATGTGCATAGGCTTTGGTTGAGTGTCAGAGGCTCTCTTGAATCTACCTTAAGCATCATATAAATATTGGTTTTCTTTGAGAATTTTCGTCTTTGGATTTTTTTTAATGCTTATTTATTTTTATAAATTTTTTTTAACGTTTTTATTTTTTTTTGAGACAGCATGAATGGGGGAGGGGCAGAGAGAGAGAGGGAGACACAGAATCGGAAGCAGGCTCCAGGCTCTGAGCCATGAGCCCAGAGCCTGATGTGGGGCTCGAAATCATGGACCATGAGATCGTGACCTGAGCTGAAGTCAGATGCTTAACCGACTGAGCCACCCAGGCACCCCAATGCTTACTTATTTTTAAAAGAGAGAGAGCACGCACAAGCAGGGAGGGGAGCCAAGAATCCCAAACAGGTTCTATGCTGTCAGCACAGAGCCAGATGTGGGACATGAACTCATGAACCATGATACCGTGACCCAAGCCAAAATCAAGACTCAGATGCTTAACCAACTGAGCCACCTGGACGCCCCTTGTCTTTGGTTTAAAGATAATTCTTGGGTGCCTGGATGGCTCAGTTGGGTAAGCATCTGATTCTTGATTTCAGCTCAGGGCATGATCTCACGTTCCGTGAGTTCAAACCCCACCGTCATGCTCTGTGCTGACAGCTCAGAGCCTGGAGTCTGCTTTGGATTGTGTGCCTCCATCTCTCTCTGCCCCTCCCCTGCTTGCACTCTGTCTCTTGCTCTCCCTCAAAAATAAATAAAAGTTGAAGATAATTCTTCAAGTTTAATTTTGCACTGAATTTTTGATTATAGCTCTTAGCAAATTAGGTATAAAAATGGCTTGTCCCTATTGTGGGTAGGAATGTGACAACTGGGATGATGGTCCCTGATCAAAGACTTGCCACACAAGCATAAACAAATGGTCTTTCTCCCTATATCATGTGCTTGCATAGCTGTGTGTAAGGAATCTTCCAGAGATTAGATAAGGGCATCAGGAGAGGTTATAAAAGTACCAGTGGTGGAGACCTATGATACTGTAGTGAGCAAAAGCTACAAACTCTAGAGGGCCTTTAGCTGCCTAGTCCTTGGTCTTTCCATCTGTAGTTTTGTGAAATGAATCACTAAGCCAGACAAATGGTGGCTGGAGGTTATTTCCTCGTGAAGAAAGTTTTTTTTTTTTGAGGTAGCAAAGTTAACTCTTGACAGAGATAATTATTTCCCATATATATGAGAAATAATAAAGATTTTTTAAAAATAGATCATTCATAAGTAAGGAAAGCAATATCTGGTTATGGTGGGGTTTTTTTTGAGGTTATTTTCTTAATTAAAAAACTAAAGTTCTTTTATATTGTAGGAAATTCACTGTAGTTCAGATGTGAGAAACCAAGTGAACAGTTTATATTTTCTCACTGTATTATTCTAATCTCTCTTTAGGTCAAGGTTAAGTGGGTCTAGAAAAAACAGACATCTGTGTTTGTAATGCAATAACGTGTAATGAGTGTGGTGACTTTTTCTAATTTACCTCAGCTGGATATGCAAATGGAACAATTAAACTTGTAACCCATAACTCTATGGGGGAACTGATGGGTAACGAAAGTGCAGAGTATTTACTGTAGCTAATGGGAAAGTTGTTGGATGATAGGAATGTAATATGTTCTATTTGCAAAAGTACTAAAGAGCTAGTTAGCAGTGTAAATGAGGATTTGGTTATTTAGGAATAACCTTCAAATTGGCAAAATTAGTCCCAACAGCATGATTAAAATAAAAAAAAAATCAATCTTTTATTTTATGGTGTTTGAATTTGCTAACTACAGCTTGTTATGTGTATTTAGAGATCTAATTTTGGGGATGGGACAGTAGTCTCACCATGGATGTAATGCATCAATGCAGTATATTAGTGCTTTATTTTTCTGTAATATTTTTCTTCAAGGAACTCAGAGTCTTTATAATAATCAACTGGTTACTCTCATAACATGCTTGCAAGACTCAGAGTTATAATAGTAACTGTATAGATACACAAATCAGAGATTCAGTCATTTGCTTAAGTTCTGTCACTGAAGACCCTGGTGTACAATTTAGGTATTTTGTCTCAGCCAGTATTTAAAAATTATTAATGTTTTTAATTTGTTTTTGAGAGAGGGAGAGGGAGAGAGAGAGAGAGAGAGAGAGAGAGAGAGAGAAAGAGCATGAGTGGGGGAGGGGCAGAGAGCGAGGGAGACACAGAATCTGAAGCAGGCTCCATGCGCTAAGCTGTCAGTGCAGAGCCTGATGTGGGGCTCAACATAAACAGCGAGATCATGACCTGAGCCAAAGTTGGATGCTTGACCGACTGAGCCACCCATGTGCCCTTGGTCTCACCCAGTATTTAGACAAAACAATGATTTGCTTCCTGCAGCCAGTTATAAAGTTTTCCATTTTGTAACCTCTTGTCTGTACAAATTCTCTAGCCTCCAGGAGGAGTCAGGAATCCTTCTCCCTTGATACCCAAATGACCTTCCCTGAAATATTCTATAGTCACAGAAACAAATGAGTAAAGAGTTGCAAAACAGTGTGAAAAAGGCAAATCCCTCAGGTTAATGAAGTAGAGACAAGTCCTTCTTCACACACGGCCTAACAGAGGACTTGTGCATAAGGCATTAATAAGAATATGGACTGTTAGGATCACAGGCGGTGTTAGGGCCGATTTAGCCTGCCTTCCTTATGATGACGCGTGGATTGCTTTATACTGCAATGTCCTCCTTGACCAGGGGCTGTCTCACTTTTGGGTACTTGTAATTGCAGAAAGCTAGCAGGTATATGGGATTGCCGATAGACCCCCCCCCCCCTTTTGACCTATAAAATGGCATTATCCTAATTCATCTTACTACCTTCCTCCTTATCATAGGCCAAAATCTAACTTTCGGTCCTATTGCTACTTGGGAATGTTCTAAAAACTGCTCCGGAGAAGAGATTTTAAAATCTGTCTTGGGAACACTGTTCTGCTATTTCACATTTCCTCTGTTTTTACCCATTATAAGTATTAAATATAAGAAAAGCAATTTGAACCTTCATTATTTCAAATTTTTATCTTTGAAAATGATCTATATATCCTAAATAGAATTTATTTTTGTTCTCATTCAGTTTTGTTTATACTCTATTGGTCTGTATACTATTTTGAAGATAAAATGAGGTAGAGGGATAGGATTTCACCATGAAATTATTCCCTGAAATTCCCTACGTAAGAATCCTATTCCCTCAGTATAGCTGGGAAGAAGAGAGTCTTAAATCCCCCCTTTGTTTCTGTACACTGTATTTCTTCCAAAACTATAAAGAGCACCATAAAATCTCAATGAATGTAATACACAAAACAAATCTCATCACTAGTATGCATTAGGATGTGCTGAAATCTTTCTTGAAAATGTTTTACATTCATCCCAGATTCAGTCAGAAATCATCAATGGATGATAAAACTACTGGAAAGTTTGATGAAGAACAGGATATTTAAATGGTCTTAAACTTTGTCCCTACAGATGATAAATGGAGAGCAACTTTAGAGTGAAGAAATCTGATGGATACCACCTTAACCAAGTCCTCAAAGTTAATATTACCCCTAAGGGGACAAAATGATAGCATTAGCCTCCTGATAGGATGGGATTAAACCAAGGACATAATATCACTTCAGTGGTATTGCTGCCCAAAATGTATTCAGTATAACCTAAATCTGTAATCTTTTTTTTTTTATTTTTTTATTTTTTTTTATATGAAATTTATTGACAAATTAGTTTCCATACAACACCCAGTGCTCATCCCAAAAGGTGCCCTCCTCAATACCCATCACCCACCCTCTCCTCCCTCCCACCCCCCATCAACCCTCAGTTTGTTCTCAGGTTTTAAGAGTCTCTTATGCTTTGGCTCTCTCCCACTCTAACCTGTTTTTTTTTTTTTTTTTCCTTCCCCTCCCCCATGGGTTCCTGTTAATTTCTCAGGGTCCACATAAGAGTGAAACCATATGGTATCTGTCTTTCTCTGTATGGCTTATTTCACTTAGCATCACACTCTCCAGTTCCATCCACGTTGCTACAAAAGGCCATATTTCATTTTTTCTCATTGCCACGTAATATTCCATTGTGTATATAAACCACAATTTCTTTATCCATTCATCAGTTGATGGACATTTAGGCTCTTTCCATACTTTGGCTATTGTTGAGAGTGCTGCTATGAACATTGGGGTACAAGTGGCCCTATGCATCAGTACTCCTGTATCCCTTGGATAAATTCCTAGCAGTGCTATTGCTGGGTCATAGGGTAGGTCTATTTTTAATTTTCTGAGGAACCTCCACACTGCTTTCCAGAGCGGCTGCACCAATTTGCATTCCCACCAACAGTGCAAGAGGGTTCCCGTTTCTCCACATCCTCTCCAGCATCTAGAGTCTCCTGATTTGTTCATTTTGGCCACTCTGACTGGCGTGAGGTGATACCTGAGTGTGGTTTTGATTTGTATTTCCCTGATAAGGAGTGACGCTGAACATCTTTTCATGTGCCTGTTGGCCATCCGGATGTCTTCTTTAGAGAAGTGTCTATTCATGTTTTCTGCCCATTTCTTCACTGGGTTATTTGTTTTTCGGGTGTGGAGTTCGGTGAGCTCTTTATAGATTTTGGATACTAGCCCTTTGTCCGATATGTCATTTGCGAATATCTTTTCCCATTCCGTTGGTTGCCTTTTAGTTTTGTTGGTTGTTTCCTTTGCTGTGCAGAAGCTTTTTATCTTCATAGGGTCCCAGTAATTCACTTTTGCTTTTAATTCCCTTGCCTTTGGGGATGTGTCGAGTAAGAGATTGCTACGGCTGAGGTCAGAGAGGTCTTTTCCTGCTTTCTCCTCTAAGGTTTTGATGGTTTCCTGTCTCACATTTAGGTCCTTTATCCATTTGGAGTTTATTTTTGTGAATGGTGTGAGAAAGTGGTCTAGTTTCAACCTTCTGCATGTTGCTGTCCAGTTCTCCCAGCACCATTTGTTAAAGAGGCTGTCTTTTTTCCATTGGATGTTCTTTCCTGCTTTGTCAAAGATGAGTTGGCCATACGTTTGTGGGTCTAGTTCTGGGGTTTCTATTCTATTCCATTGGTCTATGTGTCTGTTTCTGTGCCAATACCATGCTGTCTTGATGATGACAGCTTTGTAGTAGAGGCTAAAGTCTGGGATTGTGATGCCTCCTGCTTTGGTCTTCTTCTTCAAAATTCCTTTGGCTATTCGGGGCCTTTTGTGGTTCCATATGAATTTTAGGATTGCTTGTTCTAGTTTCGAGAAGAATGCTGGTGCAATTTTGATTGGGATTGCATTGAATGTGTAGATAGCTTTGGGTAGTATTGACATTTTGACAATATTTATTTTTCCAATCCATGAGCAGGGAATGTCTTTCCATTTCTTTAAATCTTCTTCAATTTCCTTCATAAGCTTTCTATAGTTTTCAGCATACAGATCCTTTACATCTTTGGTTAGATTTATTCCTAGGTATTTTATGCTTCTTGGTGCAATTGTGAATGGGATCAGTTTCTTTACTTGTCTTTCTGTTGCTTCATTGTTAGTGTATAAGAATGCAACTGATTTCTGTACATTGATTTTGTATCCTGCAACTTTGCTGAATTCATGTATCAGTTCTAGTAGACTTTTGGTGGAGTCTATCGGATTTTCCATGTATAATATCATGTCATCTGCAAAAAGCGAAAGCTTGACTTCGTCTTTGCCAATTTTGATGCCTTTGATTTCCTTTTGTTGTCTGATTGCTGATGCTAGAACTTCCAGCACTATGTTAAACAGCAGCGGTGAGAGTGGGCATCCTTGTCGTGTTCCTGATCTCAGGGAAAAAGCTCTCAGTTTTTCCCCATTGAGGATGATGTTAGCTGTGGGCTTTTCATAAATGGCTTTTATGATCTTTAAGTATGTTCCTTCTATCCCGACTTTCTCAAGGGTTTTTATTAAGAAAGGGTGCTGGATTTTGTCAAAGGCCTTTTCTGCATCGATTGACAGGATCATATGGTTCTTCTCTTTTTTTTTGTTAATGTGATGTATCACATTGATTGATTTGCGAATGTTGAACCAGCCCTGCATCCCAGGAATGAATCCCACTTGATCATGGTGAATAATTCTTTTTATATGCCGTTGAATTCGATTTGCTAGTATCTTATTGAGAATTTTTGCATCCATATTCATCAGGGATATTGGCCTGTAGTTCTCTTTTTTTACTGGGTCTCTGTCTGGTTTAGGAATCAAAGTAATACTGGCTTCATAGAATGAGTCTGGAAGTTTTCCTTCCCTTTCTATTTCTTGGAATAGCTTGAGAAGGATAGGTATTATCTCTGCTTTAAACGTCTGGTAGAACTCCCCTGGGAAGCCATCTGGTCCTGGACTCTTATTTGTTGGGAGATTTTTGATAACCGATTCAATTTCTTCGCTGGTTATGGGTCTGTTCAAGCTTTCTATTTCCTCCTGATTGAGTTTTGGAAGAGTGTGGGTGTTCAGGAATTGGTCCATTTCTTCCAGGTTGTCCAATTTGTTGGCATATAATTTTTCATAGTATTCCCTGATAATTGTTTTTATCTCTGAGGGATTGGTTGTAATAATTCCATTTTCATTCATGATTTTATCTATTTGGGTCATTTCCCTTTTCTTTTTGAGAAGCCTGGCTAGAGGTTTGTCAATTTTATTTTTTCAAAAAACCAACTCTTGGTTTCGTTGATCTGCTCTACAGTTTTTTTAGATTCTATATTGTTTATTTCTGCTCTGATCTTTATGATTTCTCTTCTTCTGCTGGGTTTAGGCTGCCTTTGCTGTTCTGCTTCTAGTTCCTTTAGGTGTGCTGTTAGATTTTGTATTTGGGATTTTTCTTGTTTCTTGAGATAGGCCTGGATTGCAATGTATTTTCCTCTCAGGACTGCCTTCGCTGCGTCCCAAAGCGTTTGGATTGTTGTATTTTCATTTTCGTTTGTTTCCATATATTTTTTAATTTCTTCTCTAATTGCCTGGTTGACCCACTCATTCGTTAGTAGGGTGTTCTTTAACCTCCATGCCTTTGGAGGTTTTCCAGACTTTTTTCTGTGGTTGATTTCAAGCTTCATAGCATTGTGGTCTGAAAGTATGCATGGTATCATTTCAATTCTTGTAAACTTATGAAGGGCTGTTTTGTGACCCAGTATATGATCTATCTTGGAGAATGTTCCATGTGCACTCGAGAAGAAAGTATATTCTGTTGCTTTGGGATGCAGCGTTCTAAATATATCTGTCAAGTCCATCTGATCCAATGTCTCATTCAGGGCCCTTGTTTCTTTATTGACCGTGTGTCTAGATGATCTGTCCATTTCTGTAAGTGGGGTGTTAAAGTCCCCTGCAATTACCACATTCTTATCAATAAGGTTGCTTATGTTTATGAGTAATTGTTTTATATATTTGGGGGCTCCGGTATTCGGCGCATAGACATTTATAATTGTTAGCTCTTCCTGATGGATAGACCCTGTAACTATTATATAATGTCCTTCTTCATCTCTTGTTACAGCCTTTAATTTAAAGTCTAGTTTGTCTGATATAAGTGTGGCTACTCCAGCTTTCTTTTGGCTTCCAGTCGCATGATAAATAGTTCTCCATCCCCTCACTCTCAATCTAAAGGTGTCCTCAGGTCTAAAATGAGTCTCTTGTAGACAGCAAATAGATGGGTCTTGTTTTTTTATCCATTCTGATACCCTATGTCTTTTGGTTGGTGCATTTAATCCATTTACATTCAGTGTTATTATAGAAAGATACGGGTTGAGAGTCATTGTGATGTCTGTATGTTTTATGCTTGTAGTGATGTCTCTGGGACTTTGTCTCACAGGGTCCCCCTTAGGATCTCTTGTAGGGCTGGTTTAGTGGTGACAAATTCCTTCAGTTTTTGTTTGTTTGGGAAAACCTTTATCTCTCCTTCTATTCTAAATGACAGACTTGCTGGGTAAAGGATTCTCGGCTGCATATTTTTTCTGTCTAGCACCCTGAAAATCTCGTGCCAATTCTTTCTGGCCTGCCAAGTTTCAAAAGAGAGATCAGTCACGAGTCTTATAGGTCTCCCTTTATATGTGAGGGCACGTTTACCCCTTGCTGCTTTCAGAATTTTCTCTTTATCCTTGTATTTTGCCAGTTTCACTATGATATGTGGTGCAGAAGATCGATTCAAGTTACGTCTGAAGGGAGTTCTCTGTGCCTCTTGGATTTCAATGCCTTTTTCCTTCCCCAGTTCAGGGAAGTTCTCAGCTATTATTTCTTCAAGTACCCCTTCAGCACCTTTCCCTCTCTCCTCCTCCTCTGGGATACCAATTATGCGTATATTATTTCTTTTTAGTGTATCACTTAGTTCTCTAATTTTCCCCTCATACTCCTGGATTTTTTTATCTCTCTTTTTCTCAGCTTCCTCTTTTTCCATAACTTTATCCTCTAGTTCACCTATTCTCTCCTCTGCCTCTTCAAGCCGAGCTGTGGTGGTTTCCATTTTGTTATGCATTTCGTTTAAAGCGTTTTTCAGCTCCTCGTGACTGTTCCTTAGTCCCTTGATCTCTGTAGCAAGAGATTCTCTGCTGTCCTGTATACTGTTTTCAAGCCCAGTGATTAATTTTATGACTATTATTCTAAATTCACTTTCTGTTATATTATTTAAATCCTTTTTGATCAGCTCATTAGCTGTTGTTATTTCCTGGAGATTCTTCTGAGGGGAATTCTTCCGCTTGGTCATTTTGGATAGTCCCTGGCGTGGTGAGGACCTGCAGGGCACTTCCCCTGTGCTGTGGTGTATAACTGGAGTTGGTGGGCGGGGCCGCAGTCAGACCTGATGTCTGCCCCCAGCCCACCGCTGGGGCCACAGTCAGACTGGTGTGTGCCTTCTCTTCCCCTCTCCTAGGGGCGGGATTCACTGTGGGGTGGTGTGGCCCGTCTGGGCTACTTGCACACTGCCAGGCTTGTGATGCTGGGGATCTGGCGTATTAGCTGGGGTGGGTAGGCAAGGTGCATGGGGGCAGGAGGGGCAGGCTTAGATCGCTTCTCCTTAGGTGATCCTCTTCAGGAGGGGCCCTGTGGCAGCGGGAGGGAGTCAGATCCGCTGCCGGAGGTTTGGCTCCGCAGAAGCACAGAGTTGGGTGTTTGCGCGGAGCGAGCAAGTTCCCTGGCAGGAACCGGTTCTCTTTGGGATTTTGGCTGGGGGATGGGCGGGGGAGATGGCGCTGGCGAGCGCCTTTGTTCCCCACCAAGCTGAGCTCTGTCGTCAGGGGGCTCAGCAGCTCTCCCTCCCTTTGTCTTCCAGCCTTCCCGCTTTCCGAGCAGAGCTGTTAACTTATGACCTCCCAGACGCTAAGTCGCGCTTGTTGTGGGAACACAGTCCGTCAGGCCCCTCCGCTTTTGCCAGCCAGACTCGGGGGCTCTGCTTGGCCGGCGAGCCGCCCCTCCGCCCCGGCTCCCTCCCGCCAGTCCGTGGAGCGTGCACCGCCTCGTAGCCCTTCCTACCCTCTTCCGTGGGCCTCTCGTCTGCGTTTGGCTCCGGCGACTCCGTTCTGCTAATCCTCTGGCGGTTTTCTGGGTTATTTAGGCAGGTGTAGGTGGAATCTAAGTGATCAGCGGGATGCGCGGTGAGCCCAGCGTCCTCCTAAGCCGCCATCTTGCCGCTTCCCTAAATCTGTAATCTTAAGTAAGCATCATTGAAGCCATACTGAAGGATATTTTGCAAACTAATTATTCTATTTTCTTCAAAAATTTCTTTATCATGCAAGATAAAGATGGGTTTCCAGATTCAAGGAGAGTAATGAGGCATACAACCATGTGTAATGTATAGGGCCAGGGTGCATCCCATACTAAATACTATACAGGATAGTATTGGGAAGGTTGGAGAAATATGAAAATGGATTGTTTAGTGGATAATGATGTTAATATTCAATTCCTGACTTAGTTCGCTGTACTATAGTTAAATAAAAGAATATCTCTGTTTTTTAGGAAATATACTCTGAAGTATTGAAGTCCTAAAGGAACATGATGTTTACAATTTACTCTAAAATGGTTAAGGACATAAGAAACTCTTAAATACTGAGAACAAACTGAGGGTTGTTGGGGGGTGGGAGGGAGGGGAAAGTGGGTGATGGGCATTGAGGAGGGCACCTGTTGGGATGAGCACTGGGTGTTTTATGGAAACCAATTTGACAATAAATTATATTTAATATAAAAAAATAAAAATCAAATAATGTTGGATAAAATACAAAAAAATGTTTAAGGAAAAACTTTTTATGGAATCTTTTTATACTGGTCCTGCAAATTTAAACTTAAAATTATTGCAGAATAAAAAGTTTAAAAATGTTCTCCATTAAAAAAAAATCTGTAGACTTGATGGAATTTCTTCCTTTGATTTCATATAGACCTCCCCCCCCCCCCCCCCCCCCCCCCGGCCATAGCCTTAAACAATCAGCATGTTAACTGCTATAATGAAGCATGGTAGCACATGAAGAAATGATCCCAAATGTTCCCAAGGCCAGCACACATTTTTTTATTACTGGGTTTTATTGATTCTAAGATCATATTGGCACATTTTCAAAATCCAAAGGAAACTTAAAACTGAAGGTGTGTATCATAGTTTGTAGCATTTTTTTTTTCTTTCTTGATGCTGCTTAAGGTCGTGATTTGATGAATGTCAGATTTGATAAAATATGGTAGTTGTTAATCCTGTAGGTCCTGGGTTAGTATAAAAGACAGTAAGTTGGTAGAGTTTATTATTTTTTTTTCAAGAAATCCTTGGGAGATCCTAGCCTGTGGAACCTCAGGCTTCTCCAAGATACATGTTATTTTGGACTGAGAATGAGATCTGTAACAAAGATACTCCTTATCCAAGCATAGCATCTCAGTCTGGTGCTCCTTTTAGCTCTTCCAATACAACATCCTACTTAGCCTCCATAACCCGATAGGGGTGAGTGAATGGGAGACCACTGACAGAAGAGATCTGAATCATCAGCTTGTCGCTGCAACTTTCATTTTGAAATTGGGAATATTTGCATATTTTCCTCCCCTTTTCAACTTACTGAATATAACCATGGAAGATTCCAGTGTTACTAAAAATTTTGGTGCTTGAGTCCCTCCTGTAAGTCCAGATTCAATGGATCAGAAACGCTACATATTACTGAGTGCAGTTCTCAAAATGTGTTCCCAGCGTGGCAGCATCAGTATCACTTGGGAACTTGTTAGATACTCCAAGTTCCTGAGGACCCCTTCACCCTGCCACACATCTGCTGAATCAGAAACTTTGGGGCTGGACCCAGTTATCTGTGTTTTTACAAGCGCTCCTATGCTGATGCATGCTAGACACAGTTTGAGAACCAGTGATGTGGGGGAAATGTAAAACACAAAGGAAAACATGTTTGTCACTAGTGATGCTGTTTAATAGTGAAGGAAATGTGAGCATGAGGAAGATCATGATTGCCTATTTCTAAGCAGCTATGACCCCAGACGCTCTTAATTAGTGCTTAATTAGTGGTCCAGTGTGCATACCATCTCTAGAGGGAGAAACAGCCTGCACTTTTTTGCTTGAGTTGATAGCACATCACAGGTGAGCAGAGCGGCAGGTGTCTCAGGAAGCACTGGCCATTGTGAGTCATCCCAGAGTGTGTTGGTCAGCAGTAATTTGAAGCAGCTCTTCCAACATTTGTCATTTTGATTGTAATTGTCCCTTTTTTTGGCGGTTCTTCTATTTTCCAAGGTGTAGGATCATATGCATTATGTAAAGTCAGGGGGTTTGATATACTAGTGATTTTTATTATTTTTTCAAAAAGAAAATTTTAGGCTGTGCAACTGAGTTGGGTGGTGGCACCCTCATGAGAATTTAGTCTCAGTTTAGACTCAATTGTTGTTGCCACACAGAAAGCATTTCCCACTGATTTTACTTACGGGTTGGTTTAACTTGATTGGCTTTCTCTTCATTATGGGTCGTGTTTTCTTTTTGTATAATTTTTTTTACGTTTATTTATTTTTGAGAGAGAAAGACAGAGTGTCGGCAGGGGAGGAGCAGAGAGAGAGAGAGGGAGACACAGAATCTGAAGCAGGTTCCAGACTGAGTTATCAGCATGGAGCTGTACGCAGGGCTCGAACCCACAATGGTGAGATCATGACCTGAGCTGAAGTTGGACACTTAACCGAATGAGCCACCCAGGCTCCCCTGGGTCCTGTTTCCTTTACATGCCTGGTAAAAAAAATTTTTTTTATGGATGTAGGCATTGTAAATTTTACTTTGTTGGGTGCTGGATATTTTTGCATTTCTATATACTTTCTCTGACATTTTTTTTTAAATTCAGTGAAGTATAGTTGACATAGAATGTTATATTAGTTTCAGGTGCACAACATAGTGATTCATCAGTTCTATACATTATGTTCTATTCACCACGAGTGTAGCTGCCATCTGTCACCATACAACATTGTTACAATACCATTGACTACATGCCCTATGCTGTACCTTTCATCCCTGCGATTTATTCGTTCCTTAACTGAAAGCCTTTGCTTTCCACCCCCCATTTACCTCTCTTGTCCATCTCCACCTACTGTCCCTCCCTGGCAACCACCAGTTTGTCTATTTATGGGTCTGTTTCTGCTTTTTTTGTTTTTGTCAATTCATTTATTATGTTGTTTAGATTCCACATATAAGTGAAATCATACTGTATTTGTCTCTCTCTGTCTTATTTCACTTAGCATTATACCCTCTATCTGCATTCATGTTGTTGCAAATGGCTACATCTCATTTTTTTATGGCTGAGTAATAATCCATTCCGTACAGACACGTCTTCCTCATCCATCTGTTGATGGACACTTGGGTTGCCTATCTATCTTGGCTATTAAAACTAATGCTACAGTAAACATAGGGGTGCATATATCTGTTTGGATTAGTGTTTTCATTTTCTTGAGGCAAATAGCTAGTAGTGGAATTATTGGATTGTATGGAATTTCTGTTTTTAATTTTATATATTCTTGAGGTTGGTTTTCAGAAACCGTTAATTATTAAAGGTTGTTTAATCCTTTTGGGTGTTGCTTTTCAGATTGGTGAGGCAGGACCAGTGTTAGATTTAGTCTGGTCTAACTGTTCTCCACGACTGAAGCAAGACCCTCTGAATACTCTGCCCAAAGCCCCTTGAATTAGGAGATTTCCCAGTTTGGCTGATGTGAACAGGCATTGTTGACTCGGTGAGGTCCACGTTTTGTTCCTTCTAATCCTTCAGATGGTTCTTCCTCAGCTATGGTGTGAGGATAGTTTTCTTACACCATGTGCTGGTCAGTTCTCTAATGACCGCTTGAGGGGAGCCTCTGGAGATCTCTGAAATCCTGTCTCTGGCCAGCTCTCTCCTCTCTAGCATTCTAGAGCCTGCTTGGCCTCCCCAGGTTTTTGGCTGTATCTCTTCAACTGAGGGCTTCACTGGGATGTTCCTGGATTCTCCTGTTCATGCACTGTGGCCTGGAAACTCTCTCTTGGCACCTAGCTGGGGCAGTTGTAGGGCTTACCCTGTCTCCCATTTCTCAGGGATCACTGTCCTTTGTTGTCTGGTGTCCAATGTCTTGAACACTCTTGCTTCACACGTTGTGTCCCATTTATGATTGTTTCAGGTGGGAGGATAAATCCAGTCTCAATTACTCAGTCTTGGCTGGAAATAGAAACTTACTGATTTTATATATGTAGTCAAAGCAGTTAAAACAATTCATAATTTTCAAAAGATAGTGTTTCCATTTAAAAATTAACTATAATGCGGGGCACCAGGGTGGCTCAGTCGGTTGAGCGTCCGACTTCGGCTCAGGTCAAGGTCTCACAATTCATGAGTTCCAGCCACATGTTGGGCTCTGTGCTAACAGCTCAGAGCCTGGAGCCTGTTTCAGATTCTGTGTCTCCCTCTCTCTCTGCCCCTCCCCCACTCATGCTCTGTCTCTCTCTCTCTCTGTCAATAATAAATAAACATTAAAAAAATTAAAAAAAAATCCATAATGCTTGCTTAAGCTTAGAGGATATAAGGCAGTTACAATGCTGGAAATTTGTGGACAGTCCAGTGTGTGTGTGGTTGTGCATATGTATGTGTATGTATACACATGTGAAATCCATTGCACTGCTTACATGTTAAAATGCTAGTATGTTGGATTGTATGTTCACTGTAGAAAAAACATGAAAACACATCCCCTCCCTGGGTTCCCTCTTTAGCTTTTTCATTTAGTAATGCTTTCTCCAGGTGGTTCTTTGTTATACAGGTGTGTCAGGTTCATAAAACCAAAGTCAAAGCAGAACAAGAACCACAAGCCTTTAATAATTTTGTTATATCATCAATCTTTATAATCAATCTCAAAATAGCAGAATTTCCTTAGTTTGTTTGTGTAAAGAGACCATACTCCAAATGATTTAAGGCAGTCCTTGAATATAAATGGAGGTCATGGAATAGTCTGGAAAAGTCAGAATAGGGCTTTGGAAATAAAAAGATAAGAAAGAGAAGAAAAAACCAGTTTTTAGTTTAGATGGGCTGAACTCTTAAGTAATAAGAATGTACAGTTTCTATTTAGAAATGGATTTTTCTCTTTGTCTTTCTTTTAATGGGGAATTAAGTTACAAGTAAAAATAGACCTGATTCAAAACATATTGCTAAGTTAGTAAAATGATTTGTTTTTACTGAAAAATGCCTTGTGAGTTGATGGGGTGTTTCATGTATTTCTGCTAGGTTCAGTTATTCATATCTCAAGTACAACTAACCACTGAACTTACATTGTGGTAAATAGTCACTAAAATTTGCCTGGAGGCAATTTCTTAAATACAGATGTGTAGTGGTTGGAGAGAGTTAATTTACTTCTTGAAAGACTCGATTTGAATACTAATTCAGCATGTAAATGTCACAGTTTGCAAGCTTCAAGAGTTACAGTGATTATTCCACAAGTACAATATTTGAATAATCATAATTTCTTTTCATTATGGAAGAGAACAGATGATCATTCAGCCAGTCATAAGCACCAGCAGCGATACTCCTGGTCGCAAACATAATCTGAATTCATTGTTTTCATTATAATAAATGTGCAATTCATAACTAGATGTTAATTACTAAATAACACGGTTTTCCAGTTTTGATCTCTATTTGTCTCCATTTCCAAAGATCTATGTTAATTAAATGATGACTCACTTCCTTAAAACAATTTTTAAAAATGACATTTTGAAATAAGGATTTTAAACAATGTTTAAGACAAATATTGAGTATTCTATCACTGTCTCTTAAGCTAATGAAAGTTTAGTTGTCTAATAAAGGATATTAAAGTAAATCACGCCTGTGACTTACTTCAAAAGCTCATTTTACTTGAACAAAATTATTAACCCAAGATAGGTGTATATCTAAAATGGTATTTCTCACTGTTCTCCAGAATAGCTATTTCACTATCACCTGGGATACCTGTTAGAAATGCAACTTTTCCAGCCCCACCTCAGACCTACCTAATCAGAAACTCAGGGCATAGGGTCCAGTCTTGTGTGTTTTAACAAGCCCCTGGATGATTCTGATCCTTGGTAAAGTTGGAGCACTTGTGATTGGAAAGAATGCTTCTCCAATTGCCAACAGATGACAGAAGTGCTTGCCGCAAGAATTTTCCCCAGTATTCATTTACATCTCTGAAACCCTTGTCATAAATCTGATTTTGAACTGTTAGTTGAAGCTAATTAGGATATGAACCTATTTAGAGTGAATAAGTGCAGCCTTCCCTAACCATTTTTTCAATTTAATGCCCAAATGATCATTTCATTGCTTTAGATGAAAGTAACTAATTTGTCTTCTGATTTCCAAACTGTAACTAACTCAAGCTAACCAGGAGAGTTTCATCTAATTGGATCAGTTCTTGATGGATAAACTCACCAGAACTAATCTGAATGCAGAAATTTAATTTTTCATTTGTCTTTCTCCACCTGCAAAAGGGGGGAAAAGAACTAACTGCTGATAGTTATTGCCGTCATCTGTACCATTTCCACCTTGCATTGAGTCATGAAACACACTAAGACTTGCTTCCATGTAAATCTGTTTCCATAGCTGGACGACTGGCAGTGAGCTCTTACCTCTAGGAGAAACTAAGTAGATAGTAGGCTATTTCAAAGCCAGGAAGAGGAAAAAAAAAAAAAAACTGTTTCATCCTCTTGTCTGCCAGGGGAAAAGAAAGACCTTTGAAAGGTGAGTTTGAGAATTTTTCCAGCCTTGTAGGACATAAGTTTCTTAAATTAAACGCTGTATCACCTTAAAGGGTTGATAGTATTATGAAAATTTATGGCTGTGCACAAGTGATAGAAAATCATCGCTTGTGATGAGAAATTTCTCCTGTGAGTTGCAATGAAGGATATTTGCTCTCTTTCAAACTTGAAATGAGTACTGGGTATTAATATTATGAAATTTAATCTGACATTTAGGCACTTGTCAGGTTCTTTAATTTATTCTTATTTGGATGGCCTCATGAGATTCATGCTCTGATAAGCAAGGAAAGTTAGTGGTGGCTAAATCTTAGCATGAATTTCAGACATATTCATGATTTTTGTCCTCAGAGGTAGCTGGTGTATGCAGGTAGTATCTGAAAAATGGGTTAATTTTGGTAGTCCTGTGCCTTCTGGATTAAGCCTCCCAAAGTAGTCATTACAAAGCAACAAGCTTGGAATAGCAAATCCCTGGTAGATACATAGGAGAAAATGGTTAGGTGATTTTTTTTTCCTGATGATTTCATGTGTGATCATCACTGGATGCTCTATGGGTTTTTTTTTTTTATGTTTTTGTTTTTCCAATTAGATGTTAATCAAACCATTAGTTATGGCTTCTACTCGGATTTCCAGCATACAATCAATACAGTTTTTAAGGGTCTGGATAGCTCTATAGATTTGGAATTATAAATTTGGTCAGTTGTATATCACTGTCCATTCCCTAGTTGCCCCTCTCAAAAGCAGCTGCTTCCAACACTTTCGGATATTTTGTTCAGAATTTTTCTTCTAAATGATCTGTATACATTGCTATTACTTGCTCCCTACCTTCAGACATTATCCTTGACTTTGTAGCAGGAAGATGAGGAATTTTGAGTCTTTTTATATTATTCTACTCGCCATCCCATACTGTCACACTTGGCTTTTTTTAATTTTCCAAATACAGTTATGCCATACTTTTTGGTTAAATTTTAATGTATGTATTATTTTGATTACATAAATATTGTTATCAACTGAGCTTTTAATGTTGTACAGCTTGATTTCCTTCTTGGGGCCAAGGGTTTTTTGCTTTCCTACAGATGATAATTGTCCTTTTTTTTTGCTTGTTGGTTGGCTAAATTTTCTAGGTATATGTCACTAAATCTTTGTTCAAAGTTTGTTTTGGTTACCCTATTTTCTTTCTTCTCTCTTTCATAGCTTTATTGAGATGGAGTTCACATATAGGATGCAAAGTTCAATAGGTTTTAGTATATTCACAGATACATGAATCACAGATGCATGACCACAGTCATTTTAAGAAACGTTACCACACAAAAGAAACCCTGTCTGTTTTGACTGTCACCTGACCCCCCCCCCCCCCACCAACCCGGATTCTTGTCCCTCCTCTTCCTGCCACTGCTAGCTATAAGTGACTCTACTTTCTCTTTAGATTTGCCTCTTCTGGACATTGCATATGATGAAGTCATATAATATGTGGTCTTCGGTGACTAGCTTCTTGGTCTTAGCATGTTTTTAAGGTATATCCATGTTGTGGCATGTATCCCTGTTTCATTTATTATGGCTGGCTAATTTTCCACTGTATGAATATACTGCATTTCTTTTATCCATTCATCAATTGATGGGCATTTGGGTTGTTTTCACCTTTTGGCTATTGTGCATAATGCTGCTGTGAACATTTTGGTACATGTTCTTGTGTGGATATATGTTTTTAATTCTCTTGGGCAGGAGATTCTACATAGGGGTAGAATTTCTGGGTCATCTGGTAACTTTTTGTTTAACCTTTTGAGGAATTGCTGGATTATCTTCCAAAGTGGATGCACCATTTTGCATTCCCACCAGCAGTGTAGGAAGGTTCTGATTTCTTCACATATTTGTCAACACTTGTTATTATCTGAAATTTTTAAAAAAAAGTTGATTTATTTTGAGAGGGAGAGAGAGAGAGAGAGCAGGAGCATGCATGCACACATCCATGGGCGAGGGGCAGAGAGAGAGGGGGGGAGAGAGAAGATCCCAAGCAGGCACTGCTCTGTCAGCACAGAGCCCAATACAGGGCTCGATCCGATGAACTGTGAGATCATGACCTGAGCTGAAATCAAGAGTCAGATGCTTAACCAGCTGATCTACCCAGGCGCCCCCTGAGAACTGTATTTCTAACAAGTTCCAAGGTGATGCTGATGGTATGGTTTGAGGATCCCACCTTGAAAACCACTTTTCTAGACACAATTCCAGCCTATTGCTTGCTGCAAATATTAGTTTTCTAAAACGAATCTGCTTGTGTCAGTGCCCCACGTATACATTTCAGTGATCACCTGGGTCATGCATGGGAGGACAGCCAAACTCCTTGGCATGTCCTGGGAAGTAATATAATTTGAGAAATCAGTATGTCTTTGATTAGCTCCAAACTTTTCCATGCATCCTGTGGGCATGGTAGCCAGACCTCTGTTTTCCTTTGCCTCAGTGAAGGTTGGAGTTATAGGCAGAAAGCAATAAGTATATATATGTGTATATATATTTTTATACATATACATTTATTTATATGTTTATATTTATACAAAAACATTAATAGTTTCGTTCTAGTTTTTGTTTTCCTAAAATGGATGTACTCAAAGAGTATGACAGGGGATGAGAAAGAAAGAATGGGGAGAGAAATTCCCCTTAGCCTCGTAAGATGTTGGGCGGAGGTAGACCTGGGCTTAGGGACCTTGGCAGAGATGTCCAGGTACTCACCATGGCTCACGAACAGTCTGGGAAGAGGCTGGAAGCTCACCATCAAGTTTCTTTTGACACTGAGTGAATTAGAGGAACATTCACTGTGAACCAGTATGCAGTTCAGACTCAAATATTGTGGTTACTAGTATTTGTTGGCTATCTTACAATTTCCAGGGACTGGGGTAAGTGCTTACAGTGTGCTATCTCCTATTATTGATTATCTCTAGTCAAATGAGAAGACATACAGAGAGGCATCACTGGCCAAAGTCACACATTGATGTGACTCATTTCAGCTATGATGTGAAATCTACCTGAGGGAATCCTAGCTCCCTTCCCCCAGCATATCCAAAGGCTTCTCCACCTTGCCCCTACATGAGTCATGCATACATTCTTCCCCATTTCCCTTTGGAAAATCCTAGTATATGAGTTCTATTTGCATATCACTCTTATCAACTGTGAGAATTTTACTTCTAGTATATATGAACTGTGAGTCATTTCTGTTGCTGGTATTTGAAAACGTGGGAACCAAGAGTTGGGATAGAAGCTGGTGCAATAACAATTAGAACACGTAAAATTCTGGGTCTTGTGACAGCATCCCTGATGCTGTGGGAGGAAGGACAGGGAATTAGCAGGGGTGTGCAATTACTGAGAGTGAGGGGAGGGAGGTTCAGAGATACTCTGCCATGCTGGCAAGGTTAAGTAGCATTACTCAAGGTGGTGGTGGTGGCTGCTGCTGCTTTTCTTCCTCTTCTTTTTTCTCCTCCTCCTATTCCTATTCCTACTCCTCATCATACTCTTTTTTTTTAATTTATTTTTTTAATGTTTATTTATTTTTGAGACAGAGAGAGGCAGAGCATGAACGGGGGAGGGACAGAGAGAGAGGGAGACACAGAATCAGAAGCAGGCTCCAGGCTCTGGGCCATCAGCCCAGAGCCCGACGCGGGGCTTGAACTCACGGACCGCGAGATCGCGACCTGAGCTGAAGTCGGACGCTTAACCGACTGAGCCACCCAGGCGCCCCAATATATTCTTAATCTAGTTACTTTGCTCCCTTGGTTTGTGGCCTGGGAAGAAAGAATTTATTTTGAGGCATACAGTGAGAAAGGAACCAACCATATGGGCAAGTGACTGACATAGAAGATAGTTCCTCTTAGTTTATGCATCTGCCAGAAAGCAAAATGAAATGACAGCATAGAGGTTCTGTAGAAATGACACATTGCCCTCAAGGTATTCTTGCCTCACTGGGTCTACTCCTGTCTGGACTCTAGTCTTGGTCATGGGACTTGATTTGGCCAATGAGATAATAGCAAATACTGTGTAGAGGCTGGAAAAGTACTTGTAATTAGAACTTACATGCTCTAGTCATTGAAGACCCTTCTGCCACTATGTAAACAAGCCCAGCTAGCCTCTTAGAGGATTAGACAGATGATGTGGAGTGACCTCCAATCGTCCAAGCCATGCAGTGGAGGCCACAGACATAAGTGAGGCCATGCCACATCATTATGCCTGGCTGAGCCAGCGCGGATCAGAGTTGGGAGAAATAATTAATGTTTAACTTAACTTTTGAAGTGGTTGGTGTTATACCAGAAATTAATAGTAAAGCAGCCGTGAGTATGTACTTCTGCTCTGAGAAATATTGTTCGTATCCTCTTCATTTCATGTGCTACCTTTGCTCTATTTTAATTAAGTTCTGTAGGTTTGTCACAATGAGTGTTGGCTCTGTAGTTGGATTATCTGATTTAAATTTTGACTCATCTGCTAGGTGAACGGCTTTGCACAAATTGCCAAACCTCTCTAGAGTCAGTTTCCTTATCAGTAAAATAGGTTGTTGGGAGAATTAAATGAGAATGTATGAAAGGCACTTTATATTGTTCCTGACCTATAGTAAGTGATGATTAAATATGAACAGTTAGAAGTAGCATGCGATGTTTATAAAGTTTCCCGTAGGTTAACTAAGGCTTTTGACCCTGTTTTTCCATAAACTTGTATAAGGCTTCTTAAATGTCAATTCTATTGTGAAGTGGATTTTCAGGAATAGACTTCAGGGTTGGTGAAGGATTCTATTTTTATTAGCATTCCCTCCATAGGCCATGATTCCCCCAGGGCAAGGGATCAGGAATATAGCTATATTATTAGTATCCAGCACGGTTTCTGGTGTGCTGTAGATAGTAACTGGCAGTTGAATGACTGGAGTCACCAGGAGTTAAATAGATGCTCCAGAACTCCATATGCTTTTGGAAAGACCCTCTGGTCCCAACATTTTACCCCTTGCCAGCTGGGAACTCTACCTTGCGCCATCAGGATTACTCTCATTGAGGCTTTATCCCTGTTTATGATGGTCATAAAGGCAAAACCATGGAAGGCATTTGAGTTTGTGACCCCTGACCCAAACCCTAATAAACATGAAAGCTCAGTCACATCTCTAAGCCCCCTGCTACCTTGTTGTATTATATGATAGCCTTTACATTATTGTATGCCTAAGATGGATGTAAATTGACATAAATCTTCAATAAATCAGAAAATGCTAATAGGACCATGAGTAGAAACTAGGTTTCTGGAGCTGCTGGCCTGATGATGGCAGTTAAGATAGATGGATGAACTTGTTCATGTAGCAGATAAAGTTAATGTTCTGCCTCCTGTTTACTTGGCTTACAACTGAGCCCGCTTGGGGCTACTGTGTCTATAGTTTCTATGCATTGTGGCAGCTTCCGTTTCTAGTCTTGTGTTTCTGCTTCTCTTTCTTTGGGAAGTGCTGAACTAGGCTGTCCAGAAGCTGGGGATTTAACCTTCTATTAAAGTATTCATTAAAATACAACAAAGATAGCTCATGATATGAAGAAAATGTGAACAATATTTCAGATAACAAAAATATGCAATAGCAACCCTTAGCTCCCGGGAGATGGGAGTTCATGAATATATTCTCTAGCCTTCCCATCCTTTGGAAGGACACTTTATTTTAAATGAAGTGTTTTTTAGAAGTTATTTACTTAGAGAGAGAGAGAGAGAGCATGCATGGGGGGAGGAGCAGAGAGAGAGGGAGAGAGAGAACCTCAAGCAGGCTCCACAGTGTCAGTGCAGAGCCAGATGCAGGGCTCAATCTCAGAAACTGTGAAATCATGACCTGAGCTGAAACCAAGAGTCAGTTGCTTAACCAACTGAGCCACCCAGGCGCCCCATAAGTTTTTTATTTTAATTCCAGTATAGTCAACAAACAATGTAACATTAGTTTCAGGTGTACAATATAGTGATTCAACAATTCTATACATTATTCAGTGCTCATCATGATAAGTGCATTCTTAATTATCCATCCTGATACCTACCTCCCCTGTGGTAACCCTCTGTTTGATCTCTGTAGTTAACAGTCTGTATTTTGGTTTGTCTCTCCCCCACCCCTTTGTTTGTTTTGTGTCTTAAATTCCACATATGAGTCAAATCATAGGGTATTTGTCTTTCTCTGACTGACTTATTTTACTTAGCATTATACTCTCTGGCTCCATCCATGTTGCACAGGGAAAGATTTCATTCTTTTTTATGGATGAATAATATTCATATACATGCACATACTAATAAACACCTACCTTCTTTATCCATTCATCTGTTGATGGACACTTGGGCTCTTTCCATAATTTGACTCTTGTAAATAATGCCACAATAAACATAAGGGTGCATATATCCTTTTGAATTAGTGTTCCTGGTTTTTTTTTTTTTTTGGTAAATACCCAGTACAGTGATTACTGGATTGTAGGATAGTTCTATTTTTTTAAAGTTATTTATTTATTTTAGACAGAGAGTGAGAGTGAGCTGGGAAAGGGCAGAGAAAGAGAGAGAGAGAGAGAGAGAGAGAGAGAAAGAAAGAGAGAGAATCCTAAGAAGGCTCCCTACTGCCAGCGTGGAGTCGATGCTGGGCTCTAACTCACCAACTGTGAGATGATGACCTGAGCCAAAATTAAGAGTCGATGCCTAACTGACTGAGCTACCCAGGCGCCTTTAGGGTAGTTGTATTTTTAATTTTTTAAAAACGTTTGTCTATTTTTGAAGGAGAGACAGGGTGTCAGTGGGGGAGAGGCAGAGAGAGACGGCAACACAGAACCTGAAGCAGGCTCCAGGCTCTGAGCTGTCAGCACAGAGCCTGACATAGGTCTTAAACCCACGAGCTGTAAGATCATGACCTGAGCCAAAGTCAGATGCCCAACTGACAGCCACCCAGTTGCCCCTGATAGTTCTATTTTTAAGGTTTTGAGGAATTTTGATACTGTTTTCCACAGTGGCTACACCGGTTGGCATTCCCACCAACAGTGCACAGGGGTTCCTTTCTCTCCACATCCTTGCCAACACTTGTTTCTTGTGTTGTTGATATTAGCCATTCTGACAGGTGTGAAGTGATACCTTATTGTAGTTTTGATTTGCGTTTCCCTGGTGATGAGTGATGATGAGCATCTTTTCATGTTCTGTTGGCCATCTGTATGTCTTCTTTGGAGAAACGTCTGTTGATGTCTTCTGCCCATTTTGAAATTGGGTTGTTTTTTGAGTGTTGAGTTGTATCAGTTCTGTGTTTTGGATGATAGCCCTTTATTGGATATGTCATTTGCAAATATCTTCTCCCATTCAGTAGACTGTCTTTTAGGTTTGTTGTTTTCTTTGGTGTGCAAAACCTTTTTATTTTGATGTAGTCCCAATATTTTATTTTTGCTATTATTTTTGCTATATTTTTGCTATATTTAAAAAGAAGGGAGACTTCTTTTTAAAACTTTTTAAGTGTTTATTTTTGAGAGAGACAGAGAGCACGAGGAGGGGAGGGGTGCAGAGAGGGAGACGCAGAATCTGAACCAGGCTCCAGGCTCTGAGCTGTCAGCACAGAGCCCGACGTGGGGATCGCTCACGAACCCCATGAGATCATGAGCAGAAGTTGGACATTTAATCACCTGAGCCACCCAGGCTCCCTTTGGAGGGACACTTCTTTTTTTTTTTTTTTTTCAACGTTTATTTATTTTTGGGACAGAGAGAGACAGAGCATGAACGGGGGAGGGGCAGAGAGAGAGGGAGACACAGAATCAGAAACAGGCTCCAGGCTCTGAGCCATCAGCCCAGAGCCCGACGCGGGGCTCGAACTCACGGACCGCGAGATCGTGACCTGGCTGAAGTCGGACGCTTAACCGACTGCGCCACCCAGGCGCCCCTGGAGGGACACTTCTGATTCACATGGCAGCTCAGAGAATGTCCACTGGGACTGAGCACTGGTTGCCTATGGCAATAGCCTCTTGTTAACACATCTTTTTTTGGTTGGCTTTTCTCTCCCCATCTCATTTTTCTCATTCCTCCGTTGTGCTTCCTGAGATTACCTTCCATGTAAATGGCCTATGCTGAACTCCTAGCCTGCTCAGGGCCTCTTTCCATACTGGGACAGTGCCTGCCTAGCATTTTCCCAAGGAGCATTTAAGCAGAAACAAGAGTACTGCACTCCTCCATAGTAGAGCCTGAGAAAGATTGGTTTTGTTCACAGAAAAATAAAGAGAATAACTGGCAGTGATTTCTACCACATTTCATGGATTTCAGAAGACTCCAGAGAAATTGCAGGATGGCAGATGTGTTCATTTGTTTTCTGGATCCCCTCCAAGTCTGTGCATACATTACAACAGGTATCCTGCCCATATGAAAAAAACAAACTCAAAAATGCTGCAATGGGACAAAGAAATCTTGAGAAATCTTTCATATCGAAAGTGACTGCTACTAAATGTCAAGTAATGTGCCAACCACCTAGGGAGAAATCTGTCCTTATATTATGCCTTGAACCCAGTGGATACTTCTATATTTTTGTTGAATTATGCTTGAGGGACTTCTAATTAAGGAGGCAAGACATGCACTCAGTGGTTAAGTACTTCTTAAAGGTGTTATTTAATTAAGAATAATAATTAACAGAATAGGTAATAAATGCTTACATTCTTTCCTCTGGGGTCTGGAGTCTGGAGTGAGTAGAAGAAAATTAGAAAAATGTTTAAAAATGATCTAGTCTCTTCTATTGATTTTATAGAGGCTGAAATCAAGAACATATTTGTCAGAGTCCCTTCTCCTAAATATACTTCTGTGAATAAATCTGTATTTAGTGCTGTACTTGGAGCATAAACCTCAAAGAGTGGGATGTTAGTAGGATTAATAGCCTAACCCTCTATATTTTCAGCTTGAAAATTTTTAAAAGTTAATTCTTACTCTTGTACTTGATGTGGGGTCTTCTAATGAGTCAGGAAATTGTTGAAACTGGACTATTAGTGTCCTTTTTTTCTTGTATGTTTGACTCACCAGCAAAACATAAATAAAATAAATAAATAAAGCAATATCCATCCCCTCTGTGCTCTCATTCCAACACGATAGTAAGCTTGATTGTTCTGAAATGGCCAAGCATTTCAGGGGCAAAGAGGGAAAGGAATTAGGGGAAAAAGTCTAGATTTTGAGAGTGTTTGTGACTTGTTTAGTAGTAACTATAATAGGATGGCTTATTTCATGTCCATAATAGGATGGCTTATTTCATGTCAAATCAGGCTCTCCACTATCAGTGGTTGGTATAAGGTTTAGTATCAATTTTTATACAATTTCCCTTGGGGTGAGCCCAGGGCTTATGCATCTACTACAAAAAAGATACACATCTCTGTGCAGGTTCACCTGAGGTACTACTGTGAGACCGTGCGCTAGGGCCATTTAATAGATTAGCTCTCCTGGTGGTGTCCATATCAAGCTTGGCTGTGGCACTGAGTGTGAGTCATGGATTTCCACATAGCTACTGGCATCTGAGGTCTTGTACCTACGAGGTGCTGCCATCCATGGAACCTGCTCTTTGGGAACAAGTTTTCACTTGGGAAAATAAGGCTGGACATCAAAGATGCTTGGACCAATTATCCTCCTGGAATGCAGCCAGGAGAGGAGAAGAGAATGCCTTTTTGTGTTTCTGCTGATGAGTTGATAGGAGGAGGAAAATAATTTAAGACATCCTTTAATTTCTCCATACCTCTGGAATGGGATCCTCTTTTTTTTGCAGTGTAAATAAGGGAAGTTGTGAAGGGGCCAGATTAGAGAAAAACCTGATTACCAGAGTACAGAAAGGTTTGATTGCCCCAATAAAGGTATCTGGAGTTTTTCCTAAAATAGTGCATTTTTGAAGAGGGAGCTGATGTAATGAAATCATTGTTTGAGGTGGTTTAACCTGGTGTTGTTTAGATAAACTAGAAAGCATGGCATTTTTTATTATATAGAAAGGGTTATAGTAACTTTTGAAATGAGATGCCTGGTTGGTAGCAGTATGATTAGAGATCCAGGGATGAATGGATGGATGCCACATTACTAACTTATTACCTACTCTATCAGGCACAGGATGGATAAGACCCACAAGGTCCTGGGGCATCTGGGTGGCTCAGTCGGTTAAGTGATTGACTCTTGATTTCGCCTCAGGTCATGATCTCACATTTTGTGAGTTCGGGCCCCGCACCAGGCTCTGCACTGACAGTGTCGTGCCTCCTTGGGATTCTCTCCCTCTGTCTCTCTCCCTCTCTCTGTTACTCCACCATGTTCGCGTGCTCTCTCTTTCTCAAAATAAATAAATAAACTTAAAAAAAAAAACAACAAAAAGACCCACAAGGTCCCTACTGTCATGGAACTTACCTTCTAGGAAGGAAGACAAATGATAAGCAAAACATGAATCAGTAGGAATTTCTGATGGTGATACATGCTCCAAAGATAAAAAGATGAGGTAATAGAAAGTGACAGGAGGTAGGCGAGGATTTCTACTTTAAAGTTTATTTATTTATTTATTTTTGAGAAAGAGAGAGAATGAGCAGGGGAGGGGCAGAGAGAGGTGGGGGACAGAAGATCTGAAGCGGACAGCAAGAGAGACTAATGCGGGGCTCAAACTCACCAACTGCAAGATCATGACTTGAGCCGGAGGCAAACGCTTAACTAACGGAGCCACCCAGGCACCCTGGATTTCTACTTTATATTTATTGGTCAACAGAGGTTTTTCTGAGGAGGTAACTTTTGAGCTGTCAGCCACCTTCCCCCCTCTTTCTCCTATCCCTCCTCATCATGCATGAACTCCAATGCACAAATGCATTCATATTAGAATCCTCCACCAGGATGCTAACTGACCACATTAGGTGATGAATATGCATTGGCTTACTTATGTGCTCTGCCATACTACTATGAGGGCGAAGATTTATCTTACTTTATAACCCTGGTACCTAGCACTGTACTGAGCACATTGTCCTCATTCACTAAAGGTGAGTTGAATGAATAAATGAACAAATAATTCAATTTACATTGAGAAAGAGTCTAAAGAGAGAGCAGTGGGTAAAGGATTGAGCTTTGGGAATCTTCCATAGTTGGAGAGAAGGACAGAAAGAAGGGGGGGCCAAGATGGGGAGGCTTGTCACCTATTTGTTGCCACGCCTTCCTGGTTAACACGTTATTCTGTGCCCACCTGACATCCTTCTTCCAGTTTCTTCATCTTTGGGGGGCGGAGCTTTTTAGTGTGGTAGCTACCCATTATATGTTACATATAATACGAAATATACAAAGATAATATCTGTCTTTTGTTTTTACTTTTTTTTAATGTGGCTTGTAGAAAATTTAAAATTAATATTTGGGTGACGCATTTCTACTGCACATCACTTGTCTGCATCTTGTGGTAGTTAAATTAGCTTGATGTAAGCCAATCACTTCTCAAATGAGTGGTGCAGAGATTAATGGTAGCTATTACTTTATTTTCTTCCCCGCAATATCAAAAGCTCCACGCATTAAAAAATGGGCATCAAATCAGGGAGGTATAACATACATTTTGCAGCCAAGGAGACGTGTCCCACTGCAAAACATGTTTGGGAGACACTAGTTTATTTTTTAAAAGCATAAGTAATTTCTATCAACTCTATTAGAAGATAGCTTTCAAGTTCTTGGAGAAAAAAAAAACCCTCATAATTTTCAACTAAAAAGTCTCTTTTAAAAATTTCATGTCTTTATTTCTACTCTTTGATATTTCTGCCAGATGATTACTATACGACATAAAGGGATATTTTTCCTTTTTTTTTTTTTTTTTAATGATGGAGCACAATCCCCAAAGATGCAGTGAAGGATGCCCCAGCAGCCCATCTTGTCCTGGCCTCACATAAGTGATATCACTAGGAAGATGCTTAAAGGAGAGAAGCAGATGTTAGACACTCCACTTTTATCCTGCCAATAACATTTTTAAGATGGAGCTCATAGTGCCCGGATGTTAACATTCTTTCACAGATCCCAAATTATGAATGCTTCATGTTGCTTTAATCCATTCCATTGCACTGGCTTTATTAGATGAAACACCCTGTTGAGCATCTGAAGAACAGTGGGATTATCACATTTCCCTTTGAAAATCCGGTAAAGACAAAATAAATGGTTAACAAAACAGAGCGAAATCAGTTTGCAGGTGTTCATAGGCAATGCAACCCCAGATAGAATCCAAGTGTCTCTCTTCTTCCTTGCAAAACGCCTTTTAAGCAAGCCAGAGAAATTCTTGAGGAAAAAGAAATCATGCGGTAGAAGTTGCTTTCCTCTGCTTTTGATGTGTTGCTAATTGCATTGTGTCGACTACAGAGACAGCGTGTCGGAAATCCAAAAACTTTATTTTGTTAAGCTTTACTTTTGACTCTACCCTGAGTGTGCCAATAACAGTTCTTCATCATCTCTATCTCCTAGAGTGTTGACTCAAAGATGGATTTTTTTTTTCTTGGCAAATCTAATTAACTATCTGAAGTATTTCATCAAGCGGTACCCCGTTACTACACACACTTGGTGGGTGGCTCTTCGAGATAATCTTAAAAACTCAGTTACATCCCAGCACTCTAAAACTTCTTGTCTGCCAGGGCAATTTGAATTGTGTTATTAGTGTCTGCTGGAAATCATAATTCAATAAAGACTAACTCATTTAAAAATGTTTCATACTGGGCATGCATCAGGTAACAGGTAACTTAGGAGACGCAGAAAAACACACAAATGTTCAGGTCTGTACAGGATATTGAAGTGGTAGCAAACAATTTGAAGGAGACTTTTTGTTTTTTTTAAGCAGCTGTAGCCAGAAGAGGAAGTGTGTGTGTGTGTGTGTGTGTGTGTGTGTGTGTGTGTTTATGTATGCATGCACACATTTAAATCAGTGAGCCCAGTGTTCTTTGCTTTTGCTCCCCTAATATACTAGAATTTTCCATCAATCCCCAAATGCAAGCTGGTGGATATAAAAAGAACCTCTATCAACATTTAAAATAATAATCAACAAGGGCCCCTGCATATTTCTTTGTGTAATGCTTGTATGACCCTGGCTTCTCCCTTGAATGAGATTGTATCCGTCTCTTGTTCTCTCTGTCTTTCTTTCTCTTGTTCCTTTTATGGACATAGGATTATTGCTATAGAAAATATGGTCTTGCCGTAGGGGAATGTACCTCCTGCTCGGGGTGTTTTTTTCAACTACATCTGCAGACTGCAGCTGCCACAGCCTTTGAAAAAAAAAAAGTCTGGGTCCTTATGAAACTGTAATTCTTCAACAATGAATTCTTCCTCACAGGACACTGTAGTTTTTCACTGCTGTTTAGCACAGTCTGCCATTAGTCTCCCCTGTAGTTTATTTGCTTCCCAAGTTCACCATCTGACATATGTAGGAATATTTAAGCAGTTTTTTTCCCCAGAGAAGTTTGCTTCATCTTTGGAACCATGGGGCTTTCTGCAGACTTCACAGGACCCCTCATACTCTTCTCTTCTTTCTTTTTTTTTATGTCTGTTTATCTCTGCCCACTCCGATACGTCCCTCTTCTTTATGATGAGTCTTCTTGCTCAGTTCTCTGTTGGCCTCCCAAACCGCATTGAGAAAATCCCATCTTTTTCCTCCGTAGGCCCCCGTCCCTTCTCTACCCCAAACCTCCTCATCTTGTGTCAAGCATCAGCAGAGTTGAAATTTGAATTTCTCCTACCTTTTTTTTTTTTACTGCTCCACTACATTTTATCCTTTGACCAGTTGTAATTTCCCTTGCTCTTAAAATTAAATTCTGTCCCCGGAGAGTTTATGAAGTTTTTCTGAAATCAGGGAAAAAATAAAAATATACATATTTTATTTTGGTACATTTCCCTTTTTTGTCCCCTAAACATTATCAGTTACTTGAAATGGAAGAGGAACCCATCCTGATTTGATGAACGTGTGGGGCTGAAGCCTGCATATAAATAAAAAGATAGCTAGATTATGGTTGATGATTTGTCATAAAGAGAATACATTCTTGTTTCTTGAACTTTTCTGTACATATCAAAGGAAATCAAACTTGATTTGGTGATTTTGTGGCTCAACTCAAGGGTTTAGAAAAATGGGTGTTTTTGGATATGGGTTAGTTCTTTAATCCTCAAAAGCAAGTAAAACCAAACTATTGATAGCACTGTAATGATCGTATGGTCTTTTCCCTAAGTCTTTTAAAAATAAGAATCAAACTGAGAAAGAAATGTATACTTGTTGCTTTCTGGTTAGCATAGATACCCATGCTAACATTCAAGATTCTTGTCAGTTAATGTTTTTTAGGAACTTTTGGTCCCTTTTCTTTTTAAGAAAAATACAGAGAAAGCCGTTGGCGTGTTGACATTAAGCTGTATTGGGGAAAGTGGGTCCCTACTCTCCACATCTGTTCAGTGTTTCTGTTGCCTTTCATTTTCTAAAGTGTTACATATGGAATACATATGTCTTTCTGTTCTACTACCACAGGGAAAAAAAAAAAGAAATAAAAAGGAGAAAAATCACAAAGAAATCAATAAACACCTGTTATTCCCAGATCTGCAGTTATTTGGGCTCCGAAGTGCCTGCAGGCAAAGTTAGAACAAAAATCCAGGATGTCTATATGCCTTCATAGATTTCTCTTAGCCTGTATGAGAGTTTTTAAATTTTATTTTATATTTATTGCATTTTGTTTCATCTTATTTTATCCCAGAGTGGATCCTTCACCTTCTGTTATTTTACTGACCTGGATTTGTTCTCTCCAATGTATATTTCCGTTTTCCCTATATGCTATATTTTGTATTCAGCAAAGTGGAGATTTTTTTTTTAACTGGCTCTAGATGTAACCTTGCTTTATCTTTCACCAATTCCACAGCATGTTTCCTACGTTAGATTGCCCCCTGCTGCTTCTGGAACATTAAAAATAAAACTTGAAATAAATTATGTTTGGGGACCTACCATTATAGGAGTATATATTCAGTGAAATACATTGGAACATAATCATTAGGAAACAGGTTCAAATATAAGTAACATTTGGGAGGTGCTTTGGCGGGTCATATGGAGGTTTTAAATTTGAGTGTATGTGTGCGCTGTGTGCACGTGCACAGTGTGCATGTTGGTAGCTAGCTCTCATATTGCCCCTTTCCACTGGAAGTAAGCTATGAATTACAGGGCATTGTTTAAAATAATTATGAATCAGGGAGCGCCTGAGTGGCTCGGTCAGTCGGTTAAGTTTTGGACTTCGGTCCAGGTCATGATCTCAAGGTTTGTGAGTTTGAGCCCTGCATGTTGGGCTCTTAGCTGACAGTTCCGAGCCTGGAGCCTGCTTCGGATTCTGTGTCTCCCTCCTTCCCTCCCTCCCTCTCTCTCTCTCTCTAACCTTTCCCCATTCTCTCTCTCAAAAATAAGTAAAAACATTAAAAATTTTAGAATAATTATGAATCCTATGGTCTACTCTTTCCTTTGTCTTTTACAGGCCATATAATTCCTACAAGTACATTTCTTACTTAATTGTACGATTATTTCCTTAAGAAAAAATACACCTATTTTTTTCTTAAGGACAGGGACCATACCTTGTTTGTTTTGTGTCTTTAGTCCAGTGCCTGATACATGAAAGATACCATTTGTTAATTTCACTGGCTTCATTCATTCAGCACAGAGTAAGATCACTCAGGTTTAAGTCATAAAAATAATTTTTTTGTTGGATTTAGGATCCAGAAGAATAGATAATATAGTTAATATTTTGACAGAAATAACTCCCAGAAAAGGCACCGGAAATTTTTAGTAATCCCTAATGTCAGGGCAGATTCCACGTTAGTGGCTTGTATTTTTGGCTTTCAGACTTTGCTTTCTTTTTATTGCTATTTCCATCTTTCCCAGCTCAAGTTTTATAGATAGACTTGACCTTATCTCCTGGGTACTCCTCCCTGGCCCCACATAAATTTCTAGGATACCTCATTCAATAATTGTGTTACTAGAACTTGTCAGCATTCTCTGCTAAACCTTTTAAGTGGTTTGCAGGGAAGAACTCTGTGATTCATTTCTGCATCCCACAAATTTCCATTTGCTATTAAAGAGTTGACATTGAAATGGGATTCAGATATGCTCCCAAACCCTAACTTTTAAAATAAGAAAACAAAATGGAACAAAAATTTAGATGTGGTGCCTAGTTTTACAGGTGCTCCAACTAAAAATAAAGGAGAGCAGTGAAGTATAAAATGGCTCTGGTGCCAAAGGCAAGGATTGGTTAGTGGGATGAAATTGATCACAGTTGGATGCCATAATCTCTATCCTTCTTGCCCACCTGCAATCATTATAGCATCTTTATGTATACATCGTGACATTTCTTTTTCCCTTTTCCCCCAACAATTGAGCTCCACTGGGCCTGGCATTCCCATTGACCAGAACTATGACAGCTTGATTTTTATAGCCATTTGAGCTTTAAGACTCTAGAGTGGGCACGAGGGATCTTGATGTGTCACTTATGTGGGTAATATTCGCATGTAACCTTGACTGTAGACCTTTTGCTTCCTTCTCATCCTTGGCCTGCAGAGGGGGTGAGTTCCTGGGGTAAAAGTATTTATCAGGATACTGTTAAGGGGGGCTAGTTCCCTCCTGCTGGTGTCTACTCAGCCAAGAAACATGTACCCTGTGCCACCCCAGGGATGTTTTCTACCACCTCTGGTTTTAAGTGTGTGCAAATGGGGCTTATAAACACTTGGATTTTTAACCTTTTGCTATCAAAATAAAAAAGAGTTTTATTTATTCATTCATTCATTCATTCATTCATTTTTAAATATAATTTGTTGTCAAACTGGCTTACATACAGCACCCAATGCTGACCCCAACAAGTGCCCTCCTCAGTGCCCATCAACCATTTTCCCTTCTCCTCCACCCCTCCATCCACCCTCAGTTGGTTCTCTGTATTTAAGAGTCTCTTATGGTTTGCCTCCCTCCCTCTCTGTTTGTAACTATTTTTTCCCCTTCCCTTCCCCCTATGGAATTCTGTTAAATTTCTCATGATCCACATGAGTGAAAACATATGATATCTGTTCTTTTCTGACTGACTTATTTCACTCAGCATAATACCTTCCAGTTCCATCCACTTTGCAGCAAATGGCATGATTTCATTCTTTCTCATTGCCAAGTAGTATTCCATTATATATGTAAACCATATAAATAGGAGTTTATTTTAAAAAATCTCTTTGGGATGCATTCTCCTTTGTTCCCAGACAAAAGTAACAAACATCCTGAAATTTTATTACCTTGTCCCTTAAAAAAAACACAACACTTGTACCACTATGTGAGATGTAGACCTTCTGTCTCCATTAGCAATGTATAATACCTCATTCTTTGATATTCTTGCCAGCCCCTGGAATCATCAGGCTCCCATATTTTTGCCTATCTAGTGACATAAAATTATTGTGGTTTTACTGTGCATTTCCTTGATTACTAGTGAGGTTGATCATCTTATATGAGTATCAGCCACTTGTGTTTCCTTTTGTGAAAAATGCTTGTTAATGTCTTTTGCCCATTTTTTCCTCATACATTTTTTTGTCTTTTTCTTACCACTTTGTATAATTTTCTTAGATGTTCTTGACATTAGCTAGTTGTTAGTTAGGGATATACAGTTTTTTCCCCTCTTCTGTGATTTGTTTTTTTCATTTCTTCTCTGGTCTTATTTTTTTCCTTTATGTTATTTTTTGAGGAAGAATAGTTCTTGATTTTAAGATATTCTTAGGTATCAATCTTTTGCTTTCTGGTTGGGGTTTTTAGTGTCTTGTTAAAAAAATAAATCTTTCCTGGGGCACCTGGGTGGCTTAGTTGATTGGCCAGGAGCCTGCTTCAGATTCTGGGTCTTCCTCTCTATCTCTGCCCCTTCTTGGCTAGTGCTCTGTCTCTCTCTCTTAAAAACAAACAAACATTAAAAAAAAACTTTCCCTATACTGAAGCCGTAAAGATAAACTCCCATATTTATGGGACTTAAGAATTCTAAAAATTTTAAATTTGTGCTTTTCATGGCAAAATCCTTAACCTACTTGGGATTGGTTTTTAGGTATGGTGTAAGGTAGGGATCCAAACTCATTTTTTTCCCCCTACATGGACAGTCGATTAACCCACCATCATTCATAAAATGCTCCATCCTTTCTCCACTGAGATACAGAGCCAGCTCTGACATCCATCAAATTTTCATAAACATGGATTCTGTTCTAGGCGCTCTGTTGGACTCCACTGGTCTATTAAGCCATCTTCTGCCTTTATGGATACTCTTTCCATTCTGTTTTCCAAGACTAAGAAATAATTGGCCTTGAAAAACAGAGCCATTGTTTGCATCCCCTTTTGTAAAACTTCCTTAATGTGTAACTTAGAAAGAAGCAGTTGGGAATCTATTTGTTTATATTACTGTATGTTTGTGGCAGCTTTTTAAAGGCATATTTTCATGTGTCTAGTGCCAGTATAAGTAATTTTTGTTATCCAAATCCTTGTTATCAACTATTCAGTCTCTTGATATTTCAGACTTTTGTTTGTAAGTCTTGAGTTTTTGTCACTGATTTAGTTTCCTAAGTTGGCCTGATAGAACTCTTGGATTTTTGCTTTTTTATATCCCGAGAAGAAAAGCACATAGAAATAAATAATATTGCTTCCCCTAATGAAAACTGAGTACAATCTCATTATAATGCTGATATTGGGGAATGAGTATAACACCTGCTCTTTTGTAGACTTACTGGGTTATGGTGTGATTAGCTATGTGTATAAGGGACACTTGGTGGCACATGATTTGATTCATTTGAATCCTTGAAACAGTGAGATTGTTTTTGTTTTTACCATATATAAAACTGTGGAGGAAATAAACTTGGGATTTATTTTTTTTTAGGAAAGGATTTCCTAAAAAATGGAACTTTCATTATAAGATCCATATGGCTGGTTTCAGCAGTGTTTCTCACTTGGATCTTAATGAAAGTCATATGTTTGTATTTCAACTGTCTGCATACATATACTTGTATTTATTTTAATAAATGATAAGAAAATGGTGACTAAGGGATCCACACATCTTAACGGTCTAATGTAATCATAAACTACTCAGTGTTGACTCTAGCTAAGATAATAAGAACTGCAATTTCATTGATACACACACACATGTGTGTATATGTGTGTGTGTGTGTGTGTGTGTGTGTGTGTGTATGGTCATATTCTCTTAAATCATAGCTGTGTATGTACGATACACCCATACAGATTTCAACAGATTATGGACTCCATGCACTCTATATACTCTATAAAAATTTATGTACTGATTTTCGTGACTTTATGCATCTCTCGACCTAAGAGTTGAATTTAATTATTTTTGCTTGCTGAAGAGAGTAGTTTTTCTTTCAAAATTAGTTTTGTTCCTAATTTTTAAATACAGTATTTGTTACTCTGTTTTATTGATATCACAACTAGCCTTATTTTGGCCATAATGGTTCTTTTAAGAACAGTACCATTAAATGCATGATCTCTGACTTAGCAGCCATCAAAGAAGAAAAATAACCAATTGCTGGGTATTAAGGAATCTGGATTTATATACTTACTAGAGTTTCTGCTCTTCTGGCCTACATCCTTTTCTCTTTTAAATGCATCCCATTACAATAAGGGAATCTAGCTGAAGCACTATTTTGAGTTACTTTTTAAAGTAAAGGACAGCACCAGACACTACTAAAACCATGTCTGAATTACTTGAAACTTAAACTATTAAAGATATTATGTGTCTTTTAAAAGGCTCAGTTTTTCTGAAAGAAAGAATGTAGATGGAAGGAAGTCTGTAGTTGGAAGCTTTGTATAAAGGTCAAGAAACAGGAGCCCAGTCTGGACTGGCATTTCCAGGTTCAGGTTTTGAGGTCCTTTGTATAATTAAGAAAAATGCAGATCCAAACCATTGTTCTCAAGGAGTGGTCTCTAAACCAAGAGGATCAGTGTCACTAGGGAACTTACTGGAAATTCAGATTCTCAGGCCTGACCCTGGACTTGTAATAACCAGTTTATATTCTTTATTTTGAAGCTTTGTACCCTTTTGTTACTTAGTGTCTGAGCTCATGGTTTACCCTCTCCTTCAGGTTTTATCACTGCAGGGAAGTAAGGCCAATTTCACCTTCTGCAAGAGGTTGGAGGACATTGCAGAAAATCTAATGTGACCAAGGTTGTCCTGAGCAGCTGTGAGGCTTTTCCTCCTCCTGTTTCTTATCCTTCTTCTTTTCCCTTCCTCCTCTACTTCTTCTTCCTGCTTCCTTCTATTTTTTCTCCCCCTTTCTCATTCTTCCTCCTCCTGCTTTTATCAAAAATGGTTCTAAACTCTTCCCTAGCTAATCCTAAGGTACAGAAGTCACTTCTTGATTATGAATTCTAAAGGAAAGAGACAGCCAACACGCTAAGTGTCTTTGTAGAATTAATTAGCCAATATATTTACTCTTGAAATTATTTGAGAATTCAGTTTTTAATTAATGGATCTATTCCTTCCTTTCTTACCTATACTTCTAGGCCTTGGATTAGCTATAGACTAACTTCTGTGACCTGCTGAGAAGGCCATGACTACCAATAGGGCTAGGCTTGCCATGAGTTACCACTGGATAACCCACCCCCAAATGTCAACCCCACTAACTTATGCATGGAAAGGACTTGACCCGTGAGAAAAGAAATGGACCCCAGAGTCCAGAGAGCTTGGTTTTATAATTCTTTAAAACTTACCTGGTTTTAATTTTCTCCATTCCTCATCTTAGAGGTATTCATTCATAGAACAGTATTATTATGGAGCACCTACTATATACTGGGTACATTGTTCCCACTAGTCACCAAGACACATTCCTGCCTTCCAGTCTAGTAGGAGATACAGGCAATTGAAAGGACAATTAAAATGCAGACTGATGATTATTACCACTGGGAGAGTTGTGGGCAAACCTAGAGGATGCTCTTTTCAATGGCAATGGTTTCACTGAAATTGAAAATAGGACTCTACTCTTTTCTGAAAGAGCTTATCTACTTTGCTCAATGCTGGATGTTTACAGGATGTCTTTGAAAAGGCCATAATGATATGCGTTCTAAGCTATAGAATGAATTTCCAAGTATTTACTTGGCTAAAAGTAGCTTGTGAACAGATTTTTCTCTTGTCACTTTGGCATACACGGGGGAGTACTCAAATTCTGAAGAGGCATGGAAATGGCAAATAATGAGCTCTGGATGAAATGTTTCATTGTGGTTGAATTTTAAAAGCATTTTGTTTAATTTATTAACAAAGCCTGAATTTCTTCAGAGCCACAAACATTTGTAAGGAGAAGGAAAACTATCTTTGTGAAATAGAGCATTTTTCTGGAACGTATTTTTAAGAGAAAAGGACTGAATCTCATCAAAGCTGGTGCTGGAAGCTCACCCAGTGCTCAATGTACAACTTTTCCCTAACTTATTTACTGTAGGAAAAATAAAATTCTGGACATATTAGTAATGCTGTTACAGTAGTTGGCAGGGTTGTGAACAGTCATGGAAATCAGGGAAGACAGTCTGAAGACCTTTCTTTTTGTGGCTGACACATCTCACATTTGTTACATGGCCCTGCTTATTATCTGTCCTGTGATTTCATGAAGGCTAAGCAACCTGAAGATATAATATCATAGTCAACACAGCAAGATTTTAGAGTCACTTGTTCATCTTTCAACAGAATAAAGAGGGCCCATGCTCTCAACAGAGAAAGCTTTCAGGTTACAACATTGAATGAATTCTTTTATTGACTTTAAAATCTTTGGGATTAAAAGATGCTCATGTTACACTGAAATAGATTTACGGGATGTTTGAGAGACAGGAGGTTAGGACCAAGAAAAATCAGCTGCGTATTTGGATAATTTTCAAGTAAGTGGAAATAATCGTTCTTGGCTTGTTTTGTTTCTGGTGATCATGGTCTTCCATTTTTGAATCTTCTATCCTGTAATTCACTGAGGATTTTACTCTTTATCCCCATCATTTGGACCATTTGTTTTGCTGAACATTTTAGGAAGTAGCTTCTTCATAAAGATAATGCCATTCAAGGTCAACTTAGGCACAGCCAGAGGCAGAATTTCCTGAATAGAGTCTTGAAGGTTCCAGAAAACTCATCTCCTCTAAATAACCCTACTTTATTTATAACATCTGTTATTATTGCCTTAATTTTTCAATCAGTGTGTCCTTCCTCTGGTTTAGCAAATACCATGAGAAAAAATGCAAATTATCATCAGTCACACATGCCATAATGCAGATAATTTTTAAGATTATTAGGAGTAGAATAATTTGGAATAGAAGCTCCCTTTAGAAGAAATCAGGCTGAAGTGGGTGTGATAGGACACTATACTTACTGTAGCATTTGGGAGTGTGGGAAGGGAAGGTAGGAAGATCACATTTCAGTGACTTAATAGTTTTTTTTAGCTTCATCTCATTGAGTGACCTACAATGAGATGAAGGTCATAACCTGTGATATGTGTGTGATAGTATAGTGTGTGATAGTATGATAGTATAACCTCTGTGTGATATTATAACCTCTGATTGGAGCATAAGTTCTGCAGAACAAGTTCTATTCATTCAGTGGCATTTGTCAAGCAAGTGGTATGGTAGCAGCATATCGTATGTGTTCAATAAACACATGTGAATGAATGAATAACCTTGTATACAGAAGCTACCCTAAAAATGTTTCTCTTTATACTGCTTAAGTAATTTTTTCAGTTAATTTTTAAGGTGCTCTTTTTTTTTAACCCCCACCCTCAAAGGACTTTTAATAAGGTTCACTATACCAGGTATAAATAGTTTCTCCTCCTCCCCTTCCCCTCCCCACAAAATAACTTAAAACACTAAATATCAAGTGTTCTAGCACCTAAACAAGCCTATTACAGGAATCAGTCAATCAAGTATTATTGCCTACATATTCTGTGCCCAGGAATTTTTTTTTTTTCTAAAAGAGGCCAATCTGTTAATACATATTTTACTTTTATACTTATAAAAACCCAAGGCAAGCAATTAGGACTTTTACTGTTCAGGGATGCAAATATGCATGATAAATAATAGCCATCATTTTAATCTTTCAGATTTTATTTTATGGTTGCATTATGACCATTTGTCTGATGTATTTAATTTTCTAAATTTCTGTTACATGAAAAATGGAAACTGTATTGATTTAACATCAGAAAAATGTACAGCAGTTAATATAAAAAAGGCAGTATCTAATTTTGTTAATAAACAGTAAATGGTAAAATGACAAACAGTTTAGATTTCAAAGCATTGGGAACCCACATTTTTTTTTTTAACTTTTTTATTTTTTAAATTTTTTTTTCAACGTTTTTTTATTTTATTTTTGGGACAGAGAGAGACAGAGCATGAATGGGGGAGGGGCACAGAGAGAGGGAGACACAGAATCGGAAACAGGCTCCAGGCTCCGAGCCATCAGCCCAGAGCCCGACGCGGGGCTTGAACTCACGGACCGCGAGATCGCGACCTGAGCTGAAGTCGGACGCTTAACCGACTGCGCCACCCAGGCGCCCCAAGGAACCCACATTTTTGAGTAACATTGATGGTGTAGTTTTAGTTTTGGCAGCAGCATAATTGTATAGTGTGATATTTCTACTTTATTGTTTCTCAGAGTTAGCCTGAAATGTTGAGACAATACGGGAGATTTTCCCCTGGTGGTGTGCACGGAGCAAGGGGGACCTGATGTTTGTATTACAAAGGGAAGCCTCACAGAGATTTGCCGACTAGATACTCTTGTCATCATAACTGCCCTTAACCCTGACACTGAAAGGTTATTAACGTCAAATGGTTTGCCATTATATATCGTGAATTCAAATGTATTTTGTTCTTTCTGATTGTCTCCAGAACAATAGTTAAGTTTAGTACTTAACTCTGAAACCTAATGCCCTTGGTTTGAGTCCTGATGATCTGGTTAGGAACCGTGTCATCTTTACTTAATCATCCCATGTCTCAGTTCACTCATGCATAGAATGGGGATAATAACTGGATCAACTCTGGAGTGACTCTGAGGATTACATATGTTAATACAAATAAATGCTTAGAACAGTGAATTGCTATGGATAGATTAGGAATATTCTTGTCTTTAGAAATTTGAGCTCCGAGGAAATAGTAATGTAAGAGTACCATGGACAGGGTTAGCTCAGAAACAAAATATAATGACATGTCTGGTGTGTCATGTCTTGGAAGAGTTATTAAAGGTTGGACTAAGCACACAAGCCTTCAGGGTGAGAAAGAACATGGGTCTCCAAGTTTGAGAGTGCACAGCCTGAGTTGGTGAGGGATGAGGCCAGGTAAGAGAGTGAGGACTGAATCCTGAATGCAACATAGCTTGGCTGTTACCGTGATGATCCCGGGAAGCCCTAAATGATTTTATGTTGGAGAGTGACATGCTGAGATGATCTTTGAGTAACACCACTGTGCCTACAGTTCAGAGAAGGGATTGGAGGGGGCTTGACCTGTGCAGGAAGTGAGTTAAGAGGCTGCTAAGTGGAAAGAGTGATGGTGGCCTGGATGAACCAGGCTGGTGTGCCACTGGGGATAGAGAAATGGACAAATTTGAAATCTATTGAGAAGATGGAATCAGTAGCGTCTAGTGATTGTTTCTACATTGGTGGGTGAGAAAGATGTAAGAGTTGAGGTTGATGGCCACATTCCAAGCTGTGGTTGACCAGAACATTGCCCATCTCCCTGACCGCGTAACCACTGTTGTGGTGGGCTGTGAAGCTTCAAGGAGTCACGTGGTCAGGTGGAGCTGCTGTCAGGGGTGAGACGGCATCACAGGTCAAACTGAAATGTTTGGTCATAGGCTGGAGGTCAGGAGAGGTTATAGAAGCAATGGGTGTGGGATGTTAAACATAGAAAATGAGGGCAAATCTGGGGCCAATGTCGAGAACAGCCCAGGATGTTTCCTTCACACACTCAGGGCTCCACACAGCAGAAGGCAGCCTTTAAAAAAATTTTGTTTTAACCTGATGTGACTGTTTTCTAGTGAACATTGTCCCCAGAACAGCTCCTCTAGGCTTTAAATGCCCTGGGCAATTCCAAACCTGTGTTGACTCTCCTCTTATCTGCTCTGGAGCCTCTTTACTGGCATTTAAGGGTTGTGTCTATCCTTGAGGCAAGTTGGAGGTCACCTTGAATCTGAGATTGTCTTGGGATCTTAACTCCAGGTTCTGAGGATGCTTTTTTTCCCTCTGGGACAATCGGCCCTGAGAAGTTAAAGCTGAGAGTTCTTAATTCTTCTTTGTCAGTGCCCCTTGTGACACTCCCATTTCTTAGTCCTCAAGGTTACTTTTGAGCCATTCTGCTGAAACTTGAACACTTGTGCAGTTTAAGTATGTGTTTCTGCAAGCTTAGCTCTCGAGATGAGTTAGGTTGAATTCAGGTAATTGATTAACTTTCTCATTTCACAAAGTTCAAGTTTGACGAAGCATCCCCAAACTTTTATGATAAAATACATATGATAAGATACATTGGCACACATGGTGAACTGCAGTGCCAGTGGGCAGGAATGAAAAAAAATGAATGTTCAGAAATGAGCAATCTCATCTTTTATGAGCCAACTAAGAATGGTAGAAATGTTAATTTATGTGAATGAAATGCGAATTTTTTTTTCAGTTTGTTTAATATTAGAAATTCAAGAAGAGGAAGATTCAAAGCATTTCAAAATATTGAAAACCTTCTTAAGGTGATGATTACAGCAAGCCTCACTGAAAGTAAACAGAGCTCTCTTGCTGCTGCAGTAGACAAACTACAGTGGAGAGAATGAAATTAACACTGAAAGTATTAAAATATTGATAGCAATCATTCCATGTCCACGCTCTGCCAATTAATAATTAATTTTACCTTGAAGGTAACTGTAAGAGTCAGACTTTTTTTCCCATGCTTTCACTTGGCAAGAATGCTTGCCTTACCCACCCCCCCCCCCACCCCTCGCCAATGTTATCAAGTCTCCAGCAAATAATTCACATTTTAATGTGGTTTGTAGCTGGAATTTCTTTTGTGTGGCTTCATAAGATGAAAAAAGAGTTAGCTGTCAATGGTTTAGAGAAGGCGATAAGTTGGTTGTCTGATTTATATGTGGCGTCGGTGGATTCCGAAAAAAAAATTTTTTTTAAGTTTATTTATTTATTTTGAGAGAGAGTGAGCAGGGAAGAGCAGAGAGGGAGGGAGAGAGAGAATCCCAAGCAGGCTCCACGCTGTCAACCCAGAGCCCGATGTGGGGCTTGAACTCACGTAATGTGAGATCATGACCTGAGCCAAGACGTAGTCAGACGCTTTACAGACCGAGCCACCCAGGTGCCCCCGTCAGTGGATTCTTAATGTATCATTGACACTTAGGTATAATTTCACACTGTATCTGCTATTTTCAAAACTTGCTAGGGTCATATGCAAAAGTGGAAGGGGATGATCTTTGTCCTCTGCATGCTGATGATTACAAAAGGGCTATAGATGATTTGAAAATAGATATTTTCTCACCAAAATAAAGCGACATCCCTCAGTTTTTATGGCTTCTTATTTGGGAAGAGAAGTTTTCATGGAACTTCTCCCCGTATCAGGAGTGAACAACCTTCTTGCTATGATGGTATTTGGGAGTTGAAAGAGGTTGTGCTAAGTGTTGATCTTGCCCTCGTAATTGGTTAGCAAAACTGTGTCCTAATTTGTTTTATACATAGAATAGTTATCTATTCAGAAGTCCGTTGGAATAAATTATGTGTTATTTTTTATTTTGGTAAATAAAAAGCAGCTAAAATATTTGCTTCTTCTCTCAACTGTTAGCTGAATGCGTGGTATGTGCTATTCTAGATAAAAGCAGACTTAAAACTGGTTCATGTCACACTAACAAGGTTATCAAGAATGGTATTGTTTCTCATTTTCTAAAATGGAACAAGGTACTTAGAGCATTTGGATCTTATACCAAAATGTTTCCCCTTTTAAAACCACCTTTCCTTTCAATTAAGAGAATAGACTCAATTATTTTGATTACATATACTTAGTTTTAGAGTCATTGCTTACTCCAGATTTTGGAAATGTTTTATTTAAAAAGTCTTTCTGGGGCACCTGGGTGGCTCAGTCGGTTATGTGGCCAACTCTTGATTTTGACTCAGGTCATGATCTTGCAGTTTATGGTTTTGAGCCCTGCATCAGGCTCTGTGCTCACTGTGCAGAGCCTGCTTCCGATCCTCTGTCTCCTTATTTCTGACTCTTTTCAGCTCATGCTCTTTCTGTTTCAAAAATAAATGTTAAAAAGAATTATATACGTATTAAAAAAAGATCTGCTTATGTGCAGGAACAGGAAAAGCGTAGTTGTCCTGAGTGACCCTGTTCAAATGTTGGCAAACTGCACCCACCGGAGTGCTAAGCCCATGAATTTGTTGATGGGGAGTGTGCTGTCCAGGTTAATTCAGCCCCAGCTTTGTGTAGTCACATGACTTTTCAGTAGTGCTTTCTTGACTTTATTTCAGTTTTGGTGCCTCAGCTCTAACCTGACCCAGACAATTCAATCTGCTTGTTACTACCTAATCTATAACAAGCATTTTTTCAGACTATTAATTGCAATGTTAAGAAAAGACTTGCAACTATTGATTTTTTTTTTGAACAAGAAGTCAGGAACAGATGGGAGTACTTTTATTTGGGTGACTGAATGAAAGTGAGGCTACTGATAAGGCTTCATAAGCCACTACCATATTTATTATTAATAGGATTTATGTGGCTTACAGGGTTTCTACCAGCTCCTGTTCTTCTGATCCAGTGGCGTAAGTGGTGAGACCCTTGCCAAGGATTTAGATACTTCTGGTTATCTGTAGTTACACATGAGATTTATATGGTCATGCCAATAATTTAATTTCTACAATTTTAAGGTCAATAGGCATTGTCACTTGTGAAATGTGAGCCAGAAATTATAATAGCCTTCAGATGGATTTTATTTTGCTCTTTATAGTTACTCAAGGAGAAAGAGAGTATCTGTGAAAACAAAGATGTACCAGCATAGTGTAGTATTTATCATTTTTCCAGATTAGATAGAAAGCATACTTTGAGGTTATTTGTATTGGTCACAGTAGAGTTCCCAGTGTAAGTTGACAAGAAACACTATAATGTTTTATATTCAACCTTTCAAAATCCTGTTAATTATGCATAAGATAATACTCTTCAATAACATCAAGAGTAGACAAATGAAATCATTAGCTTTATATTCCAGAGCCCCATGCACATCTATTATAACTGTGCATTAGAATGCCTCCACCCCCATTTCTCAGAATCACTTTTTCATACATTATAATGTGATATCATAAATGAATATGAACAGTATTATATAGTGGATAAGATTGTGTAAAAAAGACCTTAGCTTTTGAAAATTATGAACCTATTTCATTACTTGGAAGGGACAATTTGCTGACAGCCCATGACACTGGAAGAAGTGGTGTTGATCAACCATTTACCTTTGTCTTCATTTCATCAAATAGTACCTCTGACAAATATGGTGTCCCCTCCAACATGTTTAACATCTACCATGGCAGTGACAATGTAGATACAAGTGGATCTTTGTGACGGTACTGTCTTGGGATATGAACTCTAGGTGGAGAAAGGGTCTCAAGCTTCCTGCAAAGCCTGAGTGTGATGGGATATCCAGGGTGTATCTGCATATTTCTTTAAGTTTGAAGCATTCTAGAGAATTATTTTGAGACGTAAGAGAAGAAATGCACAGAGCACACTTAAAATTACTTTGTAAAATGATATGATTTGTCCAAATGCACATTATTGTAATTTAGCCAAGATAGGTGGCCAATTGAATGTTCCCGGAACTGTAATTGTCTACATGCTATTTACAAGACCCTTTCTGATAGCGCTAGCGAAATGCACCTTTTTTCTTTCAATATCCATTTGGTTAGGAATGCATCCATTACATATAAATGATCTCTCTCTCTCTCTCTCTCTCTCTCTCTCTCTCTCTCTCTTTGGTTAATGTAAATACAGGTGAAGGTAATTTCTAATAATGTTGCTTTTCCCCCTATTTTTGTTCATTTTTTATTTTGTTACAGAAGTTATTTTTAAATATACTGTTGTTTTCTTAAAATTCGTTCTAAACTGTGTATTTGCTTAAAAATGAAAGGCAAATAAAATTTGAGAAAGACAACCATATCCACATGGAGGTAGTTGTAGCTATGCATTTTATAGCCAGAATTTCAAAACATAGAAATTTCAAATTCCAAAGTTTTCATTATTAAAAACTGGTTAAACTTTTAAAAACTTCACTTTGCTGACACAAACCAGAAGCAATTAAAATATAAGAAATAGAATCCTATCTGTTACAAAAATGGTACTTTTGAACTGGAAAAAGTCATGAATTTTACATTGGTAGACACACTTGTACTTTTGTTTTTTCAAGTTTATTTACTTTGTGTGTGTGTGTGTGTGTGAGAGAGAGAGAGAGAGAGAGAGACAGAGAGCAAGGATGAGCAGGGCAGGGGCAGTGAGAGAGAGAGAGAGAGAGAGAGAGAGAGAGAGAGAGAGAGAGAATCCCAAGCAGGCTCGGTGCTGTCAGTGCATGGAGCCCAATATGGGGCTCAACTCACAAACTGTGAGATCATGACCTGAGCCAAAATCAAGAGTTTGATGCTTAATCGATTGAGCCACCCAGTCGGCCCCACTGGTACTTTGTTGTATAGTTCTAGAGTATAAACACATGAACCAGTTTATAGAAAGGGATTTTTCTCTTGTCTATGAATTCAACTATTAGTAGTAAATGTTAAATAATATATCTTTTCATTGAAATATTCTTTAGTGGAAAAATAAATTTTAAAAAAATGAACAAGTAATCTTTGTAAGTTCTGAGTTGTATCATACATATTAGACCTGGATGTAGGTGTCTGATCTCTCTAGTGCATAGAACGAGTTAGATTTATAACCTAATTCTGCCTCTACTAGGTGTTTGATATTAGGCAAGTTACGTAAATTTCTCTGTGCCTCAGCTTCCTCATCTGCAAAATGAAGGAAAAACAGTATTTTCCTCTTTAGGTTGTTATAAAGATTAAATGATTTATTACATATATCTTGTAGGAATTCAAGTAAGATGAAGTGTTGGTTATTCTCAGTTATGCTATGCTACTAAAGTACTTAATTAAAAATGCATGTGTTTTTTCAGATTTTAAAAATAACATTTTTATTTAAAAATTTTAGAAAATGCAGGAAGAGATGAAAAGGTAATAAAAATCACTCATTCCCCACAGAGATGATCACTATTATATTTAATTATAAATCATTCCATTCTTGGCAACTCTACTTTTTTAGAATTTGCCTAACATGCCTTTCTTTATCAGTTTATTTTCAACCTTTCAGTGCCACTCATTGTACCTCCCTAATAAGCAACTTATAACTGGACTTTAATTTTGATACAGTTTATGAGTCTATGTCTTCAAAAAGGCAATCTAAATCCTTTGCATTTCTTGTGGTAATAGATACTTAAACATTTTTTAGTGTCTTTGTTTTTTGTTTAGCATTTTTCCCCGTCTTTCTTGTTGTTAGATGAATTATTTGATTTATCTCCCCTGCACATTTTATCCCATTTACTTGATTTGTAGCTCACATTCTGCCTCAATTCTTGGAATATTTACCCTAAAATATTTGACATGCATACTAAACTATAGATTATCCTAACACAGTGTATAGTTGATGAAAAGGCCTATCCTGTTCTTAAATACAACAGTAATCCTGGAACCTAAACACCTCTTTCCCCTGTTTCATGTTACTATTATCAAGAATTTCATTATGATTGGAAACTCTCCAAAATGAGTTATTTTTGATTTAGATTTACCAACACAGGTTACTAATTTCTTTGCTTGCTATTAGTTCTTGTATCTCATTCATTCCTGTGGCATTCATTTTTCTTCTGGTTGAATCCTTGTGTAGTTTTCTTCAGAGGGATGTGTGCTCAGTAAGCTCTTAGTTTTTATATCTTTGGCAGGTTTCTTTTGTTTGAACTATTAGGTGGTTGTTTAGCTGGGTATGGAATTCTAGGTTATTTTATTTTTTCTTAGTATTTTGAAGTTACTGTTACTGTCTTTGTGCACCTATTGTTGCTGCTGATAGTACTTGTATTGATCTGATTGTCCTTTGAAAGTAGTTGGTCTTCTTTCTTGCAGCTTTCACAATTGTTTCTCCATTTTCTTGGTGTTCTATAGTTTCAGTACAGTTTTTTAGTTGTGACTTTGGTTTTATTTAGTCTAGGAGTTGATGAACTCTTTGAATGTATGCATTCATATCTTTCTTCAGTTCTGGAGACTTTTAAAAGTATCTTTCTTTGTTGTCTTGTAGTCTCTTGTTCTCAGATGACTATCATATGGTGGGATTTTTCATTCTCTTTGCTCTGTTTCAATTTCTCTTTCATACTTTCTATATTTTTAGCTTTCTGTGACACATTCTAGGTTATTTCCTTAGATCTACCTTCCAGTTTACTAAATTCTCTTTCTCCTTGGCTTATGTGATCTTAAACACATCATTGTTTTGTTCTCTATTGATACACTTTTAATTCCAGAATTCTTCTTTAAATTTTTCACTTCTTGTAATACCCTGTTTTTGCCACGTGGAATCTATCATATTTTTTTATCTGCTTGACAGTCATAAATATTTACTTCAAATTTTAAAAAATTACTTTAGTATCTTAAGTTTTTTGATGACCTTTTGTTGGATTTGCAAACTTGCATAGCATTGGGTTTCTTTGCATTCTTTGCAGTCTTTTTCTTGGGGTTTATCAATGGTGATTATATTTTTTATAGGCTATGTGCTGCATTGTAGAAGCATCCTAATGGGGCAGTTTTGTGCTTTACTTTACCATGGATGTATGGGTTCTCTACCTTTGGACCACTTTTTATATTAATTTGTGAGTTTGGAGTTTCCTTATGGCTCAAAGAATTTTACACAGTGCTTGCATACCTTACAGGGTAGGGAGTTAAGATTGTGATGGTTGACTCTGCTTCCTGTCCATACCTGGAAGCAAACCTTGTCTCTAGGCTGTGGGGAGTTTTTTTGTTGCAGTTTGCCCCCTAGTCTAGCTTTATGGAGGAAGCTCAGGACTTAAAATCTTGACTTTCTGTGTCAGTGACCAAATCTAAATCCACTTCCTCCTGAGGGCACAGTGGCTTGTTTTTCTGCCTCTTAGAAATGTGTTTTTCTTATTTGCAAGTCTGGCTGCATACTTGAAAATTTTTCTTCAAATTTTATCTAGAATTGTGTTTGAAGTGGGAGGAGAGATTTCACACTTCAATCTGCTATCTTGGCTGGAATGGCCTTTCTTTTTTATCTTTTCTTTTTATACAGTTGGGATTCTACTCTATATAACCTTTTATTAATTCATTTTTTACCTCTAAGAATTTATCATGAGCCTTTAGCCATTATTTATCTTGTAAACCATGACTCTTTAGTAGTTACTTTCCACAGAATGGATTTATCATTTATCTAGGTACTTCTTGTTGTTGCATATTAAGTTATTTCTAATTTTCTTTGCCATTGTAAATTATGCTTCCATGAACATCTTTATGTATATATCTTTGTGGGTGTCTCTGCCAGGGCTACTTAATTAGAGGTGGAAGAATTACTGTATATAAGGATAGGATCTTAACAATTCGAATGTTTAAAGAGGAATGGGAAGTATAATAGATATAACACAAAATTCTGAGCTTTAGGAAAAAACACAATAAAATGGTAAGAGGAAGAGAAAAGTACAATGGGCTAGAAGTTTTTGCCATTATAAACTTCAAATCTCTGTTGGTTTAGTTCATTCAGAAAACAGATCTTTGTGACATTATGTTGAATATTGGACCTGATGGGATGGGATGAGGGATAAAAACAAGGTGGTTTCTGTTCTTTAGAAGAATGTAGGCAAACTCTTAATGGGGATAAATAGAACTACAAGGAACTCTAATAAAATGGTGGGCCTAAGCAAGTGATATGCTGAAGAGTACAAACTGGAGAATGCTGTGAGATCTCAGAAGGATCTACCCAATCCATTTGGAGGAGCAGACCATATCTGCCTAATAATTTATGACCCTTAAAATGATGAGAAGAAAGTTTGAGCAACGGATGAACGTGTGGTTATAGGAGGAATAGTTATAATTAGTTAATAATTTTGTATGTATAATTATCCCACTAAACATTTCTTTGTGTGAGTGAATTGTCTCTTAACAGTGCTCACTTCTGGTCCAAGTACTTCGTCACCGTGTCTCCAGTCAGAGCAACACTGCCAAGTCTGTTTTTGAGCTTCCTTCCAGTCACATTATAACCCTCATCTCAACTTCCTCCTTCTCACTAGAAACTCATGGTCTGGTTTTCCCCCACCCTCACACATGGCTGTGTGTTGCAAGAGGAAGCTAGGCCCATTCCTGCTCTATGGTTCCAGTTAATGCAAGGTGGTCATAGAGCATTCTCCTTGCCAATGACTGGGTTAGGCACACACAGGTGGTACACAAGAGGGAAATCTTGCTGGGAACTTTCTTGAAAAGATGTATTCATGTTTACAAGGGACAAAAGATGAGATGATTCTTCTTTCAGTGGCCGCTGTTGGGGTCTGGATGTTGTATTTGGAACTACTCCCATCATCCTGCCGTCAGCCTTTGGATGAGGTCAGACAAGGGAGAAGGCAAAACTAGGAGGGAGGGAAACTGAAGGATGTCCTACTTAATGCTGTCGTGATAAATGCCCATATGATTTGTGTTTTCTATTACCTGAAGCAAAAATCTTCCTAACAAATACAGGAGGTAAGATGGGAAGACTTTAGAGTTGTCCTCTGGGACTCTTGTCACCTTGGACAGTCCCTGCAGCCCACTAAAGTGGCTTGTGTAGGGATGCAGACAAGATCCTAGGTGACTCGGGCTGCTTTTCAGTTTGTTGCCTTTGGACAGTTAACAGAATGACTGGATGTTTGTATACCTCATTGTGTGTTTCCACCCCTTTTTTTCTAGCCTAAAAGTAGGCTCTTCCAGTTGATTTTTGAATGCCTTAAAACCAAGGGAACTATTGATGCTGCACAGAATGGATGCATCTATTTCCTATTCAATTCCTTTGCCATGAGAAGTAGGAAAAAACTACACAAAGAAAATTAGTTTCGGCCAAACACAATGAAAAGTAAAAATTTGGCACTTTCAAATGTGATGAGGTAACTTGTATTCATTGTGTCCATTGTACCTTTGCTGTGTCTTGATCATAGTTTGTCATTTTGAAACTTTTTCAAGCATTGAAACTCTTCTTGTTTCCAACTAATTTCCAAACCGTCAACACCACCTCCCCTGACAAACAAGAAGTTGCAATATGTTGATTTTATGAGTTCAAATTTATAATTGGTGATTATGGGTGACAGTTGCAGTTTGAGGTCACCTTGAGCAGGTGACTTGGTTTTAGGTTCCTCTTTCGAGAGAATTCTGATTCACGCTGCCAAGTAGTCAGAAATTTATGGATTTGGTTTGTTGGCTTGTTGAAGCAGCTTGCTTTGCAGTCTCTAGGTCTGAGATCAGGATGGTAAGAAATGCTTCATTCAGTTTTTGTAAGAGCAAATTAACCTGGTTGCACGAGTTAATGTATTGAAAGTTTCAGATGTATTACACTTGGTGTATAATACTCTTGTGTGTCCATGTTTTTAAATACTCATTTTATTTTTTTATTTTTTTGAGTTCATTTGAGAGAAAGCAAGAGCTGAAAGGGCAGAGAGAGAGGGAGAGAGAAAGAATCACAAGCAGACTCCACACCATCAGCGCAGACCCCTATAGGCGGCTCAAACTACGAGCCTTGAGGTGATGACCTGAGCCAACATCGAGAGTCGGATGCTTAACTGACTGAGCCACCCAGGTGCTCCTTAAATAGTCATTTAAAAAATTCATGCTATTTAAATGAAGAAATTAAAATGACATCCTTTTTGTACCCCTGAAATACCCCAGCACAGCTTGAATTTGAAGACCACTGCTTTTTAAAATTATTTTTTACAATATTTCTCCCACCATGTTGCAGTTACTTAGTGAACTGCCTCTCTTGAGCTGTTTGAAGGCGGGAAGGCTTGTATCTCATTTATATCTGTATTCCTAAATTTTGGCACCCAGTTTTTACACAGTCACCTCCTCCTTAGGCCAGCTGAGGGCTTCCCCAGGCACTGTTCCTCCTCCCCACAGCACAGTGTGTATTGTATAATGGACATGTGGAATGGATCATATTACATCCCGGCAAACATTTCTCTACTATGATCTCTGTTTATAAAAGACCCAATTAGAGGCACCTGGGTGGCGCAGTCAGTTAAGCGTCCAACTCTTGATCCCAGCTCAGGTCATGATCTCACAGTTCATGACTTTGAGCCACACATCAGGCTCTGTGCTGATGGCGTGGAGCCTGCTTGGGATTCTGTCTCTCCTTCTCTCTGCCCTTCCCCCCCTTGTACATGCTCTTTGTCTCTCTGAAAACGGATAAACTTAAAAATAAATAAATAAATAAAAGACCATATTAGGGGTTGATGTTACTGAAGCTCCTCTTACAGTAGATGTATGCACATCCATTTGTGGGAACTTCGGTTGCTCTTTTCCTGCATAAGATAAATTGATGCTCGAGGTAGAAATTGAGAAAATACACAAAATGACACGGAAATGACATAGAAAGTACAAAAAATAGCGAAACATTTGCATTCCTTCCAGTCTTTCTTCTTTGTGTGCATTAGCTACAGAAGTGATGTCTACATCCTCTTTTTTTCACTAACATATTATGGACATTTCTCCACACCATTAAGAAGTTTTCATTAACCTAATTTTAATTGCTTTGTGAATGATTCCATCTTGTGCAAGTCCCATGGTTTACTTAACCCATTATTTACTCTTTCTAATCTGCTTTTATAAATTATGTATTAATGCTATGATACTCTTACATATAATGTATCAACTGTGCAAAGATTTGTTTAGGATAAATTCCTCAAGAACAAACACAAGACTGTATCAAAGCTACAAACATTTTCAAGGGTCTTGTTATGTTTTTGCTCTAGATAAATTTGTAAATGGACCCATGCTATTGGAGAAGGAGAAATCGTAACCTGATTGCAGTTGGGTAATTGTTAATGCCTCAGAAAATGAACTCTTCTGTTAAGAAGTGTAGACTTGAGATGACAGTAGAAGTAACAGCTAAGTTTGATTTGTCAAATTGAGCAGATAACAGAACCAGGCCACCATGCTATTGAAGAGAATTGGCTTTCTCTGTTGAGTCTCAGTTTCTCAGGGATACTACTCTCTCAGGGCTTTTTGTAGCCCTGGTTCTTGATGGATTTGCATATTCTAAGTTTGATTTGCATCTGATGTGTCCCCCCACCCCATCCCCCAAAAGAGCAAGGGACAGAGAACCTGGTTAGAGATGTAATGTACTCCACTTAAGAGCCAGCACCCATTTCCTTTATCACAGGCTGACCTTGGCTTCTGGCGGAGCAATACAGTCTGGGTTTCTCTTCTCGATTTTGCATTAACAAAGCTTTTTAAAGCTTCCATGTGCAGAAAGGTTTGATACAGTGGGAACATTATTTTGTTTCAGGGAAAGGATAATATGTGTAAGGGGATACACTGAAACTGAATTCTTATATATTTTAAAAATTTAACATATTTACCCAGAGGCAGAAGTGATTTGGGGTTTAGAAAAAAAATGACAGATAATTTGAAATTCATACATTATTATTTGATTTAAAGTCACCTCTTTCTTGATCTAGATGATACCAGTGTAATTCTAAGAGAAACATCCCAGGAGTTTGAATGAGACTTTTTTTTTTTTTTTGAATGTAAAGAAACGGCACTGTTTTTTTTTCTTTAAAACCAAATTGGCTTTTCACAGTAGCAGACCTGCAGCTGTTAACTAATCCCATAACGAGCAGTATTTACCCACACATTTTCCAAATTAAATGTGGGTATATGCAAGCCTGGCTTCAGATTTTATAATACTGACACTTTACCTGCTAAGGAAAAAAAATTTAAACCCAAATTACCCAGAGGACTAGAAGCACTGATGGGGAAGTGAGAATAAAAAAAGCCAGTGGGGGCGGGGGGTGTATGTGACTTTGTAGAATGCCCACTTAGGGCGGGGGTGGGGGGGCGATTGCAGAGATGGTTGACCAATAAAGCAAGTACCTGAGCATTGCTTAGCAGACGTGATCAGTTCCCCGAACAATTCATGCTTACCTTATTAGGACCTGGGTATTAAGGACTGCCATTCAGGCAAGACCTGGTGACCGTTTTATCCTAGAAGGCATTAGAACTTTCTCCCCCCAGAATTATTGTGTAATTTCTATTGGCCTTTCTCTTTAAAATTCTTTTTCAGATAGTGAAATGACGTTTTTATGACTTAGTTTAATTTGGATTTAGTGCAATACAGTTTTTGAAAACAAATTAATCCTGTACTGAGCTAAAACTTAGGCTTGCCAGAATGGCTGATCGTTGGATCTCCCCCTAGCCTGCAAAATTTTTTGAGAATCCCATTAAATTTTATTCTGGAGTCCCTCACCAGCCAAATGTATTGTTTCCATGGATACAATTAATGGGGAAAGCAATTTTATAAGACTGATGTAAAAAATGAGCACTTCATCAGCCCCCCTGCTGGTCGCATTTAGAGACTGGAGGAAGGAAATCTGCTTTTGTGGGCTTGGCAGAGGTCTGTGGTGTAAAGGGGGCAAAACAATGAAAGCAGAAGTCAAAAGTGTCTTTTTAAGTGTAAGGAATTCCCCCTGAAGACTTTATTAGGAGTTGGACAATGCCACTAAATTGTGCCACTTTTTTACACGCTTTGTATTTATAGAATCTACTCTAGATAACCTTAAAACACACACACACACACACACACACACACCATTTCTTAATACGGATATCCCTCCTCTTTTCATTGCTGGAACAGGTTTTAGGGGATGTGGCACAGGATAGGTAGAGAAGAACGAAAGCCTCGATGAAATAAAGGATTCATTACCTCTTTACTGTTGCTAATTTTCACCACCACATTTAAGTTTGAGGTGTTAGGACTCAATCATCAAAATTTTTCTTGATGAGCATTTTTATTTTCTGAAATACATTCAACGAGGTGAAATCAGTATCGCCTTATCTCATTTTCCAGAATATTAAAGGGAAAATCAGAAAACCACAATGCAGGATCCTAAGTACCAAAGAGTACTTTCACTAGCCCAGAGCGGAAACCTAAAGGGACTTCTTGAAGAATTTCGGGCCCCACTGTACAATGGCCACATGGCATTTGAATGACTATGAAATTTTTGGGCCAGGGTGGGGGGAGTGGTGGTGGTCTACTCTAATTGGGGGAAGAAAGGAGACTGGAACAGTTCTGTGTTCCCTTTAATATCGCTGTGCAGATTGTAGCAAAATGTTGCCTCTTTCCTGTTTCCTGTGGCTGGAAATATGGGATAAGTCAACTTAAAAAAAAAAAAAAAGAATGTGGACAAGTATATTTTAGGATGAATAAATGCAGTTTAATTGGTTGCAAGTAAATACATTGAAGAACCGATTTGTTTATATTTTCAATACCACAGCTATGCTAGGTTTTGTTGTTGTTTTTTTTTTTTGAGTTTGCTCAAAAGGGGGCTGCGACAAAGATGTTTTCCCCTGCAGAGGGCAGTGTGCCTCTACAAAACACACCCGACCTCGGCAGCGTTTGAGCGTAGAGAACAAGTATGTACAATTATTTTCTAAGCTGTAAATGTAAATAATTCTTTTTCTTTCAGATGAGGCTATGGGAAAAAAAATCTTCTATATTAGAAAATTATAGATTGTGTAGAGCTCTATTCGTGTGTTTTCTTCTTGCTCCTTTATGTATTGTTTTGCTGACCAGCTTTTTAAGATTGAAGACATTTTTGAATAAGCATTGAACAAGAGAGATAACAAATAAAGTCCCAAAAGGAGGGGGAAAATGGTAATAAGGAAAATAAGAGAAACATCAGGCTGGGTCATAGATTAAAAATGTATTTATAGTAAGAATTTGAGGTCCTACAAATTGGACCACAGACGCAGTCAAAGTAAAATATACCCACCTTAGGTATATATTTTGTAAATACGGAAAATAATTTTAGTTTAAGGAGGTTTCTATCTGCCGCTGGAGATACTTAATCTGAAAAGTGTGAGAAAATAGGTATTTCTTTCTGTGATATTTCTCTCCTGTTTGATGTACCTCTCCAAGAGAGGAATGGATTAAATAGAGGCAGTATTCCAGAAGAGAATCGGAACCTTTGGAGAAGAGGACACAGAAATGTGTGTAACTGATGCACAGATAAACACGAGGCAACAGAATTCCCAAACAGTTTAATGGCAGGCTTCCTGCACTTTAAAGGAGAGGTTTCACTTTATGTTGACCGGGAGAAAAGTGCTTGGAGACACTGTGAAAGCTTAGTTTAACGGGGGTGTGAGGCATCATGAAGCTGCGAACGATCGTTTCAGTGGATCGGCTTCAACGGGGAAAAAGAGGCCACCTTCCTGGGGTAGATATTTGTAAACACTGAAAAAAAGATTTACATAGTTTTTGTTTATGGAAAAACATAAAAAAGAAATGGGTGAAACACTCCTTAAAAACACAATAACTAATACAGAGAGAAATGCTAAGAAACTTACGTCTTGGGAATATTAGAGGTATCTGCAGCTTCCCCTGATTTTCACGTTGTGAATGCAAGTTTGGGAATACCTTTGAGAATTTCCCTTCTGCTGCTGGCCTGTTTACTTGCCAGCGTGTTCTCGGTTCCTGTTCTAAAGCTGTTTGAAAATGTGATTTCGTGTTGAGCTGCTTTTGTGAAGGGCAATTTATTTGTTCTCTTCTCACCACATGTTTTTATTAATGTGCAATTACTATATAGCAAGATAACGCCAGCGCAAAATTGGTCTCTAAATGAAGAGGAGGGACTGTATGTGGTCTAATTTTTGGAACTTCTATTTTGGGAGCCGGCTCTCAAATCATGCAGCTTTGTAGTCTGGATTTATGACGGCTGCGGTGGAGCCAGGTGGAGCAAAGGCTGCAGAATGGCAGGACGATTACTGGACGGCAAGATCACGGAGGAGTCTTGTCAGTTCCCAACGCGAAATTTAATCAGGTTACATAGACAGTGACGTGATCTATCTTGTTAGCCTGTTCTGAACTATTTGGAAAACATAAATTACAAACCTTTCAAAATTTAAAACACAGGGAGATTCACAACTGTCATAGCTTGTCGTCCAGATGTGCATGTGGCTGCCATGAATTTTTTTATTGGTGAGTCTCTTGTAATCAAGTGGCCCATTCTGTAGCATAGTGATATCGCACATACACTCATGGTTGTGAGTTTCAACCATTTAGAAGGAATTTTACTGTGGCAAGTTTATTATAATCAAATACTCTATTCTCTGTTATATTGACATTGTTCTGTCTTGTCATAGCTGCGAAGGCCAACCTGTAACTCTTCTTTTCTGGAAGTACAGAACAAGTACAAAATGTTTGCATACCTCCTACAAGCTCATCTTGGAGGGGTATTTCTCCCTGTGCTGTCATGAACAGCTGGGCTTACAGCCTCTAATCTAAACAAAATTTCAAAGTTACTTACGTTGGGTCCTTTTATTTTAAAAGAACAGAACTTAAAACTCATTGACTATTAAACATTAAAATAAATAAGATAACAAAGTGTACAAAGTACTATTGAGCCTGACGGATGTTTAAAGAGTTGCAACATTGTATGGATCAGTTATTTTTCACTAAAAGAATGAAGACTTTGAACTTGTGAAATTGGTGTGTTTTGTGGCACCACTATTGGTACAACTTAGGAGAATGATGCTCTCTCTCTTCACTTGCACAAACAGACATAGGTATAAAATCTGTAACAGTGTTTTCTACAAAAAATAGGCCTACTTTCTTCCATGGCTAGGTATTTCTAAATTAGCAATTTCTAAATTAGCACCCTTGCCAAGATATGTTAACTTTTACAGTCTTTCAGGAGCATCCTGTCCTGTCCAGAATCCACGCAGATTTGCCTTGTTTCCCCAGCACCTCAGGAGCACTGCTTATAGAGAAAAGGATTGGTGGCTTTTATGTGGCTTGAAAATTTTAAATAACATTCCATCTTGTATCTCTATTGCTCTTAAGTGATTTTAAAAAAGATGGCCTCAGAATCTTAAGTATACATTAAAATTATGAAAAAAGCATGCTAATTTTTTTTTCATCCACTCCAGAACAAGTCAATTTAACTAACTTTCACATTTGATTTCAAAAGCAGAAGCATCCAACACTCTGGTCACCCCTGTGTCTTGACTCTGCATTGTACTGCCTCTTCCTGCCACCTTCCACAGCCGAGAGCAAAAAAAGAAACCACGGTGCGAACCTTGATTTTTCAGCCATTCTGTATCTTTGTTGCTGTTAGACTCTTAATTCTGCTTGAGTGTATAATATTTGCGTTTGCTCTTATTACAGCAAAAGAAATTCCTTGGAAAACTTACTCACTTTCTCCCCATGCCTTTCATTTGCAGATGAAAGGCAAATGCAGATTTAAAAAAAATAAATAAATACGATGTGGTTAGGACCATTCATCACACTCCCTGTCTGCTGGGTCTTTGTTTCTGTTTCATGCTGCGTGCATCACATTACATTTCTGAACCTGTTGTGAGTTTTTTTTTTTTTAAAGCATTCTTCTTTTGTAGTTTATTAAAATAAAAATATTTTCAGTCAGCAGAAATCCCATTGGTTCTTCTGGCAATCTTGCCCCACAGGCCTTTGCAGGACAAGAACAGATTGTCTGGGGCCTAATTCTGAGCATTGTTTTTATGAGGAAATCAAAAGTATAATTGTTAAAACCCGGTGTGTCCTTTTATGTCTGAAAAGGAGAATTAAATTGCTGGTGGCAAAGCAACAGGGGATAGAGAGAGTGGATGTGAGGCAGGCCCTCTGGAATTGGGGGTTTGTTGTTGAAAGTAAAGGGACAATGCACTTCAGAGTGTACCCAAGTGAGTGAGCATTTCCCAGGTAGATCGTGGGACCCACCGAGTACAATGTGATGGGAATCGAAAAGGAATAACCAATGGAATGGTCTCTCTGGTCTTTCTGTTTGCTGCTGTCAGTTTCTTTCTTAAAATTCCCAATTTACAAATGATGGAGAAACCGTTCTGATTCAAACTTAGAAGATGGGCTGTTAGATACCTCCCAACTTTGGCTCTTTCTAGGATAAAAATCTTGATATTCTTGCGGCCTTTTTACTTAGACATGGGCTTTTTCAGCAGAATTGATAACAGGGGTCCTCTAGTTCTCCAACCTGTGCTTTCATTTTTTAATTCTGCTCAGAAATAGCTTGAAATTTTGATTTTGTTTGAGCTAATTCCACTTTCCGGATCTGATCACTAAATGATGTGTTTTGATTTGCGACTTGGGGCATAATGGTTCTAGGTTCTTAAATTTAGTGAAGTTCTAAGAACACCCCAGGGGTCTTTAATTGGAATATGCAGGCAGTTGTGAATTTTGGCAAATGACGTTCAGCGTGTCTGCGCATTTTAGGGTTCACATTTGAAAATGATCTGTGTTCTGAATTTAATTGGCATGTAACAAAAGAGATAAAAAAAAAAAAGGGTGCAGTGAATTCTGACAGAACCTCAGTGGTGTGCTGTGGTGAACAAATGGTTAAAATATACACTCATTGGAGTATGAAGGCAGTTCCTCTCGGCTGTCAGATAGTTTGACCAGTGTCAGGCTATCCTGACGCGTGCAGCATACCTTCATTGCACCATAAATAAAACAGACAAATTACTTTTTTTTTTCCCTAGGATGGAATAAGCACCATGAGAGGGGAGGGAAAAGGATTAACAGGGGTGGGAGGGGTGATTTGGAGGGTCTGCGGGAGGTTGGGGGGAGTAGTGAAGAATTAGAAGAGAAAGGAAAAAAGAGCGATCCTTTCAGCCCCTCTATGAATCTTGGAATGGCAGCGGAGAACAATGAGAAAACCAGGCAATTACCTAGAATCCTGTTCCCTTATCCAGACATAGAAAATATATTCTTGCACCAGCCTTCCTTCCATCCCCCACTCGCCACCCGCCTCCTCCCCTTCCCCGTCTATCTAATTCAGTTCTTTAGTGGAAGGCCCAGCAGATGTAACAAAGGGAGAAGGGTTTCCAAAGGTGGGACACTCGGGTGTCGAGGACCCAGCCTTCCAGGGATGCTGTGGGAAACGTTTCTTTATATTCTGTGCCTTTAGACGTTTTGGTAACCTCTCACTGCTGCAGCTTCAGAAATTATCAGGAAGGTATTTTATAGGCTAAACTCTTTCCCCGATTCTCCAAAAATCAAGTGGTCAGGATGCTCAAGCATCTGGTAAATGCACCAAGCCAACATAACCCTCCAGTGTTTGGAAATCCCATCCCAAGGTGGGACTAGGAATTCTGGGTCCTGAAACCAGTTTACCCACAAACCTTCTGGAATGCCCCTGAGAAGTTCTGCTTTATTTCTTAAGTTTTAAATATTGCTGTGCTGTAAGAGGCTGGCCCTTGCCCAACTTTTCCCTCCGATTAGGCACTGCTGGAGAGAGATACTGGCAGCATTAGTGATTTGACAGGTTCCGCCACAGTGACTGCGGGAGACTGCCCCTCCTTCAGTCCTGTGCTCCCCATCACCTGGCCAAAGCACACATATGGAAGGATGAGCTGTAAATGACTGCTCCCTCTCTGGCCTTTAAGGTGAGAATGTGTGCATCCCATTGTCTGCTGAACAGGCGCATTTGGTTAACGATCTATCGAAGAGTGACATTTGACTGAGAATGTGTGTCTGAGCTCCTGTCATTTATATCCCAAGATGGCAAGAGTGGACCTAAGTACAATTTCCTGTGCCCTCCATCTACCACCTCCCACAACCAGTAAGAACTACTTTGTGTTGTCTTGAATGGTGATGGTTTCTGATGCACCATCCACACTTCTTGTCGTGACTGGTAGTTCATAAAGCGAGTCAGCTGCCTGGAGTTAGGGTGTGGTTGGCAGCTGCTTACAAAAATTCCTCTCTGTACTCACTACAGTAGCTGTGCAACCACTATAAAAAGTGGAATCCCCAGGCTTTCCCATGGCAACGCTTACTCAAGATAGTGCTTGAAAGAGACTTCAGTTTTTTTTCTTGGAAAAACAATTAGCAAAATCTCAGAGGCCAGGAGATTGCCAAGACCACCTCCCTACATTAGCCAAACAATACTTGTTGGCATTTACTGGCTTATTTAACCTCACCCTTTAAGTCAACAGAGTTGCTGGAAATGCCATTGTTTCCAGTGGAGTGATGGTGTTTGGTTTCAAAGTGGATGCAAAGTGCTTTGACATCTACTGTGCCTTAAAGCGTGATTTACATCTTATGCAGTTGCCGCTGTATTTATTTTACAACTTGGTTGTGATTCTGGAGTGGCTGGAACCCCAGTTTCGACTTCTCTGTATCATCCTGTAGGATCTGAAGGTTGGCAATCGGCATCCGGGGGTTAAGATGCCATTTTTACCTCTTGCCTGGCGTGATGTCAAGGAGACTTGGTGTCTCTTACCTTAGGTTGAGACTCGACTTGCTAGGGGACAAAATTCATTAGCGTTCTTGTGAAGTTTAAGAAAATGAAAATGTATTCTATCACTTGGTAACCTACCAGATGCCTAGAAATGTTAGTTACAATTACTCCAGTTAGTTATTATCGATATTTGTTGATGGAGGCCTCAGTTATGTAAAGATAAGCCTAGACTAGACAACTATTTTCTTAAGGAAGTTACAGTGTTGAGGACAAACTCCTAAAAATGAAGGTGCTTCTGGGTTAAGACTACAAAACATATTGGAAGATGACATTATTCAACTTAAAAAAAAAAGTATTGCCCAAAACAGCTTTAAATTGCCAGATAGAGCTTTTTCTCTTTTTCCATAGAAATCACATCTGAATTTAACATAAGTTCCAAAACTCAGTGCTGAGATGAAACAGAAAATAATCCAATTAATGAGTCCCTCATGCAATTTCTACGTTTATATAGCAGATTCATCATTTAAAAAACCAAAAACCAACCCTGATATTCTTTACTAGTGATTTTTTTCATATGTACACCAATTTAATTAGACCCCTTAACTGCTATGAGCATGTCTTCCTGAGATTTATCTAATACTGACCATTACAGATACTTCTTTGTTAGGTAAGGTCACCTGATTTCTCCAAATTTAATTTCTATAAACTTTGTGTTTTAAGAAAGTGTTACTGCATTTGAGTTTTTCAGTGTCAAGATAATTGTTTCCAACTTCACTGATTTTTGTTTTAATTACCACAAACGAATTCATTCATCATAATGTAATCGCCTTCACTCCCCACATTGACACTGGGGGCCAGTTGCACATGTGGTATGATGAATCCAAGGAGAGCCCACAGAGCTGGTCAGAATCGCTTTTACTTACCAATCTGATGTATGAGTAAGAGTGTATGAAACCCAGAGAAAGTCTTCAAGTCCCACAGAATGAAGCACAAAACCTCTTCTGGGGGATGGCACTGAAACAGCTCACCCCTGTTTGTTTTGCTAGTGATAGGAGATGCCCCGGGAGGATTCGAGCCCACCTGACACCGTTCACGTCCTTACTTGGGTGAATTAAAATGACTATAAAACACTTAATTGAGTGAATAATTTAAAATATTATCTAAAGCAATAACCCCATCTTTAAACTATCTTTACTTTTAAAAGCATGCTATTTAACAAATCAAAGTTTTATTTGAAAGAATGGCTTTAACCTGGGGAGAAGTGTAGAAACAGAAGCAAAGAGTTAAGGAAACTGCGTCGTTTAAATTGACATTAACTCTTTTTAAGATGCTCCTTGGATGTTGAGATTTGTTTTTTAAATGTTGGAGGATGACAAGTGATTCTAGAGGGACATCAAAGGACAGAGGATGTTATATCATATTAAGATCACAGTTTGGTGAATCTGTGCAAGACTTTTCCTTAATCTAATGTAAAGGTTTGTAAGAAACTGTCATCTCACTGCTTGTTGGCTGCGTTGTACATAATACCCTTCAGCATCATTGATACCAACATCGATGGCATTATTATTGCTATTTACAGTTTTGTGCTAGTAATGTTAAACCCGAATGGGATTAATAAAATAAATTGAGTGATAAAGATTTTAACGTTATTAACAATCAGTAATACTTCTTGACAGCAGAAGAAAAGAAATAGCATGCCATTAGCCAGTCTAGATGGACTCTACAGTCTGTAAACACCAAGATTCCTGGTAATTCATGTTGATAAAGCTTGCTTTCTTCAGGTGGCTTTTCCTCCACCTTCATAATCTTTCCCACTTTCTCTTCTTGCCTCTCTTCTGTCTCTCCTTTTCCCTTTCCTTCTCTTTGTCATTTCTCTGTGTGTGGAGATATATTCTTCATGATCTCTCATCTTTACTGCTTTGTGGTTATTCTGCTATTATTGTCTGGAAATTGACCACTGCCTCGCAGTCGTGTGTGTGTGTGTGTGTGTGTGTGTGTGTGTGTGTGTGTGACTTTCGCCTGTAAACCTGCTGGCTCAGCCTTCTTTGCTCCCAGCTCTCTTTGCCTTCCTTTACTAGTGCTTTCCTCACTCCCACAGTCTTCCAGCTTCTACCTCAACACTCTTCATCCTCCCGTAGATGCTTCCTGGGGTTCTTTTTGAAATGGATGCTAGCCTTTTGTTCCAGTCCCACTCTGAGCTGCTAGGGTCAGGCAGCTAGCAGCCTCCCTGGGGCAGTGCTATGATGAATTTTGGCATGGCCAGGCTGTTAAACAACTCCATCATGGAGTGCCAGCGTCCTCAAAGATTGAAAGGAGCTGTGATGAGCTTTTTCCAAAGGCTCCATGCAAGTTTTGAAATGCCAAAGATTCCCGTGGATACTTAAATTATGTTGTAATTTTTGAACCACGCCTTCCCAATAAAAATGCATTTTCTTTTTCCAGGAAACATAGGTACTCTGTGATCTTATTAGTTAAGCACTCAAATTTTCCCTGGGATCCATGCTATTTGGGTTTATTCATTTTTTTATTTAAAAATGTTCAAGTCCTGTCAACCTTTTTATTACTGATTGTCAATTATGTCTCATCTTTGCCATCATTCACATGCTTTCTTCTTTTTAGAGTCATAATTGTTATAAATGACTCCCTTAAATAATTTTTAAAAACCATGGTTATTTCAGAAACATTTAGAAATTTGTTCTAATTGAGGGCAGATTTTTTTCCAGCAGGTAGAACAGTTTATTTCAGCCCAAATTATTTACCTAGGTCTGCATGTATGTGAGAAATGGTTTAAATGAAAATACACTACATTCTCCTTAATGGTATCAAAAATTTATCTTTCAAAGTTACTTAATTTTTTTACTTTTATACTTTTGAGTTATGTGGCCACTAAAAGAGGCAAATCGTGGTCTTTAATTTGGACTACGTAAGTAGTCAGACAAGGAAATACTGCTAAGGACCTTCTGCTGTCAGTCCTAAATGAGAGAACATTTAAACTTAGTTGATGTTGGGGCACCTGGGTGGCTCATTTGGTTGGGCGACCGACCTCGGCTCAGGTCATGATCTCACAGTTTGTGAGTTTGAGCACCATGTCGGGCTCTGTGCTGACAGCTCGGAGCCTGGAGCCTGCTTCAGATTCTGTGTCTCCCTCTCTCTACCCTTCCCCTGTTCATGCTCTGTGTCTCTCTATTTCTCAACACTAAATAAACATTAAAAAAAATTTTTTTTAAAACTTAGTTGATGTACTGTGTGCACAAAACATAAGCATCTCACATGGCCCCGCAGCAAGTCAGGTGTGTCTTTCAGCTGTGTTTCATTGTAGTGACCCATGGCTTTTCTGGAACCCAAGAATGGGGGGAAAGTACATGAAAGGTGCGTGTGTGTGTGTGTGTGTGTGTGTGTGTGTGTCTGCACTGAATGCAATGAGTGCTCTCAGGAAGGATAACTTTGGCTGAGTTAACAGCTCTGTACCCTCCTTCTTATCCTTTCTGGTATTCATTAAGTTAATATACTGTTGCCTGCATGGGGCACCTTCTTTGATGGTGAGTACAGTTAAATGCCTATTTAGACATGTCACACACTAACCAATGCAAGAAGGTGCATAAAGTGTGGCAGAAAGAGAGGGAGAAGGGGGAGAGGGAGAGAAGTGTTGCTATATATTTTTTAACTTAAAAATGCTTCTTCTTAACAATCCTTTGCAGCTGGCAGAGGCTAAGGTTTCTCACACTGTGAAAGGAAGTCAGACCATAAATAAGCCAGTTGAGCACACCTGGAAAGAATAAAATGCCTTTCTGGACTTTACACTGTGCTTAGAATGGATGCCAGCCTGGTGAGTGCATTCAAACGGTATGGAAGAATGTGTAAATGCCACATTAGTATAAAGCTAGGGAAGTGTTTCGATTTTTAATCTCCAGCTTTTAAACTAATGGTTTATGAGAGAAAATAAGGAAAGGCATTTTTCAAAGTTTAATACGTAGCTGTCACGTTTGGGGCAATGGACCTCTTTGAAAAAGTAGTGGCAGATTAAGATAGAAAGATGTGCATTCACAGCCAGATAGAGACTATAAGGAATGTTCCAGAAGTTCTCACTGTTTTCACCCTATGGATCCAATTCAAAGAGCAGAGATAAGCAGTCCATTCTTCATTTGATGTGCATAAAAGACCTAATGTGATCTGGTGATTATTAGCTCTTTTTACTTCATCCCCTTTTAGGACATTACATGAGATTTTAGTATTGTTGCCCTGGTCAGGTATGTGCTGGTGCCATTCTTGGGTTGGAAATTGTGGATGCTTCTGTTTAATCATTTGGTTGTCTGTACTGTCCATGAAGTCCATCCCATCTGGCTTACGCCTTTTGCAAATGTTAAGGTAGGGTAACCCACCTCCCCAGAAGCCCGGCACAGCTGAAACAAGTCAGCAAACTTACGGTTATACTGATTTTGTCTGAAAAGCATGTACTCACAGCCTTCCTTATCTGCACAATAGGGTTCACGTCTAGGCCAAGGGGATGGAAAGGAAGCGCAGTATTTGCCAAACCCAGGCGTAACTGTGGGATAGACACTTCTGAGGTGAAGAGAAAAGAGTTGGTCTTGAACAACCCATTCCTGATTCTGCCTTGTCCCCAGATTCTGAAGTCCGGATACAGGAGTTAACTTTTTTGTTTGTTTAGTCTTCATTAAATTGTTACAGCTGAATGCCAACATCAAGTCATTTTTTGAATACATTTTAAAGTGTGTATGGGTCTATCAGGAAAGTAAAAGCAAGTACATCTGGGTCTAGCTGCCTAGTAGTCGCATTCTTCTCTGCTTCTCAGGTTTATGTCCTGTCACTGCTTCCTTTTAATGTCGGACATTGATTCTTTGTGTCTCTTTGGCTGGTCCACTTCATTAGCTGCCCCTGGTACAGAGGGAAACAGTGAGCAGAGGAGAGCTCCCAAGAGTCAACACAGGGCTTCCCTTTAGAGTGTATTAATATTCTTTACCCAGGTGGCCTCCTCCGAAAACATGGACTCTGCCTCCCCCTGGGAATCCAGAAAGGGATGAGAGGAAGCAAATAATTACTAAGTGCCTGTTTACTGAGTTTTGGAGTCACTGTGATTGTGTGAAAGGGTTTTCCTTGATGGCTTTCAGAACTTTTTGGGGAATATTTATCTTGCTTGGAATCTTCATGGGCTAACGTTCCTGGTGATTATTGTGTGCCAGACACCTTGTTAGACTATGACGTTAGATTATACAACTTATTGTATTTGAGGGGGAGGGGTCTGAATATTTGCCTTTTAAATTTTTTTTTTCCAACGTTTATTTATTTTTGGGACAGAGAGAGACAGAGCATGAACGGGGGAGGGGCAGAGAGAGAGGGAGACACAGAATCGGAAACAGGCTCCAGGCTCTGAGCCATCAGCCCAGAGCCTGACGCGGGGCTCGAACTCACGGACCGCGAGATCGTGACCTGGCTGAAGTCGGACGCTTAACCGACTGCGCCACTCAGGCGCCCCAATATTTGCCTTTTTAAAAACATGTTTATTTTTGAGTGAGGGAAGAGACAGGACGTGAGTGGGGCAGGGGGAGGGACAGAAAGAGAGAGGAGGAGACACAAATCCAGAGCAGGCTCCAGGCTCAGAGCTGTCAGCACAGAGCCCAACGCAGGGCTTGAACCCATGAACTGTGTGATCATGACCTGAGCCGATGTCAGACATTTAACTGACTGAGCCAGCCAGGAGCCCCACTATTTGCCTTTTTAAATACCAACTTAGTCCTTGTGAAAAGAAGACTAGGAAAGAAATGAAAGAGGAAAAACGTTTATTGTTTGTTTGTTTATTCTGTGGAAAGATTAGTTGCATGTTTTGATTTTTGAGTAATGATAATTCCTGCTGATCTGAAGCAAAAAGCCAAGAAACCTTTTTACCTTCAGTATTAAAGTTTCTTGTTCCATTAAAAAAAAAAAAAGAAATGTGTTGAATATGCTTACAGCAATTCTAAAAGAATAGGTATCTTAGTGGAAAGACTAAAAACTTGAGCTGGTACTTTGCTTCAATAATAATTGAAGCCCAGGGTCCATTTTAATGCAAGTCTCTTGTAGACCAATTGCTAAGAATGCTTACCTTCTGATGGAGTTCATTATTCACAAAGTTATTATCTTTCCAAAAGCAGAAGAACTATATTTTTCCTGTAATGTGCTGCTAATATTTAAAGTGCTGCTTTTCTGATATTATTGCTTAAAGTTTCCAGTGGTGTCAGTTAGACCCTCCAATCCCTGTCTTAACAGTAAGCAATAACCGAGACTATTTGATGGTTTCTCGTCCATCTGGTACAATGTACCACATGATTTAAAAGCAGCAGATCTCGGTATTCAGTTTATTTATATTGCATTCTTTTTGGTTTCAGTATTTTGAGGGGAGAAGGAATGGTCAAATACTAATTTCTGAAGTGCCCAAAAACAGAGATAAAGATTAAATAGAGAAATAAATGGGCATCGCCTATATTAATATGCGTTTCTTGTATGTGTGTTCAGGTTATGTTCTCTTCTAGCAGCTATTTTCAACTCTTCTTCCTAAGACTCTTGGCTGATTTTGGGAACATACATCATCTTTCTAATTTTATGATCTATGTCTTTGCTTTTTTATGTCACAACATTTGTAGTTCATCTTGTTTTTCCTTTTTGGCTCAGAATCAAATGGAGAAATCCAACACGAGAGTACAGGGGGCACTATTATTAGTTTGTAAGGAATGTCACATAACATACGTGAGTATTATATGTCCTGGTGTTAAATATAAATCTCTTTACAGGGTTTATAACTTTACTGTTAAAATTCACCTGAGGGGGACGCTCTATAGGTAAGAAATCTTAATTGAGGAGAGATTTATAAAACCAAACTTTAAAGAAAACACCAGAGAGTGTTTCTAATTTTCCTAAGGACAGATTTTATATTTGTGCTCCCTCTAGTATGGCTCTATGATTTTTAACACTATATTTGACAGGCAGTAAATCTAATTATTACTGAGCATATTAAAAAATGTATATATAACGTAGGAGAGTTGGCATCTAAATATTTTGCTTTCCCATTCATAGAATATTTGTTCACAAAGTTTCACAAAGATTTTAAAATCCTTACATATCACAGTTATACCTCTAATAAACTAATTATATATGTTGATTCTACTCTGTAATTAGGTGTAATTACACTAATTGCATAAACAGATGATAATCAACCTGAAATTACTTTATAAAACAAGAACATTTACACAACAATAATGTCATTAAAAAACATAAGCCCCCAAGAATGAGACAAAGCGAGCACCACCAGGAAATTCAGTTAGGGATTAAGCGTCTAGCACGGTAGGTATAATAGGGACGCTGTCACCTTCGCATTACCCTAATGCACTCCATTCCTCTTAGATATAGTATGTTTAAATCCCGAGCTGTGAATTTCTAGGCCTTTGTGCCTTTGTCTCACCACCTTAACATTTTTAATGTAGTTTTTGTTGTGTAAATCTATATAAGTGCCATCACCCGTCAGCGGTGACATCTGATGGCATGAAGCCGACCCAGTCTGCATGTATTAGGGCTTTTTGTGTTTGTGCAGTGGAACCTCCTTAAACAAATTCCAGTTGAAGGAATAAACCTGTAAAAGGAATACATTTTCCCTGTTCTGAAACAATAGCTCGGTTTTGAATGGATGCCCGTGAAAAGAATAAATCACATAGAAGGATAAAGTTCTTTTCCTCCAAAAGGGGAGAGGAAGGTAATGATGATTTTGACCTATTGAGGAAAGAAATCTCTTGATTTATCAGTTTAATGTAGAGACCAATCTAGAACACATGCCAGGAAGCCTCCTTGAAATTATTGCAGAATTTTGGAGGATCCGAAAGGAATTCCAAGTAACGAAAACATGATCAAGAGCTCAACAGTTGCATACAAAAAACGTTGAAGCTCCCTGGGCAGGAAGATACTCGACATTCCTTGCATACCTCTTGAATATTTAGTCATTCTATCGGTACTAGGCACCAGGAAACCAAATACTTGGAGTTCTGTGGTTAGAGTTAAAAATTAAGCCTCCATTAAAATACAGTGTTTACATTGGAACTGCCCTTTTGTGTTGTCTGCAAACAATAGTCTAGGAACTCTAGACCTGTTATTAGATACACTTTGGGGAGGATTTGCTGTGAATTCACAATGAATTTGGGGCTTGGGAAATGCATAGATCTCTGAGTTGTTAGCTTCTAATGCTTGTGGCATCCTGGCTATATAAAAGTTCAGTGCTCGTTATTACCTTAATTTGTAGCAGAGCAATTGAAGTATATTTAAGAGCATTTACGACTTGAGATGCCAACTCAAGTTCAACGTAAGAACTTGAACATGCTGTATTCTGCTTTCATCAATTAAAAAATGTGGTTGACAGAATGTTATAAACATAATTTTCCAAACTGCCGGCTGCTGATGAAGAGTAGACACACACATCTGCTCAATAAATACTTGCTGAACAAGTACCTGAATAGGGGGAAAAATAATATTTGGTAGGTTCCTCCAAAAGAAAAGATAGAATGTAATCTGTGCTGGACTTGGTGATGTTGCTTAAAATTTTTTTTTTTTAACATTTTTATTATTTTATTTTTGGGACAGAGAGAGACAGAGCATGAACGGGGGAGGGGCAGAGAGAGAGGGAGACACAGAATTGGAAACAGGCTCCAGGCTCTGAGCCATCAGCCCAGAGCCTGACGCGGGGCTCGAATTCACAGACCGCGAGATCGTGACCTGGCTGAAGTCGGACGCTTAACCGACTGCGCCACCCAGGCGCCCCTTAAATTTTTTGATAAGACTTTATTTCTCTGATTATAAAATAACATTGACCCTAAGATTTTGGAAACTGTAAATAGGCACAAAACAAGAAATGGAGAGCCTTTGAGGTAGGTGCTGTCTGGTTGCTCTCCAGAAATCTTCCACTCCGACCAGCAAAGGGTATATGAATGCGATTTTCACATACCTTACCATTATTGAGTGTTTTAATGTTTAGATCTGTTAATTTTATGCACAAAGTACTACTCTAATGCATCATCCTCAGTCCTAGAAAATGACTTTTCCTTGGATTTCTGTTTCTATTTCATTCTATTGGATATACTGGGTGTTTTGACAAACATTAATATTTTTTCTGTGTTGGGAGAATTCTGCAGTGTTTTGAGTCTATTGTTGAATTGCCAACTCAGTTGAACTCATTGCCTGTTGTGAAAGTATACTGATGAAAAAAAGTGAAGCCTTGAAATTGAGGTGGAGATACAGTGAAGAATTTGAATGAATTAGCTTATAATGAACTTCCAGCTCCATGAGTCTACTTTGTGGGCTGAAGGAGACTTACTGCCCTGTTCTTGCTTGAAGACTTTGGAATGACCCCTTGCAAAGGGAATGCAATATTCCCTATGGCCATTCTCAACATTATACACTATCCCCAGACTTATATGCTTAAGACTGATCCTAGTGTGCCCTAGAGTATCAGTTATAGAGCGGAAACTACAGGAGTTTGCCAATTTTTATTTGCAAAAATCTGATTGTTTATGGGCAAATGGATTCTGAAGATAAAAGAACAAGGAAGGAGTATAACTTTAAACTTAACTGAATTAATTGATATGGGTATGCTTACTGTAGCTTCCAGATTCAATATAGTAGCTTAAGTTTGAGTGCTCAGTGTCACGCTAGGCATTCACCTGCTCAGAAGTTAGAAATGTTGGAGTAAATTTATCATGTTTGCCTAACTCTAACTATGTCCTCTAAGAGAATTCAGAAGATACTCCCTTTATGCATTTAGAAATATATTAATGAGATTATTCCAGGTCTTGGAAGAGTACTGAAGTGGCCATTCTCTATAAGCAAGTGACACTTGCGGGAGACAGCAGAGTTCCACGAATTTGTCAGCTTACGTGGATTCTGGAGCGGCAAAGTCTGAGTAGCAGCTCAGCATCAGAAACAATAGAGTAGATATGGTTATCATAATATGCATCAAATGTAGTAAGATAATAGTTTGACCAACTCTAGTGTTTGATGATGACTAGGATTAAAATAGATGGGTAGGGGGTACCCGGCTGGCTTAGTTAGAAAAGCATGTGATTCTTGATCTCAGGGTTATGAATTCAAGCCGCATGGTGGGTGTAGAGATTATGAAAAAAAATATATAGAACTTAAAAAATACCAAAATCTGTGAGTAGCCCAATAAGTTTCTATTCAATAGAAATATCAGAAAGATTACATACTTGATGAACTGTAGCCTGACATGAACCATGGCAGTAGTCATGATCCCTTTATAAAAAGTCTGAAATCTCTACGAGTTTATAATTTAGGAACTCTCTACATGCAGGGGAGGCCAGATACCTTGACAGGGAGAAGTCTACAGTACATCTTAATTGGTATATATACATCTTTCTATCCTTTTCCAAGGGACCCGGGAAATTCACCAGAGCAACTGGGCAATCGGGCAATTGGGAGAAATGCCTAGACCTTTCAGAAAGCAGTAGATGTTAGCTCTGCACTAACACAAGTCCTTGGACTCAGAATATGATGTGGTTTTTCTGTCAGAATATGGGATTTATAGAATTCACATGATAGAGATTTGATGTGATCCACTCTGATCCTCAATGCATCACTCATTTATTTAATTCATGAATTTATTTTTGAAATATATATCATCAGGGGTGCCTGGGTGGCTCAGTTGCTTAGGCGTCCAACTTCAGCTTAGCTCACGGTCTTGGAGTTTGTGAATTTGAGCCCCCCCATTCCCATCCTCCGTCAGGCTCTGTGTTGACAGCTCAGAGCCTGGAGTCTGCTTCAGATTCTGTGTCTCCCTGTCTCTCTGCCTTTCCCCTGCTCGCACTCTTCTTCTCTCAAAAATAAATAAACATGAAGAAAAAATAAACATGTATCATTAGCAGTAGAAGAACCCTATAATGGTTTCTGGCATATGAGAAGGGACCAAGTGGAAACCACTGGAATATGTCTTACTACCAGGAGAATAAATGAAAAGCATTACTCCATCCCTGGGGAACTGCAGAAATAAGTATCATCATAAACCACTTAAAAGGAGCAGGGATGTTAAATTGTATTACTTCCTGACGTAACTCTCTAGTATGAATAGGTCTTGAAGAATGCTGGTGAATTATCGCTTGAGCTTAGTAGGTAGGAACTTCCTTCCTTCCTTCCTTCCTTCCTTCCTTCCTTCCTTCCTTCCTTCCTTCCTTCCTTTCTTGTTTATTTATTTTGAGAGAGTGAGTACGAGTGGGGAAGGGGCAGATAGAAAGGGATAGAGAGAGAATCTCAAGCAGGCTCCACGTTGTCAGCATGGAGCCCGATGTGTCGCTTGAACTCACGAACTGTGAAATCATGATCTGAGCCAAAGTCAGACACTTAACTGACTGAGTTACCCATGCACCCCTGGTGGTAACTTCATTTAAATAAAGTGTTGCAGATGTGGTGTTTTTGCTGAAGCAAATGAATATAATCTTATCTACTGATCTTGCGAATATTTTTTCTATCTCAATGTAGAACACCAATAGTATTTTTTTTACACTTGGCATGGATAGCAATATACTTTTGCTACTTTGCCTCAGAATTCAGTACATTCTCTGACCTTGAGCTGTAATTTAATGTGTAAGGACTTTCTTATTATCCCAAAGGACATCAGGCTAGGTCTTGAAATTAATGACTTTATGCTGACATAATCTGGAGAATATTAAGTAGCAGACACTTTAGGTACACATATACCAGAAAATGGAAGCCATATCCATGAAAATATAAGGCCTGAGTTGCACAGTGTAGATGATTCCATGTAGAGGGTCTACTGGTTTGGAAATTTTCAAGATACTTGCTGAAGTTTGAATCTTGTACCATTAAGAAAGAGACACAGAACTTAGTGGATCTCTTCATTTTGAAGGCAATGTATACCACATGTGGCTATGTTGCTTGAAGGTACTTATTAGGTGTAGCAGGCGGCCTCACCCACACCCCTCACGTATATCCCCTTATCTGTACCTCTCTCAGCGCTCCAAGAAAACTTAAAACTGACAACACCTGAATTCTTTGGTCTGAGAGATTTCTGTGATTGCCAGAGCATACTTTGTGTCCATTACTCTGTGTCTTGACAAACTGGGATGCTGTATGAAGACTGTATTGTTTCATTAGGAGAAATCTTGCTAATGCCCCTGGGATTCAGGATTAAAGCCATGCTCTCTTAGTTAACTAACTAGTCTATTGAGAAACTGTTGTCAAGTTGCATTAAGGCCATATAGACTAAATGTTTAAGCATGGCGTGTGTAGCTATTCGACCTGAGCTACTTACGGTGCCTGCTATTTGACCTAGTCAAATATTTGGATGTGCTAAACTGCAATATAGTTTCAAGTGGAGGTGGTATATATGTGATCTAACTCAATTAGATTTTTCTCAGCTTTATACTTAGGTGTCAAGGGAAGGGTTCTATGATCAATTGATTAAGAAGGAAAGAAAAATGAAGGCTTAATTGCCACTGTTGTTGCATGATAGGTTAGTACCAACATGACATGGACAGTTTTAGTTTTACAAATATACTTAGGGATAGTTTGGCCTCAGTTTATAAACTTTATCTCATCAAGGTTGACTTGAGTTATCATCATTACTGAATGCCCAGCCTGAAGACTGTAGTCCCCAATATGGTACCATGCTCAGGGGAGATTAGCCAGATACCTAACATGCTAAACTGTAATATCATGGAGCAAAAGTATTTTGAGTTTGAATTTGCTTTTTCTTGCCTGATGTGATTAGCCAGCACCACCATCCTTAGATCCATTAAAGCCTTTATTTTCCATCATGGTGTCCCACACCATGTAGTTACTGAATATGAACTCACTTTACATCAAAAAAAGTAGGGCAATAGGTATAGCATGTGAGATTCATGTAATCTTCCCGAAAGTGCAATGGAGTTTGTGAAATACAATTTTTAGCTTTGTATTGCCTTGAATCAAGGAAAGCATAAAGAAGAAGGGTAGGAATGGATACTAAGAGTCAATCGACCATTTTCTGAATTTGTATAAATACCCAGAATGGGGGATTGGCCCACTGAAGACTATTACAGCTTCAGTTCAGAGACTATTTGGTGAGGTTGAGGTGCTGTCATAGGAGATAAAATATATAGTTTGAATTAGTGATCAACATGTGATTCTGTGTCTGTCCTATTGAGAATATGTAAGTTTGGGAACCAAGGGGGAGGAAAAAATAATAATACCTCTTACAGGTTCAGCTAATGACCCACTCAAAAAAGTTTTACTTCATGTGTCACTGAGTGTTTATTGCTGGATATAAAAATCACTTCAAGTGTATTAGGCAGAAAGGGCTTTAATGTGAGTAATTAGGTGCTTATGAAATCATTGGAAGGCTGGAAGAGTGAGTATCAGAAGTCATTTTAAGAATAATGGCTTTTAAAAAAACCTCCTGTAGCTGCTATTCTGGAATTAGGTAGTTGAAATGAAGAACATTGGAATGGTGAGTACTTATCAACTGTATATGGAACATTTCTCAGCTCTGGAACTCTGCTGCTTGAGAGGCTTAGTACCCAAAGAAAGATGGCTTCCTTCAGGGAAATAGCAACTATTCCATTGATTTCAGACTGAGCCAACCCACTCAGTCATTTCAGACTTCTTGTGCCACTTGATAAATATGTAAAAGGGTTTAGGGTTGATATGGGAGATTGTTGCTGTCAACACGTTGCTGCATGGATCCCAGAGGATGCTCTGTGGTACCTTGTACCACATCTTGTACAAGTAGCATCTTGTACTGCTTCAGTGAGATACCTTAACAAAAGACTATATTAATATCTCACATCCCCCAGGAGTGAAGGTTTAGATCATTTCACTGGGTAAAGAAACCTGGTCAGCATAGAAGCAGAGTGAAATTGGACCTGGAAGGAGGTGTGGAGGAGGGAAGTAAAAAATAACAGTGATAGCATCGTGCCCATTTGCAGAGAACTGTAACATCTGACATATTTTCATATCTGTTAGGATGTCTCATGTGTATTTTTGTACTTGAACAAATTCTCCTCTTTTTCCCCTATCACTTATGTGTGTGATTTATACATGTGATTTAAGTGTGGGTATACACACACACACACACACACACACATACATATATGTGTGTATATCGGCAATTATGTGTACATTATATATAGGCAATTATTTATATATATATAGGCAATTATGTTAGTGATTGTATGCTAGTGATTAACTTTATGGTTTATAGGTTATTCTATAAACCATATTCTAGATTATGGAATATTGGAAAGTGACAGTAGTAGAGAGAATCTTGGACTTGGAACTGGATGCGTTTAACTGAAAGGTCTTTGGATTGCCCACTGTTGGAGGAGGGAAGGTGCATTTTTACTTTAGATAGGATGGCTGTATTAGGTTAGGCAAGAGCTCCTTGTGTGCATAAGAGGGATTGTATGAGGAAAAAACAATGTAGGTTGATGTGGAACAGTCAAAGGGTGGTCTTTAAGGGAACATTTGTCATCCATTTTGGCCACTCAATATTGAACCACCTCCTTTGTTTTGGGTACTCCCTCCTCCTATGAGACTTGTTGTGGATACTACCTACCTCTTTCTGGAGATGCTGAAAATACCAGTTATTTGCTTTTCTTATCCCCTTTGAGAGTCCCCTTTGACGCTCTGGCAGCAGAGGTGCAAGCACATAATACAAGCTCTAGGGGCAGCTGTCTTAGAGGAACAGGGAAGGCACACCCTCAAGGGCACCACTCTATAGGGCAGCAGCTACAGAAAGAATGCATTGCTGAGACAGCATTGGTGCGACATCATTGAGACCATCTATGCTCCTGCTTGTGTTCTTGAGTGCTCAACAAGGACAGTAGGCATGTTCCCTCTCTACTCATTCAGAGGCATGATAATTGGGAGTCTTCTTGTCTGTATTGCCCCAAATCTAGCTCTCCAGCCTTCCTGGGAATTCTGTGCACTCCCTACTATCACTTTTCTTTCTTATTCTTTATCTTTTTAATCCTTTCCCTTTTTCTTTCTATAACCTATTCAGTGATAAGATACAAAGAGCATTGGATTTGTACACAAGAAACTGGGTTGGAAGCAGGGGTTGCTACCTAGTGACTATATGACTTGGGGTATATTTAACTTCTCAGAGCTACAGTTTTTTTTTAATCTGTAAAATGGGAATAAAACTTCTGACCTCAACCATTTGGCACAAAGATCACATAAAGGTTCTTAGACTTGTGCCTGACACATCTTGTTTTTATTATTGTCTTCGTTTTTTAAAAAGCAGCACAATGGGAAGATCCAGTGTTTGAACACAGAGTAACTGTGTTGTTATTATACTTTAGGACTATATTTAATACTGTTTTCATTAAAATGTCCTGGAAAAGAATGTTTTCTTGCTCCTGAGAGTGCACAAAATAATAGTTATAATTTCCAATTATGAATGCCAGTGTTTTTTACTTTTCATTCAAGCATTTCCACTGCGCATAGTTCAAATTTCTGAGGGTCATCTTGGGAACTGCAGAATAGCAAAATGTGCCTTTATCTCTGATCACTGTTAGAAAGTTTAATAAAGTTGGTGAATGTATTAAGAAGTATGCCATTTGTGGTGGAAGTCATCTTGCTTATTTGTCAAATATTTTTACAAAGGCATATTAGATGTAGAAAGTAAAAATAAATTACACACCTATATACCCATCACTTAACTGAAGCCTCTTGTATAATTCTCTCCATATCCTTTCTTTGTCTTCCTTCTGGAAGTATGCATAAAAGTGTCTGGAATTATATACAACAAACTTAGCAGAAGCAGGAATCAGGTGGTGCTTTCACTTTTTTTCAGTTCTTTGTAGTTTGAGCTTTTTAAGAGTACAGTTTTTTCAATTAGGAAAATAATACACTAAAAAAGAAAAAAGACCCTATTAATTGCATTGGAGCAAAAGACACTAATGAATTAAAGAAACATGACTATAGTAGACTTGATAAATAAAAACATGAAATTTCAAAAGCACATTAGCAATAATTATTTGGGCAATTTTTAATGTGTCTGGTTTAATTGCTCTCTGTGACTTGTAGTGATTAAAAGGGTGGACTTTGGGGCCATTGGGTCTGGTTTCAAACCCAGCTCCGACATGAACTAGCTATGTGCCGTAACATATTATGACTACCTCATGTAAACTGCTTTGTGCCTTAGTTGCCGCGTCTATAAAATGTGGATAGTTACAGAATCAATCTCAGAAGATGGTTGTGAGGATTCCATGTATAATTACCTAGGAAAGTGGTGGGATTCTGGCAAATGTAATCCATCCTAGTCACACTGACAGATGATAACGTCCTCACACTGGAGAATATCCACATTTGCTCTTTTAAAAACTGTTATTACATGGAGAATTCTTCCTGGTCTTCTGATTTACTTACTCAGTTTTCAGCAGTTGGTACTCTGCTCTTCACTGCCTTTGTTAAAGGCATCACCCATACTTTTATTTTTTTAATCGAAATTTTGAAAAATTCATTCTTGTTCTCAAGTAGTTTCTTCTCTCTCTTATCCTTTCTTCCTTTTCTCTATTCTTGGTTTAATGATAAAATAGCCTCTTTAATGCCATTGAAACAGAAAATCAAATACCTTCTACTGTTTTCTGCATTAACATTAGGTCTGATGTCTTAGTTTTTCTTCTCTTTCAATTTGCTCTTAATCTTCATGTGTTGAGTAACTTTGCCATATTGCCCAATCCCTAAAAATTAAGATCGGTAGAGTACGTACTTATTCCCCAAACTGAGTATGCATTAAACTGACCAGAAGGCTTTATTAAAATTACAGACACCTGTGTCTTATTCCTGGAGATTGTCATTTGGAAGATAGGTTGTAAGACCCAGGAATCCTACTTTTAAAAATAAGTATTCAATACTTTGACACCACTATTATGTATAGAACAATATTTGGGAACTGTTGACCTGGGTTATTTAGTATGTATAGCTAGTAAAACTCAAATTAGCTGGAGTTGTATATTTACTCTCTTTACTTTTTCTTGGTAGCATTCTAAGCATAGCAGTTCGTGTGTTTACTGGTAGGTGTTCCTTTACTCATCCACAAGCAGTAGACAAGAGCCAACCATCAAGCATTTCTTCTGTGAATATAAAGGTTGAATATAATGGGCTTTTTAAAAATAGTATACTATATGCATTAAAAATATATATGTATATATATTTGGATTTGAATATTTTAATTTATATATGTGTGAATATATATATAGATTTCAATATTTTAGTTAATTTATTTTGATTCTTTACTGTTAAACTAATAACTAAGACTATTAATTTGCCTTTGGGAATAGCTTTAGGTACATCTTATAAATTGCTGTAGTAGTGTTATTATTGTTACTATTTCCTAAGTGATCTGTGAGTGGTTTTACTTAGGAGACCCTAAAAAGTATTCAGGTTGTTGAAGGCTTTTGTTTTGTTTATGCTTAAAGATTTATTATACTGTAGAAAGATAATGGAGCTTACTGCCTGTGTAATTTTTACTATTTTGATTTTATCCCGTATTTATTTTTAGGTAATATATGGTAAAATAATACGAATGTTCTGTGGATATGAAAATGTTGGCTTCATATGAGTAATCATATGTACTGTTATTTAAGTTTGACTCTTTAATCTGTTAAATTTATACTCTGACATTTCTTGAGTTTCTGGTACTTTTCCTTTATTTCTTTTAGATTTATTTTTCTATTTTGGGGCAATTTATTCCATGTATAAAAGTTAATAGTTGTTAGAGTTATGTTATATGTTTGTATCTTGTAATATATTAATATCCTCTTTATTCATTTAATGCTTGGCCTTCATTTTTGCTTTTACTGATACTAATATAAGAACTATCACTTTGTTGTGGTTTATATGAGTCCATTATATTTTTGTTCGTCCTTTTACTTTTTAACTTTCTGTGTTACTTTGTAAATCCTGAGGCAATTTTAAATCAAATCTAAGAATTTTTGTCCATAATAGGGGTGTTTAACTCATTTATATTGATTATAATTACTAGGATAATCCATATTGCTCTTATTTCTTTCAGAAAAAATTTCCTTTTTGAAATATATTTTTGCTGTCGCTTGTCTTTTCATCCATAAACTGTGCATTCTTTGCTTCTGTTTTTGCCAGTGTTTTGGAAGTTATATATCCTGATTTTAATGTTTTAAATGATGCCTATGCTCTTTCCAAAATATTTATTATTAATTTTTTTCCAGTTTTCAAAGCTGACTGAAATAGTAGCTCAAAACACTAATTGGAAGAATGCTACAGGAACCAATGGGGAAGATAAAACAGCCTCTGAAAATTTCTGCCTCTGAAAATAGTGGTAGGAAACAACTTGAGTTTTTGTGTAGACTTGTATATAGGACTAGTTAAACCATATAGCGTATAAAAATATGTCTTTTTAAAGATCATAATGTATCTGCTCCTAGAATAGCCATCCTTTGTTGCTTCGTTTGCTGTGATTGACTAAAAATGTGGTGGAGCTAGAAAAGATTAGGGGAAAGAAAATTAATACAAAATCAGTGGAGAGGCTTCCATAGAAAGCCAAAATTTAAAATAATAGATCTATAAAAAATGAAATAAAATAATAGGCTTATAGTTCCACAGACAGGACAGAATTATGAACCACAGAATGCTGCCTCAATATGAATTTGTAATTGTTTCTAACATAATGAGTTTCTTTTGAAAATGTTTTTGATTTATTAAAACAGCCAAATCCATGCATATCTCTTTGACCTGTAATAACAGTGAGATATGGAGGTCATTGCCCCTTTTATCAGAGAGATGAAGATTGAGTGGAGATCATTTTTATAATGTTACTACTTTGAACCATGCCTTGGCTGACATACTTGAATTGGAGGATAGTCTTTGGAGTTAGATGAACATGGTTCAGATGTCCACCAAATCTATCACTCTTCTTTCAGTTATATTTACTTTATACAGTTTAGGAATTATTTATGATTTTCTTGGATGCCCAAAGCCCACATTTCTCCCTTGGGGTTGGTAAAGAATAACACAAATAAAGACCTATAACAAAAGAGAGAGAAACATTTAAAGGAGCTTACTGAAAAAGCAAGAGAAATGGAGAGTTGATTAGCAGTAGGTCTGTTGCTCACTTTGATAAGGCTTATCCTGGGAATCTGATAGGTGATAGTCATTTCCCCAGAACTTTTCATTAAGCCAGATTAGTGAGGTTGACCTGGTGGTTTGGGGAAGCAAAAATGACTAATATAAGAAAGCGTGTCCATTGTGGGATCATAATTGACTGTGGTATTTTGTATATGAGGATGACCCAGTGAAAGGCTTAGATTCTACAAGCTTATTGATATCTTCATTCCTCAAAGGAATGTTCTACAAGAGTCCTTTGAAAAAAGAAGTTTAGAAAGCATTATGCTCATGTCAAGCATTTGGTCAGTAGCACAATATCTGTAGCCATGAGGCAATGTTACTAAGTAGATTGCATTGTCAAGTGGTGTATTCTTTAAAAAGTGTTCGTTTCCCAACAACAGTAGGTGAGGATCATCTGATGAGATGACTCTAAGTTAAATATTAAATTAGGAATTACCTGGCCAAGGAATTCTGAATATTTGGTAAATTCATTTGAACCAATTATGTGGAGCATTTGTATAATAGTCACTGTGAAAAAAACCATTTATAAAACCTGTTCGGCAATAGTTTTTCATATTTTAGAGAAAAACGTGGAACTACTATGACCTCTCTGGAATGTAGCCCAGGAGAAGGAAAGCAGACATATGGAAGAGTTTCAGGATATTTATTCCCCATTCACAAACAACACATTTTTTTCAAGTTAAAAGTTCTGACTATGTCTGTGTGTTTTTTGGCATTCTCCACCTTTCCCTAGTAGCTGATGAGTTACATAACTTCTGTCTGCTCCAGTTCTGTATCAGAAAGTGTGTAGCACGCAGATGGGATCGTGTTTCTCAGACAAGGATATCAGTTCATAAGGGAAAGAGCCACATGCCAGACAGCTTTGAAGGTCAAGCTGTTTGCATTGTGTCCATTCTCTTTTTTCTTGTCCAGTTGGTGACCTATTTATAAGAGCAAGTAGGTTGTGTGGTGACTTACCATGGTGTTCTCAGGGAATGTACTGTGTTTTGTTCAGTGTTCAAGAAAGCCATTCCAATGGAACTCGATGAGGCAGACAGAACTGTTATGTGACTGATGAGATTTTTAAAAAACTGAACTGTTATTTTTCTGGGGGCAATAATAGCAAGGGATATCTATTTCTTAAAAAACTTGAGAGACAAAGGAGGGTTTGCAAGCAACCAAATGAACATGGAATCGAAGTGAATGAAAAGAGAGAAAACCAGAATGACTGCAAGTGTTTTGCATGTCTCGGAGCATGTGTACTTATTTATGTTCCATTGTTTGTGACATGGCATATGATGTCACCCAGTACTGGCCCCCGGAGGGAAACCTAAGTGTACCCAATGTTAACCATGGTGGGATGGACTTTGCCAAAAGTTTAAAGAGAAACACATGATTCCTGGATTGTTCTAGTATCTAATTAGATACTGAGTAGTGGGAATGTTGAATAACAAGAGCAGGAAAAAAAAAAACAACCAAACCTGGCATGTCTTTTGTTGAAATTCAATCCTCTCATTTTCCCCCCTACATTCTCTGCAAGAGTCTGAAAACTTTTCAATCACTTTTTTTAAGGATGCAGTGAATTTTATCACAATTTTGTCAATCAAAACCACATGTGCTCGCTCTATTGATGACAGAGAGTAACAGAATCATATTTGTTAAGACCCAAACTCAGGTAATAAATAAGTGGGATGCAATGTGAAATCTAATGTTCTTTAAAAGAAACAATGAACACGACCGACAAATTTTATTTGGAGAGTAAAATGAACTTTTTGAAGAGAAAACCACTCGAAAGTTGGACTTGTGGCTCAGTGACCTTTTTTCCCCCCTTATCAGACCAATTCTATTTTCTGACCTGAGGTCATAATAAGGACTCTCCTTCAAACTGCCCAGCATCAGCGTGATGTAGACTAAACCCCACAAGTATGGGTTATGGTCATGACCGTGTTTTAGAGCAAAGATTGGCAAACTACAGTCTGCAGGCAAATCTGGCCTTTGCTTGTTTTTGTGAATAAAGAGTCACTAGATCACAGCTATGCCCATTTATTGACATGTCATTTGTGAGTGCTTTCATGGTACATAGGTAGAGCTGAGTGGTTGTGGAGGAGATCGAGTGGGCCACAAAGCCTAAAATACTTATCATCTGACCTGTTACTGAAATACCTTACTATATGCTCTTGTATGGTGATCAAGAATATTCAGACAAAATACAATTGGCATAACTCCTGGGGAACAAGGAATAAGAGTTGTGGTCATTTGAGAAACATTTCCTTCTCCTTTTCAGGCTATGATATTATTTTGTTTTTAGTGGCATAAGGAAGACTAATCCTGTGTGTGTGACAGAGGCCACCAGCAGGCACTCAAAGATCTCCATTCTCTATCATTGAAATTGTTAGCTGTTGGCTTTGGCTTTGGCGAGTGGCCACAAGTTCTCTGTCCCCCCCCCAACCCCCCCCCCACACACACCGGAGGAACAGCCCGACCACAGCCTAAATGCATGGTAGCTGCTTTAGGAGTGTGGAAACTTCAAGTTCCTCTTTTGATATCATCACCATAGAATGGTTTGTCCTAACATTTGGGTCCCAGGATAGTTAAAGGGCCGATCATAGCCTTGCCTTTAGAAAGTGATGAATGTGAGAGTGTCATTTTGCCTGTTTTTATTTTTAGCTTTGGAACCCGTTTGATTTCAGGAATGCTATCAATTTTAATATGATTGCGCAAAGAGAACAAAAGAAATGTAATCATATCTTGAACAAGATCTTTGATCACCTAATTGATGAATTAAAGACTCTCAAAGGCTGTGCACCAGGCGGAATGCTTCAGATTTACCGGTAATTTTAGAAGTCCTTTGTTATTAGTTCCTTATTTCCAGCCATCCTGCAAAAGGTATTTCAAAATGTATATGAAAGTCAGAGCCAAGCCGCCTCTCTTCTCCAACAGCTACAGAGCTCCAGGGAACTTTTCTAGGAAGGCAATGTCAGGATATTTGGAAAGATTAATTCATCTCTAGGTGATAGGAACCAGGTTCTGTCCATTTGAAGGGAAAGAAAGGAAGGGGGAGGTGGACAAAAATGAGACACTAGGAAAAAAATACAGGCTACATAACTAGAGAAAATAACCATGAAATGTGTAAGGCCTGTGGGCCTTTGCTTAAAAGAAATCAGGCTGGGGGCAGTTAAGAATTTGAATGGTAATATAAAAGGTCTCTACTCTGATTAGGTATTTTCAGGTGATTAATGCTCTCTGCTGTCCCCTGCATCATTGCTGGTAAGTATGGAGATGGTAATAATTTTAGCAGGCTGGTTTCATTTTGTGTGCAGCTTATCTAACAACGTGGAGATAGCAATTTCTCAGCAGCCTCTTCTAGCTCAAACTTGTTTGTATGTCTGAATTGTAGAACATCTTTTGAGCTTACCCCTGCCTCTCAGAAAACAAGCCAGATCTCTCGTGTCCAGGGAAATCCCTGGCATTGTTGGTGCCTCTGTGCTTTGTAGCATCAAGGGTGAAGGGGAAGAAAACTGGTGAGCCATCACACATCTTGGAGGCAGTGTAATAGAGTTCTTTGTTGTAGAAATTCCTATGGTCAATATGTTGAAATCTTTTTTACTTGGGGGCCAAAGTTAAATTTAATTAAAAGTAAATCTGAAGTCATCACCTGATTTTAGGGAGGCAGTACAAAGAACACCAAATTGTGAGCCAGAGGCTTGCTGCATTCTGTACTGATATTTTATGAGTCCATATTTATATTCTCTCTATTATTTATGACATACTGAATATATGAATGGTTACAGTTACCAGTGGGAGAGATACACAGCTAGCAAATCTTATTAGACCATTTTCTTGGGGTGGTTTATGAAATAGGCTATTTTGATATTAGAAAGGAAAAAAAATTAGATGAACATGGCATACCCAGATGTCTGTGAAAGAGTTAGGCCTCAGCTGGAAATTTGAGTTTAGTTTTGGGGACCACATCTTAAGGTGTATATTACACATGAGAATATGTCAAGAACGGTGAGTGGACTTGACACCATGTATTCATTCATTCCGTGGAGGTTTTGGGTATTTATCATGTGCCACCCACTGTATTAGCTACTGGAAGTACAACAGTAAAAGACAGATCTTGAACCTGCTTTCATGGAGCTTAGTCTAAAGGGGAAAATGGTTAAACATACAAATCAGCTAGCTAACTAACTCCTGAGGGAACTGTGATAAACAGGGAGGGGTAAGTACTTCCTAATTTAGGAAGATTGTCAGAGGCAGTGTCTGTAGGGAAATAAATAGAGGACTGAAGAATGGGGAGGAACAGGATAAGGAGCATTCTAGCAGAGTGGAACAGTCCTCAGATGAGAAGAAATTTAACATGTGCTTGGAACTGAATGCAGGCTATTGTCACTGTAATGTGGCAAATGAGGGGAGAGAGAGAATGTGGTGGCATCAGAGGGGAAGGGCTTGGGTCGAGGAGTAGGGGTAGGAGGTTGAAATTTTTTGAGTGTCATGGGATTTAAGCAAGGGAACGATATGATGTCCTTTACATTTTAGATAGATTGTTCTTGGCTCCCATATGAAGAATGGCTGAAAGAGGGGTGAGCATGGAAGGGGGAAGAGGGCAATTAGGAGACTGCATAAGCTCAGGCTGGAAATGATCATAGCAGCTTGGAGGAAGAAACTTGTATGGATTCATGTACATTGAAAAGGAAAATTAAAAGCTCTTGTGTTGGATTGGAAGCTAGGGTGAGGGATAATAAGAAATCAAATGTGACTTTCAGGTGACTACCATTTGTTCAGATGGGGAAGAGTAGGGAAGAACATGTCTGAGGAGTAGAGCAGAGGAAATAAACATGTATGGCTGGAGGAACTGGAGGTGTTACTTCTGGGGAGATGAAAACTCTGGAGAAGGTGAAGTGCTTCATGGTCCACTTTAAATCAATGGTTATTAACTATTGGGGAGATCACATATAATTTTAGAATACGTTGACAGCTGAGGATTCTCTGTAAGACAAAGGGATTAGGTATCTAAGATTACCCATGATTTTAAGAGCTCCAGGTACCACCCAAAGCTGACCTGGGGGATTGTTCATGGACCCTAGCTTATAAAAACCCTTCCTTTAAATGTGTGAAAGGCTGCCTATATAAAGGGCCTATTATCACCATTGATCATTAGACATTCTGGGTTACAGGTGATGTTGTATCCAAGAAACCTTTGCCTCATCGAACATCATGAAGATTTACTCCTCTGTTATCTTCTCGGAATTTTATTGGTTTTAGCTCTTACATTTAGGTCTGTGATCCATTTTGAGTTAATTTTTTTTGTCTAGTGTGAGGTAGTGATCCAACTTCGTTCATTTTTATGTGGCTCTCCATTGTCCCAGCACCGTTTTTTGGAAAGACTATTTCCCCATTAATTTTTCTTGACACTCTTCTCAGAAATCAATTGACCATAAATGTCAGGGTTTATTTTTGGACTCTCAGTTCTATTTCATTGATCCACATGACTGTCTTTATGTCAATTATCACACCATCTTGATTACTAAAGCATTGTAACAAGAAATCAAAAAGTGGGAGTCCCCAGCTTTGTTAGTTTTCAACATTTTTTTTTGTCTATTCTGGATTTTTTGCTCTTCCATAGGAATTTTAGGATAAGTTTGTAAATTTCCACAAAAAGCTAACTGGGATTTTGATAGAGATGGAGTTTAACTTGTAGATCAATTTAGTGTGAATATTGCTACCTTTGCAATATAGTTTTCTGATTCTTGTTCTTTTTGATGCTTTTATAAATAGAATTTTCTTAATTTCATTTTCATAATGTTCATTTCAAGTGTATGGAAACACAATTTTATTGTATTGATCTTGTATCCTGTCATCTTGCTGACTTTGTTTATTAGTGCTAATATTTTTATAGTGGTTACCTTAGGTTTTTCTATATACAAGATGATATCATCTGTGAATAGAGATAGTTTTACTTCATTTCACTTTACATGCTGTTTATTTTTCTTGCCCAATTGCCTTGTCTAGGCCCTCCATTACAATGTTGAATAGAAGTGGTGAAAGCAGACACCTTTGTTGTGTTCCTGACCTTAGGGAAAAGACATTCAAACTTTCACCATTAAGTTTGATGTTAACTATGGGGTTTTTAGATATCCTTTATTAGGGTGATAAAACTCCCTTTAATTGTAGTTTCTTGAGTGTTCATATCATGAAAGGTGTTAGATTTTTGCCAAATGCTTTTTCTGCTTACACCGAGATGATTATTTTCTTTTTAAGTTTTTTATTTTTTTTAGAGAGAGTGTGAGTGGGAGTGAGGGGCAGAGGGACAGAATCTCAAGCAGGCCCCATGATCAGTGTGGAGCTCAACTCAGGGCTCAATCCCATGACACTGGTATCATGACCTGAGTGAAATCAAGAGTCAAATGCTCAACTAACTGAGCTACCTAGGTGCCCCTTAGGTGATTATTTTTTGTCCTTTATTCTGTTAATGTAGTGTATTACATTAATTGGTTTTTAGATTTTGAATCAACTTTGTGTTCTTGGAATAAATCCTACTTGGTAGTGGTGTATATTTGTATATATTGCTAGATGTGATTTTTATGTACTGTTTGTATTTTGTTGAGAATTTTTATATTTACATTTATAATGGATAATGGTCTGTAAATTTTTTCCTTGTTATATCTTGGTTTTGTTGTCAGAGTAATAGTGGCCTCACTGAATTAATTTGTTCCTTCTTACATCTTTTGGAAGAGTTTGTGAAAGATTGGTATTAATTCTTTTTTGAATGTTTGGTAGAATTCATCAATGAGATGATCTGGGCCTAAGCTTTTCTTTTTGGGGAAGTTTTGAAATTACTAGTGGGCTCTTTTTACTTTTTTAGGTCTATGTAGATGTTGTATTATGTCTCCTTGAATATGTTTTGGTAATTGATGTCTTTCTAGGAATCTGTTTCTTTATTTTTCTATTTTAAAATGTTTATTTACTTTTGAGAGAGAGAGCACGAGTGGGTGAGGGGCAGAGAGAGGTGGGGGACACAGAATCTGAAGCGGGCTCCATGCTGACAGCAGAGAACCTGATCTGGGCTTGAACTTATGAACCATGAAATCATGACCTGAGCCTAAGTTGGATGCTCAACTGATTAAATCAACCAGGTGCCCTGGAATCTATCCCTTTCACCTAAGCCTGCTAATTTGTCAGCATACAGCTGTTCACAGTAGTCGCCTAAAATATTTTTTCCCCTCAAGTTTGGTAGCAATGTCTCATGTCATTTCTGATTTTAATAATTGTATCTTCTGTCTTTTTCTTTCTTGGCTACTCTAGCTTAATTTTGTTGATCTTTTCAAACAAACAACTTTTGGTTTAGTTTTAATTTTTCTATTTTCCCTATATTTTATTAAAAATTTTTTTAGTCTAATGTTTACTGTTTCCTTCCTTTTGTTAGGTTTGAGTTTAGTTTGCTCTTCTAGTTTCCTTCACTTCCCCTCTACCCCCCTTCTAGTTTCTTAACATTGAGGGTTGATTTTTCTTCCTTGGGTACCTCGGTGGCTCAGTCAGTCCAGTATCTAACTCTTGATCTTGGCTCAGGTCATGATCTCATAGTTTGTGGGTTTAAGCCTTACATTGGGCTCTGCACTGCCAACATGGAGTATGCTTGGGATTCTCATTCTCTCTCTCTCTCTCTTTCTCTCTCTCTCTCTCTCTCTCTCTGCCCCTCTCCCCTGCTCATGCTTGTGCTCTCTCCCTCTCTCTCAAAAATAAAAATAAAAATAAAACTTTAACAAAAAATACTTCATAAGTGTTTACAGCTATAAATTTCCTTCTGAATACTGCTTTAGATGCATCCCATAAATTTTGGTATGTTGTGTTTTTGTTTTCATTGATCTCAGAGTAGTTTCTAATTTACCTTGTGATTTCTTCTTTGACCCATTGGTTATTTAGGCATATGCTGCGCACATGGATGCGAATTCCTTAAATTTCCTTCTGTTACTGATTTCTAAATTGCGCTGTGGTCACAGAACATACCATATATAATTTCAGCCTTTTAAAACCTAGCTGCTTTTATGGCCTAGCATGTCATTTATCTTGCAGAATGTTCCATGTGTGCTTAAGAAGAATGTGTATTCTGCTGTTTGGTGGAGTGTTCTAAAGGTGGTTGTTAGATATAGTTGGTTTATGGTGTTGTTTAAAAATCTATTTGGTTATTTATCTTTTATCCATAATTGAAAATGGGGTATTGAAGCTCTCCTTATTGTATTTGAATTGTCTATTTTTCCCTCAGTTCTATAAAATTAAATTTTTTGCATCATGTATTTTGGGGCATTTGTTGCTAGGTGCATATATTATTAAAATTGTTATATATTCATGCTAGAGTGCTTTTTTAAATCACTGTTTATTTTTGAGAGAGAGAGAGAAAGAGCACGAGCGGCGGAGGGGCAGAGAGAGAAGGAGACACAGAATCCAAAGCAGGCTCCGGTCTCTGAGCTGTGAGTACACAGCCCGGCACATTGCTCGAACTCACAGAGTGAGAGATTATTACCTGAACTAAAGTCAGACACTCAACTGACTGAGCCACCCAGGTGCCCCTTTTTTGTTTTAAAGTCAATTTTGTCTAATATTAATATAGCCATTGCAGTCGTTGTTGTTTTTAGGATTATTTTTTCTATCATTTTACCTTCAACCTGTTTGTATCTTTGAACCTAGTGTCTATCCTACAGACAACATATAGGTGATACTGTTTTCTTCAGTCCACTGTGACAGTCCCTGCCTTTCAGTTGGATTGTTTAATCCATTCACACTTAGTGTTGTTAGTGATACAGCTGGAATTACATCTGCTATTTTGTTCTTCTTTTCTACATATCTCATGTGCATTTTTTTCCCTATCTCTCCTTATCGTATTCTTTTGTATTAGTTACTTTCTGTGTAACATTTTAATCCCACTAGAGATTTTTAAATTGTATTTGTTTGAGTTATTTTGTTAGTGGTTGTTCTAGGGTTTACAGTTAGACATTTTAAGTTTTCAGAATCTACTTTAGATTTATACTGACTATTCAATGAAAACTAAAAGCTTTACTCCTTTATTGCTAAATTCCCTCTTCCTTTTTTTGTGCTGTTGTTTTACATATTATGTGTGTACATATTACAAATGCAACAGTGCATTGTTATAATTACCATATTTTAATCCTCTAAAGGAGGTGAGAGAAGAAAGGAGAATGTCCTTTAGTATTTCTAGCAGGTCTGTTTGCAGCACATTACTTGGGATAATTTTTTGTTCATCCAGCAATATCTTGTTCATCTTCATTTTTGAAGTATAGTTTTGCTAAATATAAGAGTCTTGGTTGACAGTTGTTGAGTGTCAGCACTTTGAATATGTTATACTACTGCCTGCTAGCCTACACTGTTTCTAATGAGTAGTCTGCTCTTAACTATATGGGGGTTCCCTTTTACATGATGAATTGTTTTTTCCCATTACATATATGTCAGCGTATTTAATGGTGTCCCACATTTCTCTGAGGTTCTTTTCATTATCTTCGTTCCCTATTTTTTCTCTGGTCTTCAGATAGCATGATTTCTGTTAATAGCTCTTAAAGTTTGCAGATTCTTTTCTTTTGCCAGCTATACTCTTGAACCCCTCTAGTGAATATTTTATTTGGGTTATTATACTTTTCATCTCCAGATTTTCTGTTTGGTTCTTTGTAATAGTATCTACTTCTTTATGGATACTCTTCATTTTATATGTCATTGTCATCTTAACATCTAATTATTTAAGAGTGTTTTCTTTTAGTTTTTGAATGTATTTATAATAGTTGCTTTGAAATCTTAGCATGGTCTACTGTCTAGGACTCTTGAAATCAGCTCCCAGTCCAATCTTTTTCTGCCCTGCTTTGTTTATTGCTGGTCATAGTCCCTCTTCCTTCTTTCCGTATTCCCACAGGAACATGGATGCAGTGTGGGGTGGAATTTATGTGAGGATTTGAAGGTCCAAGAGGATAGTTACATCAGTGGGGGATGAGCTGAAGTTACATACTTAACTCTATCTCTTTTTCAATGTTCTTTGATCACCTGAGGATTTCTCATGGTCTACTTTCCTCTATAAGCCCTAGTCACAGTGCTAACTTACTGCTGCTTGCCATCACTGTTTCTGTCCTTTCTTGATTTCATTTTCCATATTTTCCTCTCTCCATTCCAGGATTCCTTAATCCTGTCTCTTCTCCAGCCTACTTTGTTTTCCCTCCTGAGTGTTGATCTTTAAAAACAATTGCAGTAGACTATACATAACAGTTATCATTTTAACCGTTTGTAAATGTATAATTCATTGGCAATAAGTACATTTACAGTATTACACCACCATTACCGCTATGCATTTCCAGAACATTTTCATCATCCCAAATAGTAACTCTATCCCCATTAAACAATAGTTTCCGTTCTTGCCTTCTAATACCTGATACTAGTACCTGTAGTATACTTTTCTGGGTCTATGAATTTACCTTTTCTAAGTATCTCACACAAGTGGAATCATGCAATATTCCTTTTTTTCTGGATTATTTCCCTTAACATAAAGTCTTCAAGATTCACCCATATTGGAGTATGTATCAAAATGTCCCTTCTTTTTAAGGCTGAATAATACTCCATTGTATGTACATACCACTTTTATCTATTCATCTGTTGGTAGAGACTTGGAGTGTTCCCTTTGGGCTGTTAGGAATAGTGTTGTAGTAAACATTGGTGTGGAAGTATCTGTTTTGAGTCTCTGCTTTCAGTTTATTTGGATATATATCTAGGATTGGAATTGCTAGATCATAGGGTAATTCTATGTTTACCTTTTTGAGGAACTGCCAAACTGTTGTCCACAGCAGATAAACCATTTTACATTCCCACCAGCAATAGATAAGAGTTGCAACTTCTTTACATTTTTACCAACACTTGTTCATTTTCCATTCTTTTGATAATAGCCATCCTAATGGATGTAAAATGTCCTGTCCACTTGTAATTCACCCTTTATTGCTGCCAGCAAATGAATGAATGAAGATTTCTTTTCTTTTATTATGATAAAGCACATTTCCTATGACAAAAGGAAGAAGCTATCTATTATACATTTACCTACTTTTTAATTATGAAATATTTCCAATGTGCAGAAATGCATAAAAGATAATAAACTCATGTTTTAACATCAGATTTATCCATTTTGTCATATTTGTTTCATATTTTACCTTTCATAGTTTTCTTTGCCTTGAGGTGGACTTCCTACCTGACTGGTGGTTCCCTGTTTATAAGCTAAATGAGATGATTAGAATATTTATTCTTCACCAAGTCCAGAGCACATCCGCATTGTCAAGATCTGTTTTTTTTTTAAATTTGTTTCTTTTAAATTCTTGTTCTATCAGCTGTGCCAAATGTCTAATATCTTTGTTTCATGTATATATGGTAAAGAATGTAAAAAAGGTGGAGTCCAGAAAATGAGGTAGCAGAACAGAAAGCAATACCAATGAACCTACTACTTGGTTTGTTCATGCGGGAGTGAGGCAGATTATAATTGAGTGTGTATACAGCAGGTAAGAATTAAAAAGAAAGGATCCCTTTATTTCAGCATATGGAAAATAGCAGAGGTTGTGGGGAGGATGTATTGGTAAATGTGGTAGTTAGTGAATAAGTATTTGAGTGTCCGTAGGATGCTTAGTTCTTTACTAGGTGCTTGAGGGTACATATTAAAAATAGACATGGTCTAGTGCACAGTTTGTGGATCCTATGATTTTTCAGAACTCCCAGAAAAGCTGACAAAGAATTACCTCATGCACTGCACAAGAACCATGCAGATAAAAACCATTCATACCGTCAACACAGTCATACAGAATATTGGCTATTATTTTCTCCCTCAACAAATGTGGGAGATAGATTGCCTCAGGCAAAATAGTATTTTACACATGGTTTCCCAAAAGCCTTGTGCATATTTAGAGCTCTTCTCAAAATGTTTGCATTTGTTCTTCCAAAAAGAAATTTGCATGACATTTTAGAATTGCATTCTGTCTAGAAAGCAAATCCTGGCTTTTCATATTTAAATTCAAAGCTTTCTGATGTAAAATCTGCCAGGAAAATGTATGTTCCAAATTAGTTGTTAGAGCACAGCAGACCTTTTTGACCATTAAAATACTTGGGGGAAAAATTCCTAACATCAGGCCATCCTTCTTTCTTGGTTGAGAAAACCATTGATGGTGGCTCAAGGATCCATCTAGTCTTTGACTTACAGAAATGGAGGCTGGATTTCATTTTGATGGGGCTGCCCAGAGACAGAGTCATGTGCTGTACTGGCTAGCCACTTGATGTCACAGTCGTTCCACATAAAAGCCCTTAGTAGAGTATTTGACAACAGTAGCCCCCCCCCAAAAAAAAAATTCTTAAATTTTTTTTTTTTTGCCATTAGACTAGTTGATCAATGTAATTAACAAAGATTGGTGGATTGTTCAGGTTGAACCAAAGAACTCTTGGTAATCCCTCAAATTCACCTCTCACACTGACATCATTGGACATCATCATCAATGAGCATAATATAATGGCTTATAGCCATGAGCCTTTGAATTTTTCATTTTTGGGCCCAATTTTTCTTGTTTAGTTGTCTGTGAACAATTGCTCAGCACCTTCCTTATACATCCCACAGCATGTTTAAAAATATTCTTGCTCTTCCTAGTTCTTTTCCTTCTTTTTTATACTGTATATTGTAGAGTACTTGTCCTAACAAATCCTAGTGTGAGTAGACACAAACCACATTTATGGTTTGTTGGCAGAGATCAAATCAGTGGGCCAGGTCCAGTAGTATGGTCACTTGGTATGTTAAATTGTTGCAGTGATATTCCTGCCTTCTTGTAGCCATACCCATGTGATGCTGGACTTGGTCATGTGACTTGGCTTTGACCAATGGGACTAAAGTGAATGCAACACAGCAGAAGCTTGAAAAGTGCTTTTGCATTTGAGCTTTCCCACTCATGCTGCTTTTTTGACTCTGAAACCACCATTAGAAAAAGCCTGGTCTAGACCATATGGAACAGAAACCAACAGTCCTAGCTGAGGTCCCATTAGATTAACCAAGATGGCAGCCACTGGACATGTGAGTGAGGCCATTTAGCTTTAGCCACTTCATTAGTTGACTTCAAAGAACAGCCAAGTTGGCCCAAGGTAGCTGTACCATCTGGTTAACCTGTATTCCAAGAACCACCTTTTGGGTTGTTTGATCTCTATTACATGTTTTATATTACCTAATTCTGCTTTGATCTGTATTGTTGCTTTCCTGTATTCTCTTTGGCTTCTTTTTTCCTTTTCCTATTTTCATGATTTGGATGCTTATCTTATTAATTTTCAGTCTTTTAAAGAGGTTGAGAAAACTTGCTTCATAAAATTGAGAGGATTTGGTGGTGAAATGGATGTCAGGACTGAAGGAGACATGAGCATCAAGAGATTCCCAGGTTTTGGAATGTATTTAGATTGACATTTTCTTCACTCTACAGGTCCCAGATGGGTTGACTTTGTTTGTATCAGTTCAGGTGTAATAGAAGTCTCTATGAAATCTCCATATGGTATGACAGATGTAGGTAACTTTTGTTATCTTTCAGTGAGATCAGCATAGCAATAGTACTGATCTACCAGGATTGCTTGAGAATTAAATGAGATAATATGTTTAAAGCATTTGACATGCATAATAAGTATTAGCTATTATTATTCATATTGGCAAACATAGGACAGATCATAGCATGGGAATTACTTTATTAAAAACCATGTTTAATCTAATAGGGCCTCTTACCAAAGTGGGAACCAAAGGCTTAGTGTTGAGTTAACTGAAATGCATCTCCAGCTTATCTTGGGCTTGTAGAACTCATTTGTTCTTCATTCATTATCTTATTTATTCTTTATATATAAGCCATGTCCAGGTCATGTTCATTAGATCTTGTCACTTGATATCACAGTGCAGTAGTTATTCATGATCTCATTCTGTTCTGACTATGAAGAAATGGAGGTACTGAGGTGTCTAAGAGTTAGTGATGACACTGAAATTAAAAATTTGTATTCTGCATTATTTTTTAAGCTTTTGAATACTTGATTTCAACTGAAAATTTCCCAAGTCATTTGAAATATGAAATGAATATTAAAAAAAAAAATTGCCCTTCATTTTCATTAGGTGGGGTTTGACTTGCATCTCTCCAGACAGGTTTTGTCCATCCTGCATGCCTTCTCCACTTGGAAACTGGGTTTCTCTGAGGCAAAGGCAGGCTGCTAATCTCCATTTTGTGGATTTGTGGCACCTGCTTTTTTGTCCCTAAGCAGGCACCTGGGCTCTTAGTTCTTGTATCCCATTTCCCTTCCATTCTGTTAAATTATAATAGAAAGTTACTCTTCCTTCTGTTATAGGAAACTATTTCCCTTTTCCCTTTTGGGATCCCTCAATAATTACAATTCTTTATTTTAACACCTTGAATAAGCATGAGGTCTTGCATTTGTACCAACACTTGGCGCTTTTTACTAGCTCCTTCACTGCTTCCAGCAGGAATGCCCTTAATTCTCTTTGAGGTAGATGGAAGGTATGCCTTGCTTCTGGCCCTGTGGCTGCAACAATATGTTGGACAGTGCTGGGTGCCCTCTTGGGGCCTAACAAACAAGCTCTAATGCTGAAGAGAATGAGCAGACAAGGGCAGAGCCATCCATCAATTCCCTGTCATACAGTATTGAAGGCGAGTGACTGGCGTGGAAGGTGAACCTGTGCAGTCTGCATGGAGGTGTAGGTGGAGTTACTGGGCACAGACTGCATTGGTTCTATCTTGCTGTGAGTAAAATACCACCCCAATCCACCTTTGATGATTGCGTCAGATTATTGCTGTCCGAAATTACAGAGCTCATCTATCCCATGGACATATTACAGAATTCTGGCTTAGTTTTTCAGTCCTTCACAGAGCGCAGAATAGGTGAGTGGCAGGAGACCTCCAGACCGTGCTGGAACTAAAGACCTTCCTGGTCACCTGCCACTTTTGGTACATGCCCTTTATAGATTTTGAAATGGACCTTACCTCAAGCGGGATCTTTTCTTTGCCAGAGCAAAGTCAAAATGCAGAAATACCCAGCGATTTATTTTATCTCTTCTAGTCTTTGAGTAGCAAAGCAACCAACCAACCCACAAAAGGAGATCTTAAACCTTCCAATCAACATTTCTGTGCCTGAATATGGCCTCCTGCCATTTTGAACTTGGCAGAGCACCTAACTGAGTTTCTTTTCCTGGTTTCGTAAATTTCTTCACCTTTGCTGCTCCCTTGATAGAAACTATAAATCAAATTAAAAAACGTGGTTGATTTTATTCCATTTCTGAAAAAACTTAGGTTTTACACTTCACCACTTAAAAGCGCCCTCCTTGTCACTCTCACAAAGCGTTTTGAGTTGAATAGGAAATACTGTGAACTCTGTTTTTTAACAGAGAAGACCGTCTTCTATCCTAACAGTAGCTGCTGCCCCTGAAATAATTTTGAGATGCCAGTCAGCTTTCAGTCTAAGGTGCCATAAATACAAGAACCTTATTCTCCAAGTGCTTGAAGGAGAAACTGTGATTACAGTTTCTTCCATGGCTGCCTCGATTTAGAGCCTGAAATTCTTTAAAAGCACCTTCCAGATTTGAGCAGTGGAGGGAAATTCCATCTGGGCAGTTCTGTGCAGGATCTGGGAGTGGTGCTAATGGGGAAGGGGGCTGGGAGCAGGGGGGGGGGTTCTTACAGTTGGAAGAAATAACTACTTAAAGCAAATGCTAATGATTTAAAATGTTATTCCTTCTGTGCTTTTAGAAAAAAAAATAAAATTAAAGTAATAAAGGCTCACAGCCTGTACCTCATCTCCAGTCACTCCACTGAAATTCCCAAGAGGGTCTCAGCTCCCCTCTCCTCCCTTTAAAAATGGTGGACCTGGAACCACTTACAGGAGAGGTTTAATAAGAGGCAAATGTGTTTTATATTTTGTATCTTGTTAAGTGAAAAAAGATGGATTCTCGCAAGTAGTCTCTTGGTGCAGATTTGAGTGGTCTGTGCATGCAAACGTGGGGATGCTTCGCCAGCTAGCATCTCCGTTCTGGTCCCCCATGGCTACTTAAAATCCCCCCCCTCCCATGCTACTCCCCCAACCCCAGAGCCAGCAGAGATGAAATTGCTTCATTTGTAGAATGGATCTGCAGATCCAGGAAACTTGTTTCTATCTGATTTGCTGATAATTTACTCCTCATTTGATTTAGGGGAGAAAAGAGCGGGGGAAGAAAAACCAGTTTCAGCTCACAGAGCCCTTCCTTAAGGAAAGAGGGATTGCCTTGCAGGTTAGAGAAAATCATGATTGAAAGCAACTGAAAAAATTAATAAAGATTTACGCAAAGGTTGCACATTTATTAGAGGAGAAGCAGGGAAAACCAAGCACCTGTAAGTGACAAAAAAAAAAATCTTAAAGTAGCTCATTGGAAACTGGGCTAGAGAGAATGATTTTAAAAATATATATTTTATCTTAGATATATAATTTTACAATGAGACACATTCCCTTTCTGGCAATTTTTTTTATGACCTTTGGGTGCCAGATAGCGCCATTCCTGCTGTCTGCTTTCACTATTCAGCGTTGAGGAAGCCCATTATATCTGTCTTTGATCCAGAGATCGGGATTGCTAAAACTGATGGCCACAATTAAAGACAGTCCTGTTGAAAAGCTGACCTCTGCCTGCTCTCAACTGCATGTAAACTTTTCAATATGGATGTAATTTGGTATTAAATTACCCATGCTTTATTGCTTTTTAGTACAGCCCTGTCTGTTGCCTTTTAAAGATAAAGGTAACATAAAAGAAAAATTGTGGTGTGTCTGCATAATTATGTAATTATAAACTTGTTTTCCTACATTCAGAAAACCCTTTGTGTGTGTGTGTGCATCTATTGAAAAGTAATAGGCTGGTAGGATTGGAGAGAAGTCTTTTTTTTTTTTTCCTCCTGATCTGTTCAACTTAGACATATGCCATGCAAGATAGTTCACTGTATTTAACTGTTTTAATCTTGGCTTCCAGAAGGGATTCTTGATTTAGAAGTGGGGCAGGTTTGTAAAAGATGTCGTTGCTATGTTTATTCTTCAGAATTGGCCAGACCAGAGTGGAGTTTATGCCATAGGTCTTGGGCAAAGCCTATCTGTTTCACCAAAGATGGGGCCCATCATAGTGACCTGATAGTATATCCAAAGTCTGGAAGGAGCTCTGGGATGATTTAAACCTCACTGTGCTTGAAATTAAAACGATGGCTGTGATTTTCTCTTCCAACATTCTTGTTGGAGGTGAATTCTGAGAGGAACTGAGAACAAGCTGGAGGGGCTGCAGCAGATTCCCTTTCACATCACAGAGCTGCCTGCGCCGCTCAGTTCTACCAGCTACCACTCTGTTATTTCAGCTGCAAAGAGCATAAGCTATCATTAGAGTTTGATATAGGTTTCTAGAATTGCATTTTCTGAATAGAGACAGAATATCTATTTGGAGGGATCGTTGAAATCACAATCCCATCATAAAACTTCGAGGAAGACACACTCTCAGGCCTCTGGAAACGTGCAATAATTCTGGGTGTAAATGGAAATTTTTGAGCTTGCTTCCTCTTCTTGTTAAATGTTCCATGGCAAGATCTTCTAGTAGAATCACATAAAAAGCCAAGCAGATAAAAAGCTGATAGCAAAACAAACAACCCAAGGGAAGCCGAACATTCTGCTCCAGATACCTTAAAATGTAATAAAGCAAAGGTTTCAGGTTGAGGGGAAGCTGTCTGCAGAATGGAGGCCAGTCCATCTCTTCCTTCTTTCCAGACCTCCATTGAGTTATGTGTCTAGTCCACTACCTCCCCCCCCCCTCCCCTCCAGCCTGATCCTCTGGGCACACTGAAGAATTGTGGCCTGACCCACGTTGTAATTTATCTGGTTGCTCTATAAAAATTGCATCCTGTGGAAAACATATGCCATATATACTTTTATTGGCTCTCATGCAAAGAGGTAATACCAGAATATCGAAGACATGTTGAAAATAGATTCCATGCTAGATTTAATCCCCCCTTCCCCATGAGCCCCTCGAGTATAGCTTACTTTAGGGATTGAGACCAAAAGAAGGCTCAGCTTCAAGCAATCTTTTGTCAAGCTACTGTTTGAATAGGGCCCATCCTTTTTCTTTCATTCCTCCACCTTGGATCTTCATTCCTGTGACGTTGCTAGTAGCAATGATGTGATGGCTGGGGCATTAGATAGAGCGTGAGTAGAGGATGGAGCTATGGGGCTAGATCTGAGCCATCCAAGATGGTAGCTGCTACCCCATGTGGCTATGAATATTTAAATTACTTAAAAATGTATTAAAATTTAGTTCCCCACTCATGCTTACTACATTTCAAGTGGTCAATGGCCACATGGGCTAGTGGCTACCATCTTGGACAGTGGAATTAGGGAACATTTCTATCGCTGAGCTCCATCTCCCCTTGGCTAAGCCACTGCACCTAGGCTTATTCATCCATAAAATGGGAATAATAATAGTATCTACTTTTTCAGGTGATTGTTGGAATATTTAAATGAGGTAATAGATGTGCTGTCCCATAGCGTTTTGTGCAGTGATGGAAATGAAATCTTCTGTACCTGCATTGTCCATTAAGGTAGCCACCAGGCACATGTGGCTACTGAGCACTTGAAATGTGGCTAAGATGACAAAGAAACTGAAGTTATTAATTTTTAATTAAGATGTAAATAGCCACTGCAATTGATAATACAGGTCTAGAATAGAGGACTCGCAGTAAACATTAGTTTTTGTTTCTATTGTTTCTTCCACCAGTTTAGAAAAGGTAGATAGTGATACATTACAGGTTTGAAGTTTAAGTGAGAAAATATCCGTGAAAATGCTAAATAAGTATTACTTATTTGATCCTTTTTTTTCACTGTGTATTAAATTTATTTCCAAAGAGAAGGCTTACGGAAACAGAAGGGTGAGGAACAGGAATCACAAGGCATTGTGAAATGTTAAAGGACCAAGTAAATAAATATGTCTTCTGTTTAAATGCTCAAATAAGTTTGGATTCAAAGAAAGTTAAAAAGTTGAAGTTCAGAAGACCAGTGAGAAGGTCATTATTTTTCTTTTTGTCCCCTTAATTTCATGTCTTATCACTAATGTATAGGCCAAAATTGATTTTCTAAAAGGTCATTGGATCAGCTAGTCATTGGATCATACTAGCAAAAATTATTTAAAAAAAATAATAATCTAAAAATAATTTTTGCTAGTATGAATGATTTAATCTGATGGTATTTTTGCTTATTTTTGCATGTGGCCCCAGGTTTGGGGGAAAGCAGGATCCTTTCTTTTTAAATGCAGCTGCTTGAAAAGCTATGCAGTGGAAAAGAGTCTCCATGGTGCTAAAATTTGGTTTCAGCCAAATCTGCAAAGCAAGCAGACCTACTTTTCATTTTGTTCCGTGCAAAATTAGTTTGGAGGAGCATCTACAAAATCTCAGTTAGCGTTTGATTATATGCTCTCTTGTGTTATTTCGTGGGAATTTGTCCCGCTGTCCCAACTAAATCAGAAGCTTCCTGAAGGCAAAGTCCAGGATTTTATATGCAGTCCTCATCTAGCACGACACTGATAGGTTGGTATTCTGTAAATACATGTTGACTTACTATTGATTTTTCTCTACTGCTTTTCTTTTTATATCACCAAATCTTATTATGCGGTTGTGACACAGTGAATACACGTAAGGCCCTCTGTGGCAATGAATAATGATTTTGCATCTATTTACCATCACAAAATCTCTGGTGGTTTTGCTGATGTGTGCCTGGGACTCTGACACTTATGGAGCCCCGATAGTAGAAAAATCAGAATGTTTGGGAGGCATCAGCATTGCCTATAACCGCTCTTCAAAGATCATAACTTATCTTACCAGTATAGAAACAACCTGACCTTTTTAATCTTACGAAAAGTATTCAATTTTATCCTGAAACATTTAGTAAAAATTGCAGTGTCTGTTTAAAAAGAAATCATTATCAATTAAAATTAGATGTGCTAGAGATGTGGCAGTTGGGGATAATGTTGAAGTTAGTTTTATAAGAGATTGAAGAATAGTTGAGCTTCTTCTACCAAAATTTTCACATGAATATCTGGCTCTATATCCACTTTAGCATTTCTTTGCATTAAAAAAAAAGACAACAACAACCAAACTTGAACATTTTGGGGGGAAATTTGCCAGCAAAGCCAACTGTAAGGGAAACGTGTCTACTCAGATAGACCTGGGCCTGCCCGGTAGAATTGAAAAGGCCCTCCGAGCTCAGATGGTCTGGGACCACAGAGGTTAATGAACTGGCTCCCCATTCCACAGAGCCAAGATCAGGTTCAGTTCAACTCTGAAGGGGCCCGTTTTACTTGGCAGTGTAGACGCAAGACATGATTCACTTAAATAAAAATGCATCAGTGCTGGTTTAACCCCAATTGTTACAACTGTGCTACCTGTGGGCCCTGTGCTTCAGTTTTATTAATCCCTAACTCCTCATTGAGATTACTTTATTTAAATGTCATCACCCAGCTCTAAAATATGCTTTCAAAATAACCGTGGTGGCCATGGGATACAAAGTAGTGGGAGAAAAAAAGGAAGCAGTAGAAGCCAACTTCTGTTTGATATGTAGACAGGTTTCAGTCCACTGGGCCCCTGGTGGTGGTACTGAGGCAGGCTTTACAACCAGGCCCGGACATCCCAGCTGTCAGAGGGGGACCGCCATTGCCACTGGTAGGGTTGTGCCTTTGGAGGCACTTGGGTCATTGGTAGAGTAGGATCAGAGAAAAGGTACAAAAAGTGAGATGAAGCAAAGGGGTCTATAAACTAAAGTCTTATGATGCAAGGTGGGGTGGGGGAGGCTCCTGGCATTAGATAGAGAGAAGATCAGAGTCAGTTAATAAGTTTGGGGTGCTGGCGACTGAAACCAGATCACTGGTGGCTGTCAGCTGGAGAGGGGCGTTATCCCAGGTGGATGGCGACCTGGTCATCGCTGTTGCAGCGTGTGCCTTAGTATTCATTTCTCTCCACTCCTGTTCACTTTTTTCAATCCTTTGTCAAAAGACAGTGGAGGGTTGGCCTTTTCTCCCCCATGCTGATACAGGTAAAGGCAGAGACTGATGGTGCCAGCCTTAATTCCCCAAAGAAAAGGAGATCCAGATTTATGTGAATACCTTTAGTTCTGAAACAAGAAAAGATAAAACAGGTTGCATTCATGTATTCATGAAGCAGGCAGTATGTGTATTGGTGAATTCTGTACAAATTCACTTATTGTTCCATCCCTCTTATTTCTGAAGACCCAGTGCTCATTTTCCCTCAATAACATAAAAGCATTTTGAGCACAACTGAATTTTCAGATTTAAAACGAGGTATCCACAGTTTAAAAATGCCTTTGTGTGTGTGTGTTTGTGTGCAAAAAATTGATTAGAAGATCAGTGTGATTCCACTGGGAACAAAACTTTTTTGTTGCTATTTTGTTATTGTTTGTTTGCTTTTGGTTTAGGAGATTTTTTTTTAATCCAAACTAAAACAAGAGGATGTCTTCCAGCTAAGAGAATCGTGGTCACGGGTCAGAATTTTGACATCTTGGTAAAGATGGTGAGCTGTTACAAGCAGCCTGTTTTCCTTTCTTGGTCTGGATAACTTGTCTTGCTTTTCCATTGATAGATGTTCTATCTTTGGTAGCTGAATGACAACTTTTATAAGGATGAGGAAAAAACTCAGTTTAGTAACGGTGTTCCTCAAATTTGTATTTCCATAAATCACCCAGAGGACTTGTTAGAAAAGAAAAAAACAGATTGTGATTCAGTGTGCCTGGAATGTAGTCTAGGAATCTGTAATTTATACAAGTAGCCCAAGCAATTCTGATCTGTGGCCACACTTTGAGAGGTATTGGCCTGTGTTCAGGGTGGGCAGACTATAACCCATTGCCTGTGTGTCCGAATGGAGTTGTACTGGAATTCAGCTGCCCTAATTTGTTTTTATGTTGTCTAAGGATACCTTTGCTCTGTGATGGTAGCAGTGGAGTAGTTGTGACCAAGACTATACGGCCCCAAAAACTTAAAATATTTATTTTCTGGCATTTACAGGGAACATTTGCTGACCTCTGATCTAGGAGTAGAGGAAAAATTCAACTGTTGATGTAGGTCAGTGTGTGTGTGTGTGTGTGTGTGTATACACATGTATGCGTGCATATACACATGTACCTATATATGCTATTTCAAATGTCCTGTGTTTGTTTATGCACATGAAAAGTACATAAAGGGCTGAATGATTGGGTTTGAGGGCTAGAGGTTGAGGGTGGTGGTGTCTGTTACTGTAACAGGAAGATTGCGATGTAGGACTTAGTAGTGTCATCTTTGTGTTCATGCAGACAGTGATCCAAGAGCTGGCTTTGTTATATATTAGACTTGTGATCTTGGACAAGTTACTTTAGCTCCGTAAGCCTCAGTTTCCTAACCTGCGAAAAGGGGTGATAGTAGCACCTACTGATGGAGTTGTGAGGATTAAAAAAGAAAATGTGAGTGAAATGTGTGGTATTATGTCTGGCACGTATCAAGTACTCACTGAGTGTTGGCTTGTAGAATCACCGACATGCTCACCAGTGTTGTTCATTGCCACTTAGCTGCAGGGTATTGAGGTCAATAGATTTTGCTGCCATGCATGTTGTGGCCCCCTGGGCTGACAATGTGGTCCAAAGTTCAGGACTCTGGACAGCCCGGACCCTGTCGATTCTGAACCAGGCATTTTTTGAGGCATGATCTTCTCTTATTACATGTCATTTCCAATTTCCCCCTTGAATACACAACTTCAAAGTGGTGCCTGTACCTTTGGAAGTGGTTATTCCCATCTCCTTTAAAAATATTGCTTAATTGTAGCCATGAAACCCTATTCCCCGTCAAAAATTCCATCAAACAACAGCCAATAAATGGTAAATTGAGATAAGAACTGTGAAGAACCCGTGTGCTTTGTTACACTTTCTTCAATCTACAGTGAATCATTGATGCTGGATATGATAAAAATAAACACTTTATATGCAGTTGTGAAAAGATCTGCCTATGATCCAATGGCTATTTTCTTTCTGCTCTGCTTATTAACGATGGGCTAAGTGGGTTTTAAAAAAAACTGAAGACACAAGACTCAGGTTAAACACTGTCCTATTCACAAAAGAGGCTGAATGAGTCTGTGAGTGAGGAAAAGAACAAATAAAACATCTACATCATTGTCACCACAAGCTCTTTATGTACGTGTTGGGTGCAGGACCATGTGTGGGTCTCTGGACATAGCCCTCCAACTTTTACTCGAAGTCATTGATTATCTTTGGGGAGGGTTTTGCCACCTCACTGAAAACATTTTGGTTGTCATAGTTAGGGGAGGGGAATGCTACTGGCATCTAATGCATACAGGCCTGGGATGCTGCTAAATACCTTATTGAGTACTGGACAGTACTACCCTGTCGCTACTGGAAAATTATCTGGTTCAAAATGTCATTAGTACCACTGTTTATAAACCCTGATTTCTGGGGGGAAAGAAATCCAGATCCTCCACTTCCTGGACCAGTTCCTGGCATAGGTACCATATGATTAGTAATTTTACTCCATTTATTGTCTTGATACCCCCTCTAGAACCTTCTTCCGCCTTTGTAGCCGTTCTGTCATCGACTGCTTTGATATCCCAAGAAAGTATGCTTCTTGATTAAAAGCAGTTTGTAAAGTAAAATGTATTCACCTGGGGGAAGGTTATAACACACAAGGAGTGATTCATTCGGGACACAGTCCCTAGATTTTTGGAGGTAAATGAGTCCTTTGCTTTGTGGTCAGTCAGCATTGTATACCACAGTGATTCATGATGGTTTCAAGTGGCTTATACCAAACACTGACTTTGATTTTAACCACTGTGTATTTATTCTAACGCAAAGTAATACGTATTCTGGTTATTTAAATATTATATTAAAACAAAGATGTGGTTATTAAGAAGAAAATGCCAATAGCTAATAGTATTTAGTAAGATATTAATGAGATATTAATGAGACTAATATTAATATTAGTAAGATATTAATGAGTAAGATATTAATAAGATATTAATTAATTAGTAAAACACACTTGTTCTAACAATTCTAACAAAAAAACTTTGTTCTAACAATTAATTTTAGTAAGCATATTTAAGTTTCAAAATGGAGGTTGTTTTAAGAAGAAACATTAAGTAACAGTCCATTGACACAGGATATCCCCCTTCTTGTGCCCATCAGGATAATATTAATAACGATGTACCTGTTCCACTTACCTGTTGCTGTGAAATGAGACACCCCGGTGCTTGGGGTCTCATAAGAACAGTAATGTTCATTTTCCTCATATACAATACGGGCAGGGCTTCATGGAGACAGCTCATTTCTGCTTCTGTCAGTGTTCGTTGGGATGGCTGGACAGTTGGCAACTGGAACACTTGCTCATTCACATGTCTGGTGGTGGATGCTGGTGTCAGGATCTCAGCAGGGGCTGTGGCCAGAACATCTGCATATGGCGTCTCTATGTGGTGTTTGGCTTCCTCGCAACATGGTTGCTGAATCCCAAGGGTGAGTGTGCATGACAGAGGACAAAGGAGGAAGCTGTTTGGCCTTCTGTCTGTGGAGGAGTGTCAATGCCATATTGTTAGAATAACATTTGGGATGGGATATATCGTTGCTACTCATCTCTGGTAAAAAGACTTTGTCATAAGCACCATCACATATATTAGTGTATTTAAATTTGTGTGATAATTTTGTATGGATCCTTTTATTGCTCTTCTGCTCTGCTGTTTTCTGGATAAGAGAATTGAGGCTCAGAGAGCTAAAATCACATGTCCATTAGCACATAGTTTGTGGCTGAAACAAAGCTGTTTTGGGGTCCAGATGAGACGCTCTTTACCAGGTGGCCAAGTTTACAGAGATCTTTCTTACATTCTTGCTCATCCTTTTACTCGGGATATTGCTTTCCTTCCACCTGGGCCCATTCATTGTAGAGCTCTAGAATACCTCTTAGAAACAAAGATGCCTATTACAGCCTTTCCCAAATGTCATCAAATAAGATATTTTAGTGAGAGGCTGTTTACTCTTTCTTGTTCGAGCAGCGTAATTTCTTTTAGGTGCTAAGACTGGAAGGTCAAAATCTCCTGGTAGCCTAATGGACAGATAATTGTATTGACCACATTTTCTTGAGTCTTCAAAATGTTTTAAGGTTTTTAATTCTGACATATTTCGATTTTTAATGTTTATTCTTGAGAGAGAGAACACAAGCTGGGGAGGGTCAGAGATAGAGGGAGACAGAGAATCCCAAGCAGGCTCTCCACTGTTAGCACAAAGGTAGATGTGGGGCTCAAACCCACAAACCATATCATGACCTGAGACGAAGTCAGATGGTCACCTGACTGAGCCACCCAGGTGCTCTGTGAAATATTTCAAATAAAATACAAAAATAATACTCATTCTCCACCACCTAGCTTTAACAGATCTTTACCATATTTATTGTTTTACTTAAAAAAAATAGGACATTAGGGGCGCCTGGGTGGCTCAGTCGGTTAAGGGTCCGACTTCGGCCCAGGTCATGATTTCATGGTTTGCGAGTTCGAGCCCTGTGTCAGGCTCTGTGCTGACAGTTCAGAGCCTGGAGTCTGCTTTGGATTCTGTGTCTCCCTCTCTCTCTGCCCCTCCCTAGCTCATGCTCACACTCTGTCTGTCTCTGTCAAAAATAAATAAACTTAAAAAAAAAAAAAAGGACATGACATTCTCTACTTTCCGTAGAGGTAACCACTATTCTAATTTTATTTATATCATTTCCAAGGACACTTTCATTGTTGTTTCAAATACATAAATATTTATATAGATAATATGTTCTTTTGAATATACATAAATTCATATATTTTGTTCAACATTATAGGTTTGAGATTTATCTGAATTTAAGCTTTTAGAAATAACTTAATCTTTTATTTGATCCGTTCTGTAGTGTTCCACTCAATACTGAATTTGATGGGCTTAAGATGACATTTTAGTATTGTTTTAATTTGCATTTTTGTGATTACTGGTGAGTTTGCACATCTTTTTGTAAATTTACTGTTCATTTGAAGTTCTCATATTAATTGCCTGTTCATTTTCTCTGCCCATTTTTTCTATCAAGTTTTTTTTTTCCTTATAAATGTGTAGAATTTCTTTATACATTCTGATTAGAATAATGTGCTAATTATATGTGTGGAAAATATCTCCATCTGCTTTGTGATGTGTCTTTTCACTTTGTTCTTTGTGTATTTTGTTACTGAAGTTTTAAATGTTTGTACAACCAAAATTCTCAGCCTTTTCCTTTACTGTTTGTACATTTTGTGTATTGTTTAAGAAATTCTTCCCTAGTGGGATGTCACAAAGATACTCTTCCATGTTTGATTGTCAAGTTTGGATAATTTTGCCTTCTCATGTTTAAGTATATAATCTATGTGCAATATTTTTCCCCATTTGGGGAGAAAGTGATATAGTTTTCTACTTTTCTAAATGGATGGTTGATTGTCCTAGCAGCATTTGTTGAAAAGTCCATCATTTATCCCATTGATTTGCAGTGCAGTTCTGTCATATGCCAAGTTCCCATACATGTATGAGACTGTTGGAAGTTTTCCATGTCTATCTATATGTTAATACTAGATGGTTGTAATTACTGAAGCATTGTGATAAGCTTTGTTATCTGGTGAGTGAGACTCCTTCCCTTATTAATTCTTCTTTCGGAAAATTGCCTTGCCTATTTCTTGACTTTTTGCTTCCATGTGAATTTTAGGGTCAGCTTGTCAGCTGCTAAGAAATGCTCTTCTGGGGGTTTTGATGGGCATTGTATTTAATTCTTAGATTGTTTTAAGGTCAATTACCATCTTGAAATAAAGTCTTGCTGTCCATGCACAATGCATAGCTCTCCACATACTCAAGTCTTTTATTCAGTCTTCAGGCATCTCTCTTCTCGCATCTGTGTGTGTGGATTGATCGGAATGCTTTTCTAGAAGTGTATTCTTGTTCCTCCCATGCCCACCTATCTGCTCAGCCCAGTGAAGAGCCTCCCAGTCAGTGATGATATACAGCAGCTCTGGCAGCCCATGGACAAGGGCACTGTGGTTATGGGGATCCTTGCCCACCCTTCTAGTCAGTCCATTTGCTGCTGGAGTCTGACTTCTGTGATGGGGGCAGGGTAGAAGAAGAGGAGTTGGAGGCTGAGACCCAGGCAGTAGGTCTGAGGAAGGTGTGTACACATTGTGAGTGTACAGTTATTTCCCGGGCCCATTGGCTTTCTGTGTTCTAGCAGCAATGTGCCATTCCTTGGGACATCATCTGAAAACTGCTTGGGTTCACATCACACCTCTGCCACTTGCTAGCCTGGAAAAGGTGCGTAACTTATTCATACCACAGTTTCTTCATATGTTAAGTGGGGAGCCTCATGGGGTTGTTTTGAGGAGTAAAAGAATTAAAATCAGTAAAGTTTTGAGAATCCTGGTATGCTTCTTGAAGGTTACCTCCTTCTCCAGCATCACCATTGTATTGTTTGGATGGTACTGAACCATCTTGGATTTGAACTGATGTTTTCCTGTATGTACTTTCTCTTGAAGTGAGCTTCCTGGGACATACTCAGGTTTATTGGAGGTTTATGGTATCTATTGGCATATTCAAGTTTCTTAAAATATTCGTAGTAAGAAAACTGTTTAGTCTTACTTAAGCCACTATTTTCCAAATCCACTTGTTCATCAAACTTGCTTTTTCCAAAGAGTACCCGTGAACATCAGTGTCATTAGTATTCCATGGAAGACCATTTCAGGAATAGTCCTTAGGGCATTACTTATAGCAATTATCTTTATTTTGGTATATGGTACAGAAAGACATCCCAAGAAAATATATCCTTAGGGAAGGGCTTGAACACAGAGGTTAGCTAAGGAAGAGAGACTGACACTGGTAAACAGTCTCTGATCCGTAAAACATCCTTGAAGTATATTTAAAAAACTATACCATACGTTAGCCAAAGAGCTCCCATTGATTATAAATACATTCACATAACTCAGGCCATCGAAAAGGAGGGGTTCATCAAGGTTTTAAGTAAAAACGTCTTATTTTTGGTGCCCATATTGCAACCTGGTGCCGAGGTAAATTGGATTCATTTTGTGGAAGCCCCATTGGAGTTTCTCTTAAAGGCAGGAAGGCCAATTTATTGGTATTAACCATAGTTCATTTACTGCTTGTTTTTGTTTCTTCAAAGAACTCATGTTGCAATTGGGAATGGCATTTTGGGAATGCTACTGAGATACTCCCCTATCCTTCACATGTGTTTTGTTATTTCCTTCCCATGTTCTCTACCGATAGCCTGTGAAATTGTTTGACTAGTTAATTGCTCTGAATCAGGAACGAAATGCAAAGGCAAAGCCGAGAGGAGGCAGCTCCACACTGCTGCCTCCCCTGTTGCTGTCCCATCACTGCTCTGGCTGCTCTTAGCTGAGGGAGAAGTGGATTATGCTAGTGTTTGATCTAAATAATTAGCTCTTTATCAAGCAAAGCAAAACCAAGTTTAAACATGATCTCCTTCCATTTCCTGGAAGATCTCTTCTTAGAAGAGCTTCCTCCAACTCTTTTCTATTTTTGCCCCCAGGGCACCTTTTATTGCAGTAAGGTGGAATGTGCTTGTCCGCCATGGATGAGTTTGAAAGCTGCTGGGGGCAGGACCTGGTGGGAAAGGTTTAAGCCCAGAGAGAACTGGAACTGAAGTGAGCTTTCTGGCTGTGCCCTTAATTATTCGTCATGCATTCTCGGTAATGCAGATTCCTCCCATTGAAGTGGTCTATCAGATAAAGTCAGCAATAAAAGCAGGTGATTTGCTGGTACCTGTAATACCTCCAGTTCACATATGTCTACTTAGAGTTCTAGGTGCCTCTAGAATCTTAAAAACAGTTATTTTATAGCCTTGGTTTCCATGGCTTGTGTTGAGTTCTTCCAACATGCTCATGCTAAGAAGTCTTGGGTTAACTTGAATTAGGTACATTTCATTGCACGGTTTTGTGAATGAAATTTTATAGATGTTGTCTCATATTTCTTTTCAAACAAACTTAATGTAGGTAGTTAAATATCTATGAATTACTCAGAAATCAAGTTAAACTAATAACTTTTGGCTTATCTGTCCACGATTGGTTTTTATGGGACTTAATCACTCCTTAAACAGAAACATTAAAATACAAAATGAGGCTTGATTTTCATTAAAAAAGAACTGGTAACACCTGCAATATGTAAACATTGTTGCCTAGTAAATTATAATCGGATTGCTCTTGGATTACATATTACATTGTGCTAATGCTAAAAGACCCATTCCCAGTGATGTCATTTCAGGCTCTGAGTAGACAAGATCTGTTACTACTAAAAAAGGCTGTGTTAACAATTTGCAACAGACCAGGAGTAATTTGGGGGTAGGATGGGCTGGAATTGTAAAGAGGTATTTCTTTTTATTTGAGAAAAAACTTTTCACATGCTAGATTTTAACTCTGTTGGGGCAGTATTCATTAGACACAGACCATTTTATTAATTTAGAAAGTATCTTGAGTACTGCCAAATTTATTTCTCTGTGCACAGTTGACTTTCCAATAGGAGCAGATGAAGGAAAAGTGGAGGCTTTCAGAAGAAAGTTTTTCTCTTTGCGCGTGCCTCTCTCATCACTGCAGATAAAATAAGAAGTGAATGGTCACGTAAATGGTTTTTAAGCAGATGCTTTTTATTTTATACTCTTTTTTCACTCCGCGGGGACAGGAGGCAGCTGTGATTCTTGGATGTCCACTAGTGGGTGCTGCAGTGCTTCCGACCTGCTTTATATTGTTATCTGGGCACAGTATTAAAAAATCATACAGTGAATGGTGAGTTTCCCTTTAGAGCTACTGTCCTGTCAAGAAAGACACCAAAAATACATTTGGAAGATTGTATCCACTGAAATTATTTACTAAAATTTTAGAATAATGTGCTTGAGATCGCTGTTGCTCACTTTTTGCAAGAATTCAGGTATATTAGTGAATTGTCACCTCTATTCTTGTTTGATCGGTATATAGGTTGAAGTCCACATTATACAGAAAAGGAAAGCTACTTAATGCCATAGTACAAATTAACAATATTTATTAGAAAATCCTGCCTTTTTCTATAAAAGAAAAACATGTAACATGTTCAGTTTATCTCATTTTGAGTATGAAGCAGTGCCATTGTGGCTAAGATGTCTATTTGATATTTAGGGAAGAATTTGATGCTTTAATAAGGGAATCCTCTGTCTCCCTCATCCATCATCCGCCATCCTCATCCATCCAAACAACACTGTAAATTTGTCAGAGCCTTTTCCATATTCAGTACTTGTATAAATAATGGCTGCTGTGATTTGAAAAAAGGGAAATGTGCACTTTCAAGCTATGTTATATATCTGATCACAGTCATGGCGACATCTCATAGTTTTTGTTTTGCATTGCTCAGCCTCGGTGCATATAATTTAAGCTCCAGAGCCAAAGGACATTTTTGAATGTTGACCCTTATTGTGGTTAGTACTTGCCAAAATGAAATTAGTTTGCAGGGGGAAAGGGGGTGCTTTTCTCCAGCAGATGAAACACAGTCTCTGCTCCATTACTACACTTTTATCATTGCCCATCGCTTCTCCTTCTCTCCTTTGCTGTCTTAGGGATTATTCAGGTTCTGTGCAATATTCTGAAATTAATCAAAGGAAGAAGAACCCCATGCCTTATTATACATCACAGGAAGAGAGTGGTTTCCACAATCCAGACAGCTTTGTGATGTTGTCTAGTTATGTAACTAGAATTTTATTATCTTTAAAAAAAGGTTTTCGTTTTCACACAATAAAACCTTTTCATGTTAAACTTGTGCAAGCAATGGATCACTCCATGTGAGTGTAACAAAGGGTCTGAATTTAACTGATAGGCTGTTTCCCTTATTTAAATAAGGAACTGATCTGTGAACAATGTTCATTTCTTTCTTTGATTTTTTTGACTTAGCAGAACAGCTGTATGTCCTTAATGCATTTTGGGTCATAGAGCCTTTCTATGCATTGAGATAGGAGCAAACTTGCAGGATGCTTATCCTGTCTGGACCTTGTGTTCTATCTCGTCTTTTTTATAATCATGCTCTACAAATTATTTTTTTCCCAGTAAATTAGTGGCCATTGTACAGATTGCAGACACTTAGTTTGATTGAAAGTAATAAAAGGAGATTATCCACCAGGTTGGTTGAGTGAGGTTCTGATTTGACCCATTGCCTGGAGAGAAAAGAATTAATCTTATAAACCAGACTCACTTCTGCCATGCTTTGAAAAACTGCCAGGAATGCATTAGATCCCTTTTGTCTTAAGTCCATTGAGAACTAAAGGTGGAGTGGGACAGATCCGATGTATGAGCCACAGAGACTGTGGCCTCTGTGTTGTGCTTTGTGTGGTATCCTGAACTATAATGAGGGCTTTCCCTTACTCCCTGAATAAATTCCTACCATGATAGTCTTTGAGTTTTGTGGAAGAGGAAGAGAAGGGGAACAGTTTTCATATATTACATAAATTCTTTGTGTTGGGTGTTGTTTTATGTTTTAAGCTTGGAATATATTTATTTAGATGATATATGTGTTTGTATCTTTGTTTTAAAGTTTATTTTGAGAGAGAGAGCACGAGTGAGCTGGCGAGGGGCAGAGAGAGAGAGAGAGAGAGAGAGAGAGAAAGAGAGAAAGAGAGAAAGAGAAAGAGAGAGAAAGAGAAAGGGAATCCTGAACTGATAGCGCAGAGCCTGACACAGGCTGGATCTCAGGACCGCAAGATCATGACCTGAGCCGAAACCAGGAGTCAGACGCTTAACCGACTGAGCCACGCAGGTGCCCCTGTATGTTTTTGTATCTTATCCTCATGAGATAAAGTGCTCCTGTGGCAACTTTATGGGTGTGGGTCAGGTACAGAGAGGTGAATTGTAAGATCCTACAGCTAGTAGGTGAATGATTTGAGGTTCAGACCCAAGCTTTCCCCGCCCCCCATCACTGACACAGCACATGCTTGTAAACACCGTGGTCTCCTGCCTATTCTGAGAGAGCAAAGGAGGAGATCAGAGTTGGATCCTGCAGCATGCCCTGAATCAGCCGGTGTAGGGAGGCATGCAGAAGAAATCAATGAATGAGTCGAGGGGAGAACCTTGTGTCCTTCTTAGCAGATAGCACGGTTTGGAGCTTGCCTGACTTGGGTGCATGCATTCTCTTCTTTTTTTGTTGTTGTGGCTGGGAACACACCGCTAACCTCCCCAAGCCTCTGTTTCTGTCTCCATAGCATCCCTTAGAGGTTGTTGCAAGCATGAGGAACGAAGGCCCGGTGAATGCTGCACGGCTTCTAATAGCCTGCAGGGTTGTCCAAGGATGTGATAAGCTGCCTTGGGTAGGAGGTGGGAGGCTGGGGATGGTATTTAGCACCAAGAAAAAGGTGATGGGAGCTTCCCGTATATCATTTTGGAAGAACCTTAAGAGCCCAAATTCGAATGGAAAATCCCAACTTACAGGTGACACATAGGAGGACTCACACAACCTCGACAACCTTTGAACCCCCAAAAGACAACTGTTCCCGCAGAGGTATTTCAGGATATGCTTTAGGCAAAATGGTAGTGTCAACTCTGACCTTCATTTCAGCTATAATTTCCAGTGGTCATCTGGAACGTTTCTGAGCATTTAGTACCCATTCTGCTTCTTGAGGTTTATGGAGGCAACCATGGTTGACTGGGGTAGGCCCTGCACCAGTCCGTCTCCCCTCCACTTCTCTCTTCCTGTGTATTTTGATTTCTGTCCTATTGTGTGAACCAGAGGAAGGGAGATGAGGAGAAAACAAACACTGTGCTGGAGACAGTTCCTTTCCCTCAAAGGCTCTGGGGCCTTCTGTTGGAGGGTGGTTTCTTTTGATCTTTTGTTTTTTGTTATTGTTGATGGTTGCAGTCCACCCTCCCAGAGTTACCCCCTTTCTAATCTTGACATGTGCTAGTATAGAAAGAAAGAAGAGTGAGAGGCATAGGAAAGAGTGAAGGGGTACGGAGGCCAAGAGGATAAATGACTTGGGACCAGGCTGGGAGGCCACCCAGGGAAGGCCCTTGCTTTGCACGTTAGTGTGCCAAGGGCTCTCTGTGGGCTGTTTTCCCTGTTGCCTTCTTGCCTTTGTGTTAGCCAGAGTCCGCCTCGTGGTCTGCAAGTTGTTCCACAGGTGGTGTGCCAGCAGACTCCCAGCATGGCCCATTTAACCCACAGAGTGATCGTGTTTGTGCTTGATGGCCAAGACAGGGAGCAGGGAAACCATTTTCATTGGGATCGGCTTCAGTCCTTTCTCCCAAAAGCAGCCGGTTGAACTGCTCCACTGTTTCTGGAGCCATTACGCCATGAAGTGAAGTTTGGATGAAGGACAGATGTATTATCTAGGAAGGAATCCTCAGATTTCTTCCAGAGAATGTCCAGTCATTGCCTCTGCCAACGAATGAAACTGTTCTCCAGTGTTCTGTTTTATAGAGGCTCTTTCTGGGGAAGGGAAAAAAAAACAACCCCTATGACATTAATCCTCCTTTGCTGTGAAGCAACTAAGTAGCAAGTGTCAGTTAATATCCATTTTATAGGTGAGGAAATAGAGGCACTGAGAGATTAAATAGATAAACGCTTCTCAAAATTGCATGTATTCATGAAGTGCCTAGGGATCTTTTTATAAATGCAGAATTCGATTCAGCAATCTGGAGAGGAGATCTGGAGACCCGCATTTCTAACCTGTTCTATGAAGGGAGAGATGCTGCCCGTCTGTGATTCATTTGAGTTTCCAAGATGTGGTTCATTTACATACACAGCAAGTTAGCAACTTACTAGATAATGCTAACTGTCTCTGTCCCAAGGTGGCAAAAATGATACAGTCTTCTAGTGAAGACTGTTTCGGGCTTTTTTCAAAATAGTTAAAATATGAAGCCTACCGTTTACGGATTGTTCTGACCACAGGGCATAAAATAACCAGACTGACAGATTTGGTTTTCTTAGCAGAATTAGGTAGTTAGACTGGTTTCTTGCAGCCATAACTAGGGCCTGCCTTAGATAACAGAGGCATTAGGAATTGTATCCAAGCATCAGGAACAAAGTGGTGCTTTAAACAGAAGGCAACTGCTAGCTTATAAATTCATATTTCATTCCAACTAAAGCCCATAAATTGTGCATGTGTATGAGTGTGTATAGGTCCAGTGTTAACTCTAGTTCTAACTCTACTCCTGTCGTCTATTTCCTTATAACATGTTATCAGAGCAGAGTTGGCCTCCGCAAAAGACAATCTTTCCCATGTGCTGCTACTCACTAGGATTCCACAATTTGTTGATGACTCACACATCTGTGTGGAAGAGTACGCTACCACCCTCAGCTGCAGTAGTTGATGCTTTTCTCCCTTCTAGAATATGATTACCCTCAAGTCCGTAATAGTCATCTAATGGGGAGCAGGTGTAAGAAGAAATGCAGCAATTTTGAACAAAAGGAACGGATACAAAATGCAGCATGAAGGATTTAGGTTAGACATCCATGTGTGGGAAAAATTCTCTTCTGCTAGTAATAGCAGTGAAACATTGAAACACAGGATCAAAGCAGAGCTGTGGCACATTCTTAGGACATTTGAAAGAAAAGGGCAGGTGGTTCTGTTTCAATGCTTTTTGTACAGCTCCTCGCAGAGGGAGGCGAATGAATTCTGCAATTGCTGGAGATCATTTTCAGTTCTGTGATTCATGAGAGATGAATTCTGGGGACATTTGATTAAAAACCATGTCAGAGAGCCACATATTCCAGAGGTCTTTTGTGATCATCCTAATTGATACTGGGATGTCATTTTCTGGCATGAGGACAGGAACCCAACAAGTATTTAAGACCAGTTTTTTTCATGTGATGTTGTTTCATTTGGATGATTCTCACCTATACCTTCAGTGATGATAAAAATTACCTTCCCTAGGGGCTTCTAAGACACTGAACAGAGAGTATCATCTGAATACACAAGGGAACAAAAGGGCATCGGATATTTTTCTCCCAGTTTTATTTGGAATCTTCCAAATTCTAATAGTCTATACAATAGTTTAAAGTTGAAATAGTGGTCCTTTATTTTCCTCTCTAATTAGAATTTCAACCAGGGATGCTTACAGGCATTCACTTTCCTCACTTTGAATGATTTGATGCAGTAGGTACTGACTAAAGATGTCCATACATTGGTCCCAAATCGCCATAGTGCTATCATTTTTGGCATTATACCATACTAAAACCCATGGCTTGAGAGAGCATGACAGTGCCTAAAAATAATGGAGATTAAACTTTATCAGCTTTTCAGAGGATCCTGAAAATAAAATACTATGTGTCTTGTAAGTGACTAATGGCACCTTAGTATAAACAGCATCGTGAGATAGCACACACACATACACACACACACAATCACATAAAGATGAGAAATGGGCATTTGAGTTTCTAATGAATATTTCGTAGGTCCATTATATATGGGGTCAGCAGCAGTATACATTCAATAAAATTCACAGCAGACAAATAGGAATGTGGAGGAATTTTCTAGACCTTTTGGAGTTGGATACTTCAAACATCAAGAAAGGGAGCCAACGTGCAGCTTTTGAAAGCAAGAATTAGGAAGGTGGGCAAAGAGGGCAGGGGAAACTGATAACCTGTTATAAGGAAATAGACGACAGGAGTAGAATTAGAACTAGAGTTACCCATATTCACAGCTAGCACCAAACAAATTTAATGCGTTAAATACAAATTTGGAAACAAAATCCAAAGTCAAAATTTGAAGGAAAAAATGAAGAATACGAAAGGGCTCCTTTGAACTCTCAAATCATAAAGAAAAAGCATTGTTTTGTAAAGTTTAAAGATGGCTCTTAAGTAAACTGAACTGTTTTGCCCTCATTTCAGCTCCTCTTTGTTTTAAGAGGAAACCACTGACCATCTCACACATTTGTCTTCTTCCTTTAGAGGATCAAACCTTAATGGTGAGAAAAATAGCTCTGAAAGACACACTAAGAAAGATTTCCTGGCTCACAGGTTACGTTGGTACTGTTGTCTTTATCCCAGTCACAGAATCTACCCCTCAGTGAGGTGACCCATCAACCAGACAGGGTCTGGACAAGAAAACTGAATTCTTTGGTGGTTGTTTTGATTATTAAATTCAAGGTTCTTAAAGCTACACCAACACAATTCATTCTCATCACCTTGTCAGATTACTTTGCCCCTAAAACATTTTTCCTACTCCACAAAATCCCAGAAATTTGAACTTAATGGATTTTTATAATTTTGCCCATTAAAATGTTTCCAAGAAAGAGGTTTCCAAATTAAAAAACAAAACCCAACAAATAGAAAACAAAATAACTGTCACTTGTTATACCCACCATTTCATAAGAGAAAAGACATGAATACTCAGAGTGTGGGAAAGAGATATTTTTGAAAAAAGTACTGCCTGTCTGTTCAGTAAATTCACCTTTATGACAACCTAGTACAAAGCACTGGAAATTTCATCATGGACTAACAGTGGCCAACTGGTTGGGATTTGGGAATCGCTTGTGCAAAAACCCACTGCTTGTTGAGAAGTTGATCTGCTTGAGGGGAATGGGGTGACTTCTGAAGGCCCATGAGCCTTGGGCTGTTGGTGACCTTCACCAATGAGAATATTTGTACAAAAAACATTTTCATAAATGAAAGTACATCATTTTGACTCAGGTGGGCTCGAAGAATTTCCCAGTGCCCAATTTACCTTTTGATTGTTTCACCAAGATTTGGTAACTCTCTGTCCCATTAAATATGGAAAGATGTGAAACCTACCTCTGTTGTAAACCCTTCTCTGTTTTCCATTTTACAAACATGCAATGACTTAGCAATTTCACTGCAAAAGCTAAGGCATTATAATGTTTGAAATGAGAAATCTTCATGTCATTATTGTATAACTCTCAACTCCTCTTACTATTGTGTAATAGGTAAAGCTTTCTGAACCAGGAAGCCTTGCTTGAGAGAAAACGAACACCAAAACCTGAGGTTTGAAAACGAGTTGCTAGTCCAAGTGTTAAATACTTTCCCTATATTTTGTACCCCACTCAGGTATGATAGTCCATTTTTTCCACCCAGATTTTGTGTTTGGAAAAAAAATTCTGAGGATAAAGCAAGTGTCCCAGGACAAGTTCCCTTTAACCATTTTAACTGTTTATAGCAATTGTTTTACCGAAGAAGTCTGGGCCTGACCTGGTAGTAATCACATGGCCTGGTACGGCAGGGGAGACTAGAAGGATACATTATTTTATAGACGAAGGAGGAGTAGAGAAGGGCTCAGGGAGGGATTCAAGTTGAAATGCAGATGTCTGTAAAAAGGTATAACAGGATGCAGAAGTGGAAAATGGAGGAAGATGACAGAACTGAAAGGTACAACAGTATTTCAGATAAAGCTTTATGGATTCCTTCCAGGAGTATGTGGATTTCACTTGGAGCTAAGTCAACGTTTTGTGTATAATGTGTTCCACAGCCGTCAGGAGATGCCAGATGTGTGTATTATGCTCTTTGGAGAGACAGTGCTAATGAGGGCCTGCATATGGTCACTTACCTATTTTTCCAATCAGCTACAGCTTTAGAAGACCCAGTCTCTTAAGGGCATGTCTGGGTTAATAGCAACACGGGCTGTCCCATTGTGTGCTCTGCTAATTTTGGCCAAAAGAAGATTTTGCTTAAAACATTTGCATATTTAAATACTACTTGGACATTATGCACAGGGTCTGCTCCAGTTTTTAGCATTCCTTAAACCTCTTGATGCAGTTCTTCTAGTGTGGACTTATTTGGCTTAAAGGACAATTAAAAAGTCAAGCACCACTGCATTGACCTTAAAGGAATAAACAATTAATCTAAAGATCACAGTGTAGTTCATTAATTAAACTCATTTTTGTTTGCTTTTGTTTTTTGGGCTTTTTGGCCAGCTATACCAAGGCATTCAAGTACTTAGGTCTTCATAAAACTGTTTTCTTTCTTCCACTTGTGTTAATACAGATATTAAGTCTCATAATATCTACTTAGCATAAACAAGAAGATAAAAATGATTTCTATGATTGAAATGTTTGTTATTTAGCATTAAGCATCTTCCTGCTCCCATGCGTTTTGCATTTAATCCACTCGGTGCTTGGTTTGGGGATTGCTAGATTAGTTTTAATCCCCTGTCTAATAGTGGAGTAGTGGTGAGATTTATTACACAGGCAGGGTTTGGTTCTTGGATTTAAGAGGGCTCACGTGCACTCCATGCATATTAAATTTGGGAAACGACCGGTTCAGTATAAAAGGTTGAGGAGACATCCTTTATCTCAGAATGGTTCTCTTTAGGCACACAAAGTGCAGACAGCATTTATTGCATTAATGAAAAGAAAATTGATTACAAGTGTTTCTCTCTTTTGGGGTCAGACTAATGTTCTCAGAATATGTTTTTTTTCCCCTTTTGAAATGTACCCTACCATCATTTCAAAGCATTCTAGATGTTTTCTTTATTTCTTCGGAGGCCACCTCCAGGGAAAAGATAAATAGCTTATTATATAATGGGTTCTTCCTAAGAAAAATGGAAAAGGTTGGGTACTACCCAACCAGGGGAATAAATATTTGCAGAAATTACAGAAGAACGGGATAGCTCACTACTCCTACAGAATCTAATAATTGCCAAATTTTCCCCAAATGGATGTAAAAACCTGTGCTTTTCAAGATGGGAGGTTTATGATTTTAATATTTGCTATATTTCACACGATGCAAAAAGATTCTGGTTAATAGAAAATGTAAAAAAAAATAATCACTATACTGTGACCTGTACATTTTTGTGATTAATGAATGAAAGTCATGCTGGAATAAAACTTGTAGCTTAAGTTTTCTTCTGTTTTGGTCCTCTTAAGTAATTTTACCTTAAGGAAGAGAATGGAGTGTATTATGTAGTCAAGAGATGAATAGACAGGTACTGTGGGCAACAGGATATTGGGTGGAAAATACAGATTTTTATGATGCTAAAATACTGTCTGATATTTTGTTTTTTTTTATATATGAAATTTATTGTCAAATTGGTTTCCATACAACACCCAGTCTGTCTGATATTTTGAATGAATCTTACCCAGAGAACTTGAACTTGAATCTGATGAACGTAACCTGTGACCCAGGAAATCTTTCTTAGTGTGTCTTTCAGAGCTATTTTTCTCACCATTAAGGTTTGATCCTCTAAAGGAAGGAGACAAACGTGTGAGATGGTCAGTGGTTTCCTCTTAAAGAGGAGCTGAAATGAGGGCAAAACAGTTCAGCTTACTTAAGAGCCATCTTGAAACTTTACAAAACAATGCTTTTTCTTTATGATTTGAGAGTTCAAAGGAGCCCTTCCGTATTCTTCATTTTTTCCTTCAAATTTTGACTTTGGATTTTGTTTCCAAATTTGTATTTAACCCATTAAATTTGTTTGGTGCTAGCTGTGATTATGGGTAACTGAAGTTAGTGTAATTGGTTTCCTTGAGAGACCAAAATAAGAAAGAAACATGTTCTTTTGGAATGTTACTACTGCTGTATGATTTTAAGTCCCCCTCAGCATGACTTTTAATGTATACATTTAATAATGTAAATAAATGGACTTTGTAGTAATTTTACCAAATATGGACCCCTAGTTCAGATAAAAACATGTTTTTAATGTTTATTTATTTTTTGTGAGACAGAGACAGAGTGCGAGTAGGGGAGGGGCAGAGAGGGAGGAAGACAGAATCCAAAGCAGGCTCCAGGCTCTGAGCCGTCGGCACAGAACTGTTAAGATCATGACCTGAGCCGAAGTTGGACGCTTAACTGACTGAGCCACCCAGGAGCCCCTAAAACATTTTAACTTTGTTTATTTTGAGAGAGAGAGCACGAGTGGGGTAGAGGTAGAAAGACAGGGAGAGAGAATTCGAAGTAGGCTCTGTGGGGTCAGCGCAGACCCCTGTACAGAGCTGGAACTCATGAACCGTGAGATGACTTGAGCCGAGATCAGGAGTCAGATGCTCAACTGACTGGGTGAGCCACCCAGGTGCCCTTATGTATTGAGTTTTTTTTTTTTTAACATCTCTGAGACTCCAGTAAGAATATGGTGTAGGTTTTGATAGTCTCTAAGGTCCTTTTTGATTCCAGGATTTTGTGATCAATAGAGTTACTTTCAGACAGAAATCTACAAACCTATTAAATTCCTGCTTTGAAACTTCAGCCAAATGAAGTTGTGAAATATTTTTTTCTTATTGAATAAAACATTAATATGGTTATGTATATTTATATATATAATATATATTATATGATATACCTATATATAATATATATTTTATGTATATTTATATATATAATATATATTATATGATATACCTATATATAATATTTATTTTATGTATATTTATATATATAATATATATTATATGATATACCTATATATAATATTTATTTTATATATATATCTGTATAAATATCTATCTATATATAGATTTTCTTTTTTTTGCATTTCATCATCCAAATATGTGCTCCTTGAGAGCAGACACACTTTCCTCTATTTTGTTCACTGTGAGGTTTGCCCCAGAGCTTTGAATAGGGTCTGCAACATGTCATGTTTAATCAGTGAATAAATTTATGGATGGATCTATGATGGGGGGGGAAGTGTCTGAACCTCCTCTGAATAAGTTGTCAGCTTCTTTTGTTTTCCAGTTTTATTGAGAAATAATGAGCACGCCTCACTGTATAAGTTTAAGGTGTACTACAGCATGGTGATGGATTTACATAGAATGTGAAATGATTATTGCGATCAGTTCAGCTAATGTTCATTATCTAATATAGGTACAATATAGAAAAAAGAAAGAAGAAAAGAAAAAAAAATTTCTCCTTGTTGTGAGAACTTTTAGGAGTTACTCTCTTAACAACTTTCATATATCCTATGGCAGTGTTAGCTTTAATTGTCATGTGTGTTAGATCCCTCATACGTATTTATCTTCTAACTGGAAATTTGTACCTTTTGATTACCTTACTCCTATTCTTCTTACCCCCACTTTGCACCTCTGGTAACCATGGTGACCATGTCTGATTTCTTTTTCTATGAGTTTCGGTTTAGTTTTTTGTTTGTTTTTTTTAGACTGTATATATAAGTGAGATCATACAGTATTGGCCTTTCCCTGTCTGACTTATTTTACTTAGCTTAATGCCTTCAGGGTCCATCCAAGACGTCACAAAGAATTACTTATATTTCCTTATTTCCTTACCACATACGTGATATGGTCTTATTTTTTTTTTTAATGGCTGGGCACATAAATGATACATGTAATCACAATTTTTTATCCATTCATCCATACTTAAGGTTGTTTCTGTGTCTTGGTTATTGTAAATAATGCTGCTGTGAATGTAGGGGTGCAGATAGCTTCTCAAGTTAGTGTTTCCTTTTCCTTTGGGTATATTCTTAGACATGGAAGTGCTGTCCTACATGGTAGTTCTATTTTTAATGTTTTGAGGATCCTCCATACTGTTTTCCACAGTGGTTGCACCAATTTATAATCCCACCAACAGTGTACAAGAATTCCCTTTTTTCCACATCTACACTAGCATTTGTTATGACTTATCCTTTTGATGATAGCCATTCTAACAGGCATGAGGTGATATCTCATTTTGGTTTTAATTTGCACTTCCCTAATGAAAATTTGTTGAGCATCTTTTCATTGTACCTGTTGGCCTTTTGTATATCCTTGAAAAATGTCTGTTGAGGATATTTTCCCATTTTTAATTTTAATTGGGTTATTTATTGTTTTGCCTTTCAGTTGTATGAGTTGTTTTTTTATTTTGGATATATTCACCCTTTATCAGATAAATGGTTTGCCTATATTTTTTCAAATTCCATAAGCTGTCTTTTCATTTTGCTGATGGTTCCTTTTGCTGTACCGAAGATTTTTATTTTGATATGGTCCCCCTTGTTTGTTTTTGATTTTGTTGCTTGTGCTTTATGTATCACAAAAATTCATTACCAAGATCCATGACAAGGAGCTTTATTTCTGTGGTTTTTTCCCTAGGAAGCTTATGGTTTCCAGTCTTACAGTTAAGTCATTAATTTATTTTGGGTTAATTTTTGAGAGTGGTGTAAGATAGGAGTCCATTTTCATTGTTTTACCTGTGAGTTTCCAGTTATTCCAGCACTATTTATCGAAGAGACTGTCCTTTCTTCGCTGAGTTTTCTTGGGCCCCTTGTCAAATATAGTTGATCATATATGCTGGCATTTTTTTCTGGACTCTTTATTCTGTTCCATTGGTCTATACCAGTAGCATACTGTTTTTGATTATTCAAGCTTGAAAAGCTAGAAAGCTTGAAAGCAAGGGGGTGTGATACTTCCAGAATTTCTTTGGTATTTGGGGTCTTCTCTGGCTCCATATAAATTTTAGGAGTGTTTTTTTCTATTGCTATGAAAAATGCTATTGGAGTCTTTGTAGAGATTGCATTGAATCTAAATTTGGCTTTTGGTAGTATTGTCATTTTAACAATATTAATTCTTCCACTCCAGAAACATGACATTTATCTTTCCATTTGTATGTGTCTTCTTCAATTTCTTTCATCAATGTCTTACAGTTTTCAGAGTAGAGATCTTTTAATTCTTTGGTTAAATTTATTCCTAAGTATTTCATTGTTTTTGATGATACTGTAAATGGAATTGATTTTTTTTTTCGAGAAAATTCATTGTTAGTGGACAGAAATGCTGCTGGTTTTTGTATGTTAATTCTGTACCCTTCTTTACTGAATTCATGAATTAGGTCTAGCAGTTTTTTGGTTGAGTGTTTAAGATTTTCTCTATATAAAATCATGTTATCTGTGAATAGAGACAATTTCACTCCTTCCTTTCCAATTCAGATAGATTTTATTTCTTTTTCTTGCCTAGTTTCTGTAGCTAGGACTTCCAATACAATGTTGAATAGTTGTGGTGAGAGTGGGTATCCTTGTCATCTTCCTGATCCTAGAGGAAAACCTTTGAACTTTTCACCATTGAATATGATGTTGGCTGTGGGCTTGTCACGTATGGCCTTTATTACATTGAGAAATATTCCTTCTATGCCTAATTTGTTAAGAGTTTTTAATCACAGATGGATGATTGGATTATGTCGGGTGCTTCTTTTTGCATCTGTTGAAAGGATTCTATGATGTTTTTTCTTTCATTCTACTAATACGATGTATCACAATGATTGGATTGTGTATGTTGAACCATCAAACCATCTTTGCATCCCAAGGATGAATCCCAGTTGATTATGGCAAGTGATCCTTTTAACGTGCTGCTGAATTTGGTTTGCTGGTATTTTATTGAGAATGTTTGCATCTATATTTATCAGGGATATTGGCTTGTAGTTTTCTTCTGTAGTAGTGTTCTTTTTCTGGTTTTGGTATTGGGATAATGCTTGCCTCATAAAATGACTTTGGGAGTATTTTCTCTTGCTTGATTTTTTGTAACACTTTGAAAAGGATTGGTGTTAATTCTTCTCTAAATGTTTGGTAAGATTCACCAGTGAAGTTCTCTGGTCCTGTGTGAGTGGGTTTGCTTTCCTTTCCTTTTTTTCTTTTTCCATTTCTTTTTCCTTTTTCCTTTGCTTTTTCCTTTCCTTTCCCCCTTCCTCCCTCCCTCTCTCTGTCTGTCTGTCTTTCTTTCTTTCTTTCTTTCTCTCTCTCTCTCTCTCTCTCTTGCCCTTCCTTCCTTCCTTCCTTCCTTCCTTCCTTCCTTCCTTCCTTCCTTCCTTCCTTCCTTCCTTCCTTCCTTCCTTCTGTGATTATTATCTGGCTTTATTTCATTTTTCAATCAATTTTTAATTTACATTGTAGTTAGTTAACATATAGTGTAACATTGCTTGCAGGATTAGAAGTCATTCATCACTTACATAAAATACCCAGTGCTCATCTCAACAACTGCCTTCCTTAATATCCATCACCCATTTAGCCCATCCACCACCCACCTCCCTTCCAGCAACCCTCTGTTTGTTCAGTTGTACAGTTAAGAGTCTCTTATGACTATTTGGGCTTTTTTCATTAGGAGATGTTTGATTACTGATTCAATATCTGCTAGCAATTGGTCTATTCAGCTTTTTTTATTTCTTTCTCATTCAGTCTTGGTAAGTTTGTGTTCTGAGAATTTTTCCATTTTTTCTAGGTGGTCCAGTTTGTTGGCATATAGTTACTCATAGTAGTCTCTTAGGATCTTTTATATTTCTGTGCAATTCATTTTGTTGATTTGGGTCTTCCCTGTTTTTTCCTTGGTTAGTTTAGCTAAGGGTTTTTCTATTTTGTTTATTTTTCCAAACAATCAGCTCTTAGCTTGGTTAATCTTTTCTCTTGTTCTTCTGTGTTCTGTTTCATTCATTTCTGCTCTCATTGTTATTCTTTTGCCAACCTTGAATTCTGTTCTTTTTCTGGTTTTTAAGGCATGGAATTAGGTTGTTTATTTCTTATCTTTCTTGCTTCTTAACGTGGGCATTTATTGATATAAGCTTCCCTCTTAGAACTGCTTTTGCTGTATTCTGTAAGTACTGGTATGTTGTGTTTCTATTTTCCTTTGTCTCAAGAGACATTTTTACTTCCCCTTTCATTTCTTTTTTGATCCATTTGTTGTTCAGGAGAGTGTTGTTTAATTTCCATATGTTCATGAAATTTTCAGCTTTCCTCTTGTGACTTTAGTTTCATGCTTTTATGGTCAGAGAAAATACTTGGTATGATTTCAGTCTTCTTGAATTTGCTAAGACTTGTTTTGTACCTAAAAAATGTTCCACGTGCACTTGAGAAGAATATGTATTCTGCTGTTGGTGGATGAAATGTTCTGTTTATCTCTCTTATGTCCATTTGGTCTGTAGCATTGTTCAAATCTGCTGCTTGCTTATTGGTTCTCTGTCTGGGTGACCTTTCCATTGTTGAAATTATGACGTTGAAGTCTCCAACTATTATTATATTACTGTTTATTTCTCCTTTTAGCTCTGTTAGTTTTTGCTTTATATATTTAGGTGCTCCAGTGTTAGCTGCATAAAAGTTTATAATTGTATATCTTATTGGAGGGTTGATCGCTTATTATGTAATGGCCTTCTGTCTCTTTTTACCATTTGCAGTTTAAAGTCTGTTTTGTCTGTTACAAGTATAGCTACCCCTGCTTTTTTAGTGGAGTTACCATTTGCTTGAGATGACTTTTTCTATCTCCTCACTCTCAGTCTTTAAGGCTAAAGTGAGTTTCTTTCAGGCGCATATGATTGGATCTTTTTTTTTTTTTTTTAGTCCAACCATTCTCTGTCTTTTGATTGGATAATTTAATCTGTTTATGTTTAAAGTAATCATTGATAGATAAGGGCTTACTTACATTGCCATTTTATTAATTTTGTTAATTTTGTTTGTAGATCCATTTTTCCTTTTGCCTTATACTTCTATTTGTGTGTGTGTGTGTGTGTGTGTGTGTGTGTGTGTGTGTGTGTTGATGTCTTTTGTATTAGCATGCTTTGACTTCTTTGTCATGTTCTCATGTGTAATTGCTACCAATTTTTCTGCTGTGGTTACCATGAGGCTTACATAAAATACCTTAAAGTTAGAACCTCCTATTTAAGCTGATAATTTCCATACATTTTTAGAACTTGACACTTTTTCTTCTCCTCACATTTACCTTATTTCTATTACAATTTGTGTATTTTCATATTGTATAACAGATAAATGTAGTTACAGTTATTTTTACTGTTTATTTTTAAATCTTTTGTTTTTAATATTTGTTTATTTTTGAGAAAGATAGAGATAGAGTGTGAACAGGGGAGGGGCAGAGAGAGGGAGACACAGAATCTGAAATAGGCTTCAGGCTCTGAGCTGTCAGACCAGAGCCTGACACGAGGCTCGAACTCATGAGCTGTGAGATCATGACCTGAGCCAAAGTCAGATGCTCAACTGATTGAGCCACCCAGGCGCCCCTATTTTTTAATCTTAGACTATAGTTTTAAGTGAATTATACACCACTGTTACCAAATTACAATATGTAACTTTGACTATATATTTACTATAACCAGTGAGTTTTTTACTGTCTATTTTTTTTTTTTAAATGATGTTAACTGGCATCCTTCCACTCTAAGAACTCCGTTTAGCATTTCTTGTAAGGAAGATCTGCGGGTAAGGAATTCCCTTAGATTTAATTTGTTTGAAAAAGTTTTATCCCTCTTTTATTTTTGAAGGACAGCTTCATTGGATATAATATTATTAGTTGACAGTTTTTGTCTTTTAATATTTTGAATATGTAATCTCTTTCTCTCCTGGCTTGAAATGTTTCTGTTGAGAAATCCACTGATAGTCTTGTGGGGTTCCCTTATATGTAATTTCTCTTTGCTCTGGTTGCTTTTAAAATCTTAGTCTTGGACTTTTGAGCATTTAAATATAATGAGTCTCTGTATAGTTCTATTTAAGTTCAACCTATTTGGAGTCCTTTGCCTCATGGAACTGGATGTTCATTTCTGTCTCCAGATTTGGAATATTTTCAGCGATTATTCCTTTAAATATATTTTCTGCCTCGTTTTCTTTCTCCTTTCCTTCTGGGAGTCCCATAATGTGAATATTGTTTCTTTTCATTGTGTCCTATAAGTCTTTCTTCACTCTTTTTTATTCTTTTCTCGTTTTGCTCCTTTGAATTGATAATTCCTAATGTCCTATCCTCCAGGTTGCTGATTCTTTCTTCAGATGGTTTCTGTTGCTTTTCAGTATGATTTTTTTCATGCATTGTTTTCTAATTTCATTTAGTTGTCTATGTGTTCATGTATTTCATAAAAATTTGTAAAGAGGATTTCTCTGAATTCTTTTTTGATAGTTTATAGATTTCTGTTTCTTAAAGATCAATTATCAGAGATTTATTAGTTTTGGTGGTATCATTTTTACCTTGTTTTCTGTGATCCTTGATTCTTCACATGGGTATCTGTACATTTGGGTAATCAAATTGCTCTACCAGACTTTACAGATTTGCTTTGGCAAGGCAGAGACAGATTTTTACCAATCAACTCAGTTTCAGTACTGCGTGTGTCTGCTGGTAATGTCTTTGGGCAGGTAGGGTCTTTTTTATTGGTGTGGCAACTGTTAAGTTCTGAGTTTGGTGATGGTGAGGGTGTGCTCTTGCCTGAGAACAGTTGTATAGGACTGGTTGGTTTGTTTTCTACGCAAGTGAGGTTGTAGGTTGAACTTATTTGTTACCTGGATTCTCTGGTCAGGTTTACTAAATAGTTGGGACTAGGTAGTATATTCAGTTGTAGCTGAAGCTATGTATTAGCTTCCCTTCTCAGGCAAGGCATTAGGACAGGACCCAGAGCCTATATGCCTCATTGTTTGGGGACCTGAATCAGGAAAGAGTGTGCAATAAATACCCTGGCCAGGTGAGGCCACCAATTTTGCTCTCCAGAAGGGGAAAGTCACATGTTGTGCTCTCAGTTCAAGTGATACTGTAAGCATGGCTATTGAATGGGTTATGCAGAGTACTGTGTGCTCTGGTTAGGTTACCGGGTTAGGCAGGCTGGAGGCTGTATTCAGTAATGAGCAGGCCTAAAAATTACTTTCCCTGCCAGGATGCTGTGGGAAAGGCAGGTCTGAAGCTGGTAAAGCTCTTTGCTGTGTCAACTCAAGCCAAACCACACCCTAAGTTCACTGGCTTTGCTCTCCAAACTGTCAGCTATCTGCCTCCCATTCTCTCTGCTTAACTGCCATTCTACCACACAGATTCCAGATATTTTTACCCGTCCTTTTGGTCAGATGGGGCCAGGTGCCACAGTAGGTAGGTAGGGCTGTGTCTCAGTTCCCTTGCCTGGGTGGGGAGAGGAGGGCAGGGGCTGCTCCATGCCACTATTTATTTCTCCAATACATCTACATTTGGAGATTATTCCCCAATAATCTCCAAGTATTCATGGTCTCCATTTGAGAGGAACCAGGAGTTACTCTCAGCCTTGGCTATGAATTAATCACCTGCCTATGTGTAGTACAGGAACTTTGCATGGCATGTTGACTTTGCTCTGGGGGATCATCACCTCTGCCCACCTGTCTCTTGGCCTGAGCCCCACTGGGCTACACAGCTTCCAGGTGTTCCTACCAGCTCTCCCCAACACGTGGTCAGATTTGGCTGGAAAATACTCTCCACAGAGGTGGGACTGTGAGTCAGCTCCTCATCTGGGCATGAGTAAGTCAACCTCTGAGGTTGACAAAACTCTTCATTTGAGGAATCAAATCAAACCGATCTGCATCCTGTCAAGTTCCTTTGTCAGTGGTCATCACTCACTTATTCTGCAGATAAACAAAATTGCTGGTTGAGATTACTACTTGGGACTGCAGGTGATGGGTCTTGGTTGTTGCAGGGCCCTCTTCCCTTCTCTGTCTTGGTCAGATTTTTAGTGGTTGAGCCCTTCAAATTCTCCTGAAATCCCAATGAAGTGAGATCAGAGTAGTGGCTCTCACACAGCAACCCACAGTGCTGGGGGATGCTAGTTGTCCCCACCCCTCTAGTTCTCTGTTTGCACTGGATGAGCTGGAAGCTCAGGGGAGACATCTCTTTGTGGTGCTACACTGGTCTATAGTAACAGCGATGCAGTCAATGTATAGCTGCTTCTCTTACCCTTCTGATTTGGACTGTCGTGGTCTCTGTGGTGCAATGGGATGCTTCACCCTTGCCCCCAGGCTCTAGGATTCTCTCAATGGTGTTTTGTTCTTGAATAGTTGTTAGCTGTTCCTCTTGTGATGGGGAGTGAAGTCAGGAATGACCAATATCACCATCTTGGTGACATCACTCCACACAACTTCTTGCTATCTTCTGCAGACTTAGAGAACATGTTCTTTTAAACAGTAGGGAATCAAGGGGCACCTGGGTGGCTCAGTTTGTTAAGTGTCCGACTCTTGATTTCGGCTCAGGTCAGGATCTCATGGTTCATGGGTTCAAGCCCTGTGTTGGGCTCTTGTGCTGACAGAGCAGAGCCTGCTTGGGATTCTCTTTCTCTCTCTCTCTCTGCCTCTCCCTGACTTTGCTCGCTTGCTCATGCTCTCTCTCTCTCAAAATAGACATTGAATTTCCCAAGGTTTATTTTTTAAATCTATGGTTAGCCATACCACACAAAGGGGGATGGGAGTGTATTAGAAAGGAGGGGTTTCAATCTTGGGGCCAAAATGGAGGTATAGCATATTTCTATTAAATACATAAAAAACAGAAAGATGTTATTATGTGATTTATATAATATTGAAAATATGAAATTTCTTTTAATACATAAAATATATTTATAATTAAAATATTATGGTAAATAATATTAATGTATGAAAATTATTGCTTCAACATATAATATAAAGTAAAATATATGAATATATAAAATATATATAATTGAAATATACCCAATATTTTGTTGTCTGACAGGTAGTTTCCATCTATTTTTAGTGTGTTGAGCATTTTAATTATGAAAGAATGTTCCCTTTTGGAATATTTTTTCTCTGCATCAGTTGGAATGATCATATGATTTTTTTTTTCTACCATTCTTTAATTCTTCATGTAGTCTATCCGGTTCTCTAGTGGTTCATATGGAATGGGGCAAGTCTGATTATCAGTCATTCCATCATGGCTGGAAGCCTCAGGATGTTGAAGTATTTAAAAAAATATATTTCTTCATATCCATCAGTTATTAACTATAAATATCCTGGTTTTAGGGTTTTTTTGATAATTATTTGGATATAGTTAAATAATGTACTCTCCAACAAGTCATTGTTTCCCAAACTTTTATACAAACCCTCAAGAATCTTGTACTGTCATTGTTCACTAGTTTAGATCTACTTTTTTTGTTTTAAATAACACAAATTGTGTCCTTGTTATCACTGGTATTATTGTTTTATATAGACAGTATTTGTTTGGATTTAGAGCCATGTTTACCTTTTATTTGCCTACCATTTTTGTATCTCAGATCTCCTTTTGGGGATTATTTTCCTTCTTTCTGAAGGACATACATTTAGTGGTTCTTAGATGTAGGTTTGTGCATAGTAACATTCTCGGTTTCTGTGGATTCATAAATATATTTACTTCACTACTCTTGAAAGATAATTTTGTTTGAATATGCAATTCTGGATTGAAAATACTTTTCTTATCATTCTGAAACATTATTCTAGTATCTTCTTGTATCTACTGTGAGTACTGAGATGTCTGTTGTTGTTTCTTTGTAACCATTCTAGTCCTTTCTCAGTGATTTCTCCTAAAATATTTTCTTCGTCTTTGGTATTCTGTAACTTCATTATACTGTGTCTAGGAATGGGTCTCTTTTTATTTGTCTTGTTTGGAATATGTTATAGTTCTTTGATTGTTGGAATCATGATTTTCGTTAACTCTGGAAAATTCACAACTTTTATCTCTTTAAAGTTTCCTTTGCTACATTTTTTTAAAGAGAACTTTCCAACTTTATTTGCTAAGAATCCCTCCTTTTTTCCCTTTTCCCCCCAAAACTCATGCAAAATACTTTTTATATTTCATTTTTTTAACATTTATTTATTACTGAAAGACAGAGAGAGACAGAGCTTGAGCAGGGGAGCGACTGAGAGACGGGGAGACACAGAATCCGAAGCAGGCTCCAGGCTCTGAGCTGTCAGCACAGAGCCTGATGCCGGGCTTGAACTCACAAACTGCGAGATCATGACCTGAGCAGAAGTCGGATGCTTAACTGATGGAGTCACCCAGGCACCCCTCATGCAAAATACTTTCGATTAATGATAACAATAAAGATTAAGAATAATTTCATACATTAAGAAAGGTTGATATTCTCCAGTTCTTCACTGTGAATTATTTTGTTTGAAGTTTACAAATTTACAAGAGCATTAGGTGGCCATATTTCACTTTTTGTACCAAAATATTCTAAAAAAAAATAAAAATTATATTTGACTGATTTTGGATTGTCTGTTCCAAAGTTTTTAACGAAAGGTCTCCTTGCTATTGTACTGAATGAAAAAGTATTTTTTTTTATATTCAAGTTTTTAAAATTTAAATCCAAGTTAGTTAACATATAGTATAATAATGATTTCAGGAATACAATTTAGTGATTCATCACTTTCATATAACACCCAGTGCTCATCCCAACAAATGTCCTTCTTAATGCCCATTCCCCATTTAGCCCTCCCCCTGCCCACCTCCCTTCCAGCAACCCTCAGTTTGTTCTCTATATTTGTGTCTCTTATGGTTTGCTTCCCTCTCTGTTTTTATCTTATTTTTGCTTCCCTTCCCTTCTGTTCATCTGTTTTGTGTCTTAAATTCCACATATGAGTGAAATCAAAAGATATTTTGTCTTTCTATGAGTAATTTCGCTTAGCATAATACCCTCTAGTTCCATCCACATTGTTGCAAATGGCAAGATTTCATTCTTTTTGATCACCAAATAATACTCCATTGTATATATATACACCACATCTTCTTTATCCATTCATCCGTTGATGGACATTTGGGTTCTTTGCACACTTTGGCTATTGTTGATAGTGCTGCTATATACATTGGGGTGCACATGCCCCTTCAAAACAGCACTCTTGTATCCTCTGGATAAATACCTAGTTGTACAATTGCTGGGTCATAGGGTAGTTCTATTTTTAATTTTTTGAAGAGTTCATGTTAGCCATTCTGACAGATGTGATGTGGTACCTCATTGTGGTTTTGATTTGTATTTCTCTGATGATGAGTGATGTTGAGGATTTTTTTCATGTGTCTTTTAGCCATCTGGTTGTCTTCTTTGGAAACTATCTATTCATGTCTTCTGCCCATTTCTTCACTGGATTATTTGTTTTTAGGATGTTGATTTTTCTTTATCCAGTATGTCATTTGCAAGTATCTTCTCCCATTCTTCCAGATTGCCCAGTTTGTTGGCATATAATTTTCATAACATTCTTTTATATTTTGGACACCTGGGTGGCTCAGTTGGTTAAGCATTTGACTTCAGCCCAGGTCATGAACTTGTGCTTCATGAGTTTGAGCTCTGCAATGGGCTCTGTCCTGACAGCTCAGAGCCTGGAGCTTGCTTCAGATGCTATGTTTCCCTCTCTCTCTGCCCCTCTCCTGCTCATTCTCTCTTTCTCTCTCAAAAATAAACCTTAAAAAATTAAAAGAAAAACTTATAAAAAGCATTATAATTGTTTATATTTCTGTGGTTTTAGTTGTGATCTATCGATTTTCATTTGTGATTTTATTTATTTGGGTCCTTTCTCTTTTCTTGTTGATAAATCTACCTAGGAGTTTATCAATTTTATTAATTCTTTCAAAGAACCAACTCAGTTTCATTGATCTGTTTCTTTTTGTTTCTATATCATTTATTTCTGCTATAATCTTTATTATTTTCCTTCTTCTGCTGGCTCCAGGCTCTATTTGCTGTTCTTTTTCCAGCAAAGACAGATAGTTTCCTTACACCTTCCAGGTGTAAGGTTAGGTTGCATATTTGAGACATTTCTTCCTTCTTTTTAAAAAAACTTTTTAGTGTTTATTTTTGGGAGAGAGAAGGAGGGAGAGAGAGAGCAGGAGTGGGGGAGGGGCAGGGAGAGACAGGGGGAGACAGAGAATCTGAAGCAGGCTCCAGGTTCTGAGCTGTCATCACAGAGCCTGATAAAGGGCTCACACTCATGCACCAAAGATCATGACCTGAGCTGAAGTCAGACACTTAACCAACTGAGCCACCCAGGTGCCCCTGAGACCTTTCTTCCTTCTTTAGGAAGACCTGGATTGCTATATACTTCCTTCTTATGATCATCTTTGCTGTATCCCAGAGGTTTTGGGCTGTCATGTTATCATTTTCATTGGCTTCCATGTACTTTTTAATTTCTTGGTTAACTTATTCATTCTTTAGTAGCATGTTCTTTAATTTCCAAGTGTTCATGGTCTTTCCAAATTTTTTCTTGTAGTTGATTTCAAGTTTCATAGTGTTGTGGTATGAAAATATGAAAGTATGATCTCAGTCTTTTTGTACTTGAGGGCTGATTTGTGTCCTAGTATGTGATCTATTCTGGAGAATTTTCCACGAGCACTTGAGAAGAATGTGTATTCTGCTTTTGGTTGAAATGTTCTGAGCATTATCTGTTAAGTCCATTCCATCCAGTATGTCATTCAAAGCCATTGTTTCCTTGTTGATTTTCTGCTTAGATGATCTGTCCATTGTTGTAAGTGGGGTATCGAAGTCCCCTACTATTACGGTATTATTATCAATGAGTCTCTCTTTGTTTGTGATTAATTGATCTATATGTTTGGGTGTTCTCACATTGGGGGCATAGATATTTACAATTGTTAGATCTTGGTGGATAGATCCCTTATGATACAATGCCCATCTTCATCTCTTGTTACAGTATTTATTTTAAAATCTAGTTCATTTCATACAAGTATGGCTACTCGAGCTTTCTTTTGATGACCATTAACATGATAGATGGTTCTCCATCCCCTTACTTTGAATCTGCAGGTGCCTTTAGGTATAAAATGGGTATCTTGTAAGCAGCATACAGATGAGTCTTGTTTTTGTAACCATTCTGATATGCTTTTTCTTTTGATTGGAGTGTTTAGTCCATTGACATTTAGAGTGAGTACCGAAAGTTATGAATTTAGTGCCGTTGGGTTGCCTGTAGAGTTGGTATTTCTGGTGATGTTCTCTGCTTCTTTCTAATCTTTGTTACTTTTGGTCTTTTTTATTTTGTTTCATCTTTTCTCCTCTCAAAGAGTCCCTCTTAAAATTTCTTTCAGGGCTGGTTAGTGGTCATGCACTCCTTTAGTTTTTGTTTATCTGGGAAACTCTTTATCTCTCCTTCTCTTTTGAGTGACAGCCTTGCTGGATAAAGAATTCTTGGGTGCATATTCTTCTGATTTAGCACGTTGAATATATCCTGCCATTCCTTTCTGGCCTGCCAAGTTTCAGTGGACAGGTCTGCTGTGAACCTGATATGTTTTCCCTTATAGGTTAAGAATTTTTTTCCCTTGCTGCTTTCATAATTCCTTCCTTGTTGGCGTATTTTGTAAATTTGACTGATATGCCGTGGTGATGTTTGGTTTTTGTTGAATCTTATGGAAGTTCTCTGTGCTTCTTATATTTTGATGTTTGTGTCCTTCCCCAGATTAGGTAGGTTTTCTGCTCTAATTTACTCACATAAACCTTCTTCCCCTTTTCTCTGTCTTCATCTTCTGGGTCTCCTATGGTGCAGATATTATTTGTTTTTAATGAGCCACTGAGTTCTCGAAGTCTTGTATCATGCTCTTTGCCTTTGTATCCCTCCTTTTTTCTGCTTCATTATTCTCCATAATTTTGTCTGTATTGCTGATTCGGTGCTCTGCTTCATCCATCCCTGCTGTCGTGGCATTCTACCTTCTTTTTTTGGTTTAACCTCTACTTTATCTGATATAAAAAAGCAGCGGTGACTAAATTTATATCTTTTTCCACCCATTTACTTTCAACCTAACTAACACATTTGAATGAGTTCTTTTTGGACCACATATAGTTGGGTAATTTTTTTTTTATAAACTGCCAATATATTTTTTATTTGATATACATCAAATAGATGTAGATTATTTACATTTGATATAATGATTGATTATGTTAGGATTTAAGTCTGCCGTTTTCTTTTTTGTTTTCTTTCTTTGTTTCTGTTTCCTTTTACTCATCCTGACTAGATTTTACATCTTTTATCTCCACAGAAAGGGATTCTATGTTTTTTTCAACTCCAGCTAGTATTCTTATTATCTTGGTTCTAAATTCTAGTTCAGACATCTTGGTTATATCTGTGTTGATTAAACCCCTGGCTGTCGTTTATTCCTATTTTTTATTTTGGGGTGTATTCCTCCATTTTGTCATTTTGGAGGAAGAAAACACTTAATAAAACTAAAAAGTAAAAAGTAAAAAATTAAAAACAAAACAAAAAAATCAAATAAAGGAAGCTAGATCCTAGGTGTAATTTGGTCTGCTTGTTGAAAGAAACTTGATATAAAAGAGAAAAAAGGGAAAGAAAAGAAGAAAAAGAGGAAGAAAAAGTTAAAAAATTAAAAAATACATAGAATAAAATAGGATAAAATAAAGAAAATGAATGGAATAAAGGGAATTTTAAAAATAGAAAATAAAAGTAATTTAAAATATTGAAACAAATTTTTTTGTATCCAAGAGAAAGGGGGGAAAAAGCCAATTTAAACAAAAACAAAAGCAAAAAAAAAAAAAACCACACAAAAACCAAAACTGAATAAATGAACCAGCAAACAGAATGAAACCCGAAGGAATTACATCCAGTTTTCCCTAGAACTGAAACTATGAAGCACTCTATACTCTGTACACTAAGAAGGTGGAAGGACTTGTGCTGGTCTTCTAGGGGATGTGCTTGGAGAGTACAGTTGGGTGGAGCTTGGTGTAATGGCTCTGTTCTCCACTAAGTGGAGCTGCTTAGCTTACTAGAGTGGATCAATGTGGTGTGCATGCATGTGCACGAGTATGTGCATGCGTGGGAGAGGTGCAAGTGGGTTTACCCAGCTCCCTAGTCTCTGGCACAGGCACTTTGGGCTCTCACTGATCAGAGATCAAGCGCCCCGCCTTTGTCTCAGGCCACTGTCCACTCCCCACCTCTACCCTGTCTGTGCCCAAGCCATCTGCCTGCCATGTGGCACCTCCCTCCAGAGTTTTATCTCAGATGGGGTTGTGTTTCAAAACCCCATACTTCAGAGACCCCTGAAGCTTGGACCTGGATCGTGTTGATTCTCTGGGGGAGGGTCCCACTGAACCATGGCTGGGTGTCAGCTTGCCCCAGAAAACGTTTGTGCAATCATGCAGTGGCAGAGGTTCAGAGATTATGGCAAATCACAACATACATCCGCATCCAGGTTTCAGTGCACTCTGGTATCTTTGTTCCAATACTAGCAAATGTGGCTGCTCTCTGGGGTCTGTTGGGCCCTTTGCCTGTGGGGAAGCTTTATGGCCTCTACCAAATGGTTTCCAAACAGGGGAACTGTTTATCCTCATGTGCCACATGGACCCCTCAGACCCTGACACCCATCCCTGGGGAATTGCCCTACTTCCTCACCAGAGCACTGCCAGGCACTGAGCTCTGGAACTCTAGACCCTGTCTGCCCTCCACTGTTTGTAGATTCCTGGTGGTATTGAAGCCCTTTGCTTTCTTCCTGTCAGTGGTTTTGGGGAACATACTTCTTGTTTAGTCCCCTGAGAATGTTTTCACTTTGTTTCTCTCCAGCTACTTTTGGGGGAGGAGTGTTTGTCCTGCACTCCCAATGTGCCACATTCTCCCCCTTTCTCTGTCCTCTCTTGACAAAAAAAGCTCCCTACTCTCCATGGCTTTTCTCTATCCCAATTCATCTCTCAGCACTGCGTACCTACTGAGTTCTGGGCTCAATTTATGCAGATTGTTGTGTTAATCCTCAGATCAGTTTCCTAGGTGTGCAGATGGTTTGGTGCTGATCTAGCTGCATTTTAAGGACAAGACAGACTAAGGATCTCCATGCTGCTCTGCCATTTTAACTCCTTATTTTCCTCCATTTTCTTTTATTTTTCCCCACAAGTATTCCATTTAAGTATATCTTATTCCATCCTCTCTACCTCTGAATACCTCTTTTATATCCTCCATCTTGTCTTTAAATTCTTGGTAATTTCTTCATATGCATTTTCCATTTCATGAATTCTCCCTTCAATCAGCATGATTCTGGTTTTTAACTCACCCATTAAGTATTTTATTTCAACAGCCACATTTAAAAATCAAGTTCAATTTATTTTTCTTTCAAATTTATCTGCTAATTCGTGATATCTTCTTGTTGCTCTCTTATCAGTGAAGCAGTGTTCTTATTTCTTTAAGCATTTTTGTCCATATATGGCTCTCTATTCTGTATCTGAAAGTACCACTGTTTACATACCTCAAGGGTCGGACTCTTACATTTGCTTTTTTTTTTTTTTGTCTTTCATTCATAGAGTGTTCCCTTTAGATATGCTTATTGATGATTTCCTGGGAGCCCCACTTTTTAATCTTAATCAGTGGGACTCCTTGAGACCTAATTTGTGGATATACTTCTTTAGAAGATTTTTTTTTTTGGAGCCAAGAAATGCAAGCAGTCTCTCACCTTTCTTGTGGGTGTTAGTTTTTCTTTTTCTTTTTTTTGCCCAGAGTCCACTACATTTATTTACTTATTTTTTTAATTCTTTTTTTTTAATTTTATTTATTATTTTTTAAAAATTTACATCCAAGTTAGTTAGCATATAGTGCAACAATGATTTCAGGAATAGATTCCTTAGTGCCCCTTACCCATTTAGCCCATCCCCCCTCCCACAACCCTTCCTGTAACCCTCAGTTTGTTCTCCATATTTATGAGTCTCTTCTGTTTTGTCCCCCTCCCTGTTTTTATATTATTTTCGTTTCCCTTCCCTTATATTCATCTGTTCTGTCTCTTAAAGTCCTCATATGAGTAAAGTCATAAGATATTTGTCTTTCTCTGACTCATTTCACTTAGCATAATACCTTCCAGTTCCATCCACGTCGTTGCAAATGGCAAGATTTCATTCTTTGTGATTGCCGAGTGATACTCCATTTATATATACCACATCTTCTTTTTCCATTCATCCATCAATGGACATTTGGGCCCTTTCCATACTTTGTCTACTGTTGATAGTGTTGCTATAAACATTGGGGTGCATGTGTCCCTTGGAAACAGCACACCTATATCCCGTGGATAAATGCCTAGTAGTGCAATTGCTGGGTCATAGGGTAGTTTTATTTTTAGTTTCTTGAGCAACCTCCGTACTGTTTTCCAGAGTGGCTGCAGCAGCTTGCATTCCTAGAGGGTGTTAGTTTTTCACAGAAGTCTCAGGCTCAACTTCCTTTTTCCTTGCTAGCCCAAGTCTCAGTATGTTGATAGGAGTGCTTCAACCAGCTTTTCTTTCAGGGTAACTTTATGCTTCCTCACTATCTGTTGCTCTGACTTCAGCTAAAGGTTTTTGGTGGACAGCGTTAAATCCTGTGCTTTGAGTTCCTGTAACTTGTGAGACCGATGATGCCTTAAGAATGTGCCGCATTCAGCAATATAGTTGTTCTGAAATAGTGAGGCTCCCTAAGGGCTTTCAGACAGCCATAATGCTAGAAAGAGAAGTCATGTGGTTGCTTTTTAAATATTAATATTAAATGCTAATTGTTTTTAGTGTACATAAATGCATTAAGTTTATCTTTAATTCAGCTATTTTATCTCTGAATTCTTACAGAATTTCTCTATACACAATTATGTTTCTTGGAAATAATGATAGTATTGTTTTTTCCTTTCCAGTCCTTACAGCTTTTAATTCATTTTCTTCTCTTACTATACTGACTAGAACCTTTATTACAGTGATTAACAGTAGAGCTGATAGTGGGTATCCTTTTCTCATTCTTCATCTTCAAGGAAATCCTTTCCTTTTCATCACTAAGTATAATCTTTGCTACAATGCATGTGTGCATGTGTACCTCTGTGTGGAACAATTAATTCTTATTTGAAAAGTTAGAGCTTTGTAAGAATTTAAATTTGATCTTGAAAATGAGTAGGTTGTAATATGTCATAGCTTTATGGCATGTACTAACTAGATTACATTGATTAATGAAAGAAAAGGTTGGAAGAGATAATAAAATTTTTATCTTGTTTGCATATTTTTATTCATTTTTATATCCAAGCATAACAAAGCTAAGCCCCTAATATTTGTTTCCTAGATTTCTTTCTTTCTTTCTTTCTTTCTTTCTTTCTTTCTTTCTTTCTGTCTTTCTGTCTTTCTGTCTTTCTGTCTTTCTGTCTTTCTGTCTTTCTTTCTGTCTTTCTTTCTGTCTTTCTTTCTGTCTTTCTTTCTGTCTTTCTCTCTTTCTCTCTCTCTTTCTCTCTCTCTTTCTTTCTTTCTTTCTTTCTTTCTTTCTTTCTTTCTTTCTTTCTTTCTTGTAATTGATATATGCATGGCCTTTCTCTGTGTGTAATCCTAATATCAGGCAAAATTAGTTTACTAGAACTCAGACATTCATGAAGTTAGGGGTTTCAGAGGGGAGTATTAATGGGGTAGATTTGATTAATTTTTCTGTTCTTTTTTGCAAAGTTTATTCTTTTACTCAGTTACCCTGATCAGGAATGGGTACATTCAGCCTTTAGCAATAAGAATTTCATCAACTCTTGAATTTGATGAGCCTGAGAGATGTTCTTTAGGTGGTATGTGTTATTTGCTTAGCTCTCAACCGCCTGCATTTGAGGATGTACTTCCCTTTGCCTGTGAGCTACCATGTTGTTCTTCATGCTACCAGCACCTTTCTCCCCATGGTTGATAGATGAAGGTGGCCTCTGGCCTAAACATGTTTTCTTTTCTGAAAATTAGGAAGTGGAACCCAGAGAAAGCCAGATATTCTGTCTTTAAATGAATAAGCTTGAAACATACATTTCCTAGCTATGGTATGGCTATCTGTACCCACTCTGGGAATTATGGATAAGAGAAGATGATTCTGCAGAGAATGAGAGAAGAATTCAGAGAGAAGCTGAGTTGAAAGATGGGGAGAAATAAGTGCCAGTGTTACTAACAATATACCTCTTTCTTATTCCAGTTTCTTTTTGAACCCAGCTGCCCTACAACTTTGAGGTTTATGAGACACTTCCATATCCTTAAATGACTTACTTTTTCTTTTTTGCAAAGGCCTTATGGGGCCACAGGCTTAGGCATCTAATACACCTGGATTTAAATTCTAGTTCTAGTGATCCTGAGCAAGTTCACCCCTCTGAACCTCACTTTCTGCATCTGTAAAATTAAAATAGTGACTTCTGCTTTGCAAAGTTCTTATGAGAGTTTGAGCTAATGGAAGCAGTAGAACAACTGGATCAGAGTAGATTTTTTTTAAGTTTATTTATTTATTTTAAGAGAGACAGAAAGTGTAAGTGGGAGAGGGGCAGAAAGCGAGGGGACAGAGGATCTAAAGCGGGCTCCGTGCTGACAACAGAGAGCCAGATGCGAGGCTCTAACTCACAAGCTCTGAGATCATGACCTGAACCAAAGTCGGATGCTTAATCCACTGAGCCATCCAAGTGCCCTGGCTTACAGTGGATTTTTAATAAATAGTCACCAGTTTTACAATTATTTTCCTGGTCCAATATGTTATCTCATAGTGCACTGTTTGCATTTTTTTTTCACAAATCCTATTCTACCTGTGTTATTGCTTCTTGGTTGTTGATCCTGTCTTCCCATTAGATTTCAAACTTCTTGACTGGATGAATTCTAACATGTATATCTTTATACCCTATCAGAAACCATCCTGGAATTTATGTTCAATCAATAGTTATTAAATGGGATTGATACTTTTGGGGTTTCTTGTCAGAGAAAACCAAAAGGGCCAAGAGTAGACCACTTAACCTATTACTTATGATTGCTTCCTTTATAAAGCTAGCCAAGCACAAACTGTGATGACTTCCATTGAAAAGAACTGCCCTTAAGATAATGGTTCTCCTGCCTGGATAGACCCTTGAGGACTCTATGTTGTTTTAGTCATAGCTTTTCTAATGAAACCCTATGAGGAGCTCCAGTGTACAAAACAGATTTAAGCAGAAGCTTTGTGGCTGAGCGGAAGCGAGGAGCCCCAAACCCCGTATCCCATTCTCATCATATACCACAAGGTACCTGAAGGCTCTGTTGAAAAGATTTTGAAAACCATTACTTTGGATTACCAAGGATAGTCTTTGTAACCAGTAGCTATCAGGGGTTTTTACTGAATTAAAAAAAAATGTGGAACCAAAGGAGCAAGATGTCATAACCCTTCCCAGAATGATTATGAATGTTTTAAAAAGCTTTAGGGAATTGTTGTCAAGCTTGTTGAAATTGATGGTGTGGGAAATTTGGGCCATTGTTACAAGCAAGAGTGGTTTTGATGAGATAGGTTGGAAAAGGTTTCCGGCTTGACATCAAAAGACAGGGGTTTGAGCTCTCTTGTTTTTTCTTAGTGACCAGTCACTTGAGGCAACTCTGCAGACTCAGCAACTCTCAACTGCAAATTGGGAATTATCATCCTCACCTACTTCACAGGTCTCTGAGCTCACATGCTAGAGAGGTAAAGCAGTTTTATAATCTGAACAAATAGTATTATGTAAATATGACACATTTTTTAGTAATAGGATTAAGGAACTAAAGAAAAAATACAGTATATATAATTAATGACTGTCTCTAAACTCCCTTGTGTTTGTCTTGTGACTTAGTTTACACATATTTCTTTTTATTTTCACTAAAAGAAAAATCCAAATAATTGTAATATCAATAAAGGCCTTCTTGTTGGACTGGAGGTTTCTTGTTTCTCCAAATCTTTACTTTTTGGGAATATCTGTCATATTAACCAGGCATTGAAAGCACATTATGAACTTCTGCTTCTGCAAAGATGAAGCAAACATGTTTTTATGCCTCCCACTGAGTATAGCTAAAAAGCCTGGACATCACATGTGAAACAAAAACAACACTCTGAAGAGCAGAGGGAATAAGCAGACTGACTAAGGACCTCAGGGTCCAAGGAAAGACATGGTGGTGAGTTTCCTAGGCTTTCTTTTTTGATTCATATATCCCAGACTCAGTACTGGAGAAACTGGCAATCTGGAAATGCTGATGGGAACAGACAAAACAGGACCCAAGAAAAGATTGCTCTTTCTAGCCAAAGGATCCAGAAGGAGACAGTCTAGCACAGCAGAAAACTTTCTGACAGTATATTCATTTGCTTGTGTTGCTGTAACAAAGTACCACAGACTGGGTAGCTTAAAAAATTGAAGTACATTGTCTTAAAGTTCTAAAGGTTAGAAGTCCAAAATCAAGATGTTGGTAGAATTGGTTTCATCTGAGGTCTATGAAGGAAGAATCTGTTCCAGTGTTCACTCCTTGACTTGTAGGTGGCCATCTTCTTTCTCTGTCTATTCACATTTTCTTCCTTCTATGTATACCTCTTTGTCTCCATTTCCCCTTTTTATAATGATCCCAATCACATTGGATTAAGGCCCATCTTAATGACCTCATTTTAACTTGATCACCTTTTTAAGGACCTTATTTCCAAATAAGATGACATTCTGAGGTACTGTGGGGTTAAGACTTCAACATTAGAATTTGAGGATGATGTAATTCAACCCATAATAGTAACTGCTCTAGTCCAGCCAAACATCACAGAAAAGTCCCTGACCTTATCCCATTTCCCATGAGCAAAGGCCAAGTGCAAAGCTTATACTTCCAGTTTTGCCTAGCTGTAACAAAGTACCCCCTCATCCCCAATTTCCCATTAGTGAAGACCATATGGGGAGTGCTAGGACTTTCACTCTTACACAGTGACTTACACAGTGATAAGGAGATACCCTTTTGTTCTCATTATGGTGAGGTCAGAGTCAGAGGTCATAGCTCTGACTATGGTCAGAGAAGTCAGGAAGACTACCTTTGCTCAGGAGAGCAAGATGTCAGAAGGAGCCATGTAGGGAGAAATAATGATCGATCACAGGCTTGGTGGAAAGTGTTAATTCTTGCTCATACCAAATAATAATAAGAAATTCTCTTGGTGTCACTGGAGGCTGAGTGGAGAACCTGGGCTTCTATTTGTACTTGGCAATAATGAGATGGTATTCCCCCTTCCCTGCTGAAGCTGTGTCAGAGGAGCCCTGCTAAAAGAGAAGATTTAAATGTGATCCAGAGTCTTACAGATTTCCATAATGTCCAAGTATCAATCAAAATCACTCCCTTGTACAAAGAACCAAGTAGATCTCAACTTCAATGAGAAAAAAAAATAAACACTACTACTTACATGACACAGATGTTCAAATCACCTCCTAAAAAGGCTTCAGTGAGCAATTAGGAGTATGCTTGAAACAAGTGAAAATATAGAAAGTCTCAGCACAGAAGTCAAAGAGCCAGAAAAGAACAAAATACAAATCTGAGAACTAAAAAAAACAATGGAAATAAAACTCAGTGGATTGGCTCAACAACAGAATGGAGGAGGGAAAGGAAAGAAGAATCAATAAATTTGAAACCAGAACAGTAGAAATTACCCAATCTGAACAACATAGGGAAAAGAGACTGAACAACAATAACTAACAAACCTTTAGGGACATATGGGAGTATAACAAAAGATCTAGCATTCGGGTCATTGAAGTCTCAGAAGGGGAGGAAAATAAGGATAGGGCTGAAAAAGTACTTAAACAAATGGCTGACCATTCCCCAAATTTGGCAAAAGACATGAAACTTAGAGACCCTAGAAGCTGAGTGAACTCACATAAACCCAAGTAAGCTCACATTAAAAGCACATTGTACTTGAACTTTTGAAAACTAAAGACAAAAAAAAAAAAAAAAAAAAGAACTTGAAAGCACCCAGAGAAGAGCAATACATTATTTATAAGGAAATTTATTTGAATGGCAGAATATTTCCCATCATAGACTGTGCAACCCAGAATGAAGTGGTGTGAGGTTTTCAAGTTCTGAAGAACAGTGAATTCAAATTCTATTTCCAGTAAAATATCCATCAGGAATGAAGGGGAAATCCAGATATTTTCAGATAAAGAAAAGCTAAGGAAGACAGGTAAGTTGCCAGAGGTGAATCCTGAAAAAATGACCAAAGGAAGTTTTCTAAACAGAAAGGAAATGAAACATGAAGGAATCTTAGAACATCAGGAAGAAAGAAAGAACAATAGCAGAATCATGAGTATAAATGCAGTAGGCTTTTGAGTTTCTTTAAAATTTGATGGTTGAAGGAAAAAAAAACACTGCCTGATACGTTTCTCGATATATGTAAGGATAATATTTAAGACAATTACTTTATAAACAGGGAGGCTAAAGGCAAGTAGAGTGCCATAAGTTTCTTAAACCACTTTCACTGGTAAAACGTCAGTAGACTGTGATAAATTTTGTGTGTGTGTGTGTGTATAAAATTTAATAGCCTAGAACATACACTAAAAAAAGTTGTACAAAGAGATACACTTCAAAATAAAAAAACACTAAAAATTAATGAAAAGTGAATGAAAAGTTGTTTATAGGAAGGCAAGTAAAAGGAACAGAAACAAAGAAAACAAAAAAGAATATGGCAGATTTAAATCCTAACAATCAATCATTATATTAAATATAAATAATCTACATCTATTTGATGTATATCAAATAAAAAATGGATTGGCAGTTTATAAAAAAAATTACCCAACTATATGTGGTCCAAAAAGAACTCATTCAAATGTGTTACAGTTAGGTTGAAAGTAAATGGGTGGAAAAAGATACAAGAAAGCAGCAGTGATGAAATTTATATCAGATAAAGTAGAGGTTAAGGCAAATAAAATTATCAGATACAGGAGAAGATCAGAAACAGACATAATGATGAGAAGATCAATCCAACAAGAAGACATAGCAATGCTAAATTGTGTATCAAACAACACATTTGCAAAATGTATAAAGCAAAACCTGATAGAACAGAAGGGACAAATAGACAAATTGAAAATTATAGTTGTAGACTTCACCATTACTATCTCAACAATTAATAGAACAACTGGGCAGAAATGATCAATAGTATGAAAAAACAACACTATAAACCAACAGGTTGTAATTGACAGTTATAGAATATTGTGCCAACAATGGCAGAAGAAACATTCTTTTCAAGTGCCAGTGGAGCATATGCCAAGATAGTCCATATCTTTGGCCCTAAAACAAACGTGAACACATTTAAAAAGAATTGAAATCATACAGAATATATTCTCTTACCACAACGGAGTTAAACTGAAAATCACTAACAAAGGTGACAGGAAAATCTCCGAACACTTGGAAACTAAAAAACACATGTTTGAATGATGTGTGGATACAGACAAAGTCTCAGGTAAAGTTTAAAAATACATGGAATTGAATGACAATAAATATAACACATCAAAACTTGTGGGACACAGCTAAGGCAATGCTGAGAGGAAAAGGTATAGCATTAAGCATTTACATTAGAAAAGAGGGGAAAAAGATAACAAAATCAATATTATAAGCTCCCACTTCAGTGAAAAAGAAAATCAAAATCAAAAACAACCTGAAGGAAGGAAATAATAAACAGCCAGAAATCATGGACATAAAAGGCAGTAAAATTGTAGAGAAAATCAATAAAGCGAAAAGCTGGTTCTTGGGAAAGATCAATAAAAATTGACAAACCTCTAGTAAGACTGACAAAGGAGAAAAGAGAACACGCAAATTACTAAAATCAGGAATGAAAACAGGAGTATCACTATACCCCACAGACATCAAAAAGATAATAAGAAAATAGTATGTTAGACTCTATAACCATAAATTTGACACTAAACAACTAAAACTCAAAATAGATAATTTTAACAGTCCTTTCACTCTTAAGGACCCTGAATTTTTAATTTAAAACCTCCTGAAAAAGAAACCTCTAGGCCCTGATGGTTTCACTGGATAATTCTACCAGATACTTAAAGAAGAATTAACTCTAATTCTGTAGTCTCTTAAAGAAAATAGAAGAGGAGGGAACACTCCCCAACTATGAAGCCAGTATCACCATTATATCAAAGACAGTACAAGGAAAGAAAGAAAAAGAAAATTATAGACCAATATCCTTCATGAAAAAAAAAATCTTCAAACTAGGAATAGAAGGGAACTTCTTCAATTTGACAAAGTACATCTATAAGAAATGTACAGCTAACCTCATACGTAATGATCAAAGACTGAATGCTTTTCCCCCTCAGATCAGGAACAGCACAAGGATGCCCACCAGTGGTAGTACCATAAGTTATAGTCAGGGCAATAGAAAAAAGGAATAAAAAAGGCATATTATCAAGTAGAAAGGCAGAAATAAAACTCTTCCTATTTACAGATGACATGATTGTCTAGAGTATCTCAAGAATTGATTTAACAAAACCTCTTAGTACCAGTAAGTGAATTCAGCAAAATCTCTGGATACAAGCAACATACAAAATCAATTTTATTGTATACCAGCAATGAACACTTGGAAACTGAAATTTAAAATACAATACCATTGAGAGATTGAGAAGACAAGCTACAGACTGGGAGAAAATATTTGATAAGCACATGTCTGATAAAGGTCTGATATCTAAAATATCCAACACTCTTAAATCTCAATAGTAAGTAAACAATCCAAGGAAATAATGGGCCAATGATCTGAACAGATATCTCACTGAAGAAAATGTCCAGATGGCAAATAAACATATGAAAAGATGTCCAATGTCATTATCATTAGGGAATTGCAAATTATAATAGTAACAAAATACCACTAAATACCTATTAGAATGACTAAAATCCAAAATGCTGACAATGCCAAATGCTAACAGGATGTGGAGCACAGGAAGTCTCATTCATATGTGGTGGAAATGCAAGACAGTACGGCCCCTTTGGAAGACAGTGTGGTAGTTCCTTTAAAAACTAAGTATAGGTAGGGGAGCCTGGGTAGCTTAGTCAGTTAAGTGTCCAACTCTTGGCTTCTGCTCAGGTGGTAATCTCACATTTCACTGCATTGTGCATTGCAGCACACGCCCTGCATTGGGCTCTGTGCTGACAGTGTGGAGCTTGCTTGGGATTCTTTCTCTCTCCCTCTCTGTCTGTGCCTCCCTTGCACTCTCTCTCAAAATAAATAAACTTTTAAAAAGAACCAAAGAAAAACTTTAGTTTTATTATATGATCCAGCAACCATACTTCTTTGTATTTACCCAAATGAGTTAGAAACTTAAATACACATAAAAATCTACACACAAATGTTTATATCAGCTTTATTCAGAATTGTTAAAACTTTAATGTTCTTCAGGAGGTGAGTGGATAAACTATGGTACATCAATTTGATAGAGTATTGATATTGATATTCAGTGGTAAAGAACTATCAAGCTAAGATAAGGAAAAAACTTAAATATATATTGCTGAGTGAAAGAAGCCAGTCTGAAAAGGTTACTAGTTTATGACTCCAATTGTGTGATGTTCTGAAAAAAGCAAACTATGAAGAAAGTAAAAAGATGAGGTAAAATGGCTGGAGATACTGAGACTAATGGGGCCTCTTTCCCTGTGGTCTCTCATTTTCTAGGAGGCAGATCCAGGCTTTCCCACATGATGGTGTCTGTGCTCAATAGCCAGAAAGGGAAGGTACTTTTTGAGCCTCTAAATGTATCATGTTTTTAATACTACACCAACTCAAGCATCCATTGGCTTGTGTGATGTTCAAGGCCAGATTTAAGGAGAGGAGAATTTGTCTTCACTTTGTATAGGAGAAGCTGCAAAGTCCTATGAAAAGAGGCATGGATATGAGAAAGGAGTAATCTGTGGCTATTTCACAATCTACCACATGGAATTCCAGTGGGAATCTTAGCACATATGACACATATGGTTCATAATCCAGACACTCAGCATGGCTGTGGGTTTCTTGGTGTCAGAGGTGGCCTACTTCACTGGAAAGAAAACTCTTACGTTTCCTGGCAAGCAGAAAATTACCTGCTGTAATTTGCCACTTTAACACTGTCGTTTATTAAACTATCGTCTTTCATCTCCAAACCCAAATTTATATATGCTGCTTTGTGATTCTGGGAGCTGATGCCCTGCACATTCCCTTTTTGCCTTGCTAGCAGGTTCCTTTGAGCTCTGCCAATGGAGACCACTAGAAGGTTACTGAAAGGCTGGAGAGGAAGAAATGACACACTCCTTCGGTCTGCTTCTTAGGGACTTCCTGTAAGCTTTTCTTCCTGTGGGCATCATTCCAGAATCATTTTGTCATTCTGTCCTTGGAAGTTGCTTCCTGTAGTCGCAGTTGAATCCAGTTGCAGTTTTCGTACCATCTTTAGAGCTGGTTTCATCAGCCCCTATTCAGATACACCGGTACCAGCCACTCATCAACCCCTCTTCAGAGACCTGAGTTTGGCGCCTCCTCACAACCCCTTAGTTGTAATAACTGCAGCCTCTTCTCTTCATTCTCTCAGTCTTTGGAGTGGTCAGTACTTATTTGAAAAGTTAGGGTTCTTTTTGTTTTTTTTAGTTAGCTGGTTGGAACTCTTTAACTCTTTAGGAAGAGTTAACAAGTCTTTATATTAAATTTTCTTTGTGAAATTAACTCGTGTAGTTTCTATTTTCTGCGGGAACCTTGACCAGGGAGGAAGAGGAAGACAAGGAGGGGCAACTGGCTTGATATGTACAAGGCACCACTAGTTTTCTGCCATTAGTTTCCTAATTACAATTATCAAATGCTTAGGACATTGTTTATCTTATTTTGTGGGGCTAGCATAACCTTGATAGTGAGACTTGACAAGGATAGTATGAGAAAAGGAAAGTTATAGCCCATCTCTCTAAGAAACAGAGATGCAAAGTATTAGCAAACCAAATCTAGCACTGTGTATAAAATGTTTTATGGCCTGGGCTTGTTTTTGAAGTACTATCTTGGTTTAACATTAATAAATCAGTTGATATATAATGATTATATATTATATAATAAGATACATTATAAAGGGGAAAATGATCATCTTAATCGATTCAGAAAAATAATTTGATAAAATTCATTATATCCAATGTGAAAATTTTTAGCCTACTAGGAATAAAAAGAAACCTATTTTATCTGACAACTAATATCTAAAAAACCTGCAACAAACATCATTATTAGTGGATAAACAATAAAAATCTTTTGTGATCAGGAAAAAAATAGAGGTACCTATCATCACTTCCATTCAACATGGCACTGGATTTCCTAGCCAGTGGAATAAAGCAGGAAAAGGAAATAAATGGTACAGGACTGTAAAGGAAGAAATAAAGCTGTCATTCTTCATAGATGATAGGACTGTGAATATAGAAAACTCAAAAGAATCAATTGACAAACTATTAAAATTAGTAGGAATTTTTAAATATATTTTTTTATTTTAGAGAGAGTGTGTGTGAGTGGTAGGGAGGGACAGAGGGATTGTTAGGATCTTAAGCAGGCTCCTTGCTCATTGCAGATCCCAATGCAGGGCTCAACCCCATGACCCTGGGATTGTGATCTGAGCCAAAATCAAGAGTTGGGCACTCAACTGACCCAGCCACCCAGGGGCCCCTAAAATTAGTAAGAATTTAACAAGGTTTCTGGAAACAAAATCAATATAGAAAGATAAACCACATTTATATATATTAGCAACAAATAGAAAATGCAATTTAAAATATATACCATATCTAAGATTATCAAAAATATGAAAAGCCTAGAAATCTAAAGTTGTATAATGTCGCTAACCTTAAAGTGAAAAACTTAACATTGAAAAGGACTTAAATAGACAGCCATAGCATGTTTATGAAATATACCAGTTCTCCAAAGATTAATATAAAACTTTAATGCAGTCTTAATCAGAATCCCCCCAAAAGACACTTATATAGAAATATAAGGAATGAAGTATTGCCAAGAACCTTTTAAAGGAAAACCTAGTTGGGACAGATAAAATATTGGGCCACAATTATTCAATGTAGTAATGGCATAGGTGTAAAGAGGCCAATAGAACAGAATAGAAAACCAAGAAATGGAATAACCCTTCTATATACATTAGATACATAACAGAAATGGTTTCATAGATCAGTGGGGAGAGGAGAGATTTTCCAGTAAATGGTTTTGGGAAAATTGGTTATTTATATGAAAAAAAGAAATGAAATTGAACCTCTACCTCATAATATACAAAATAATTCCAGGTAGAACAAAGCCCTAAAGATGTAAAAGGGAAAGCAATAAAGATTTTAGAAAGATACTTTAGAAGATAACTGGAGAAAAATTTCTTAAACAAGGCACAAAAGCATTAGCCATAAAGGATAAATACCCTGACTAGACCTGCATTACAATTAACAACTTAAATTTATCACGAGACACCATAAAGAAAATGAGAAAAACCATATCATTGGAAAGACACTTACAACACATATAACTGACATAAGAATAGTATCAAGAACATATAAAGAATTCTGGCAAATGAATAAGGAAAAGACAAATCCAGTGGAAAAATGGATGAGAAATCTAGACCCTTCACACAAAAGAGCAAACAGAGTAAAACATATGAAAAAATGTTCAACCCCATTGTTAAGCAGGCCATGACAAATTAAAACCCTAAAGAGATATCATTGCATACCCATACCCTTAACAACATTTTAAAAAGTTAGCAGAGACAAAGTTTGTTGGCAACTTGGCTGACAAGAATGTTACTTGAGACCACCATATTGGAAAAGAGCTGGGTTTACTTTAGGTTGAGCTCACTTCTATACTAAGACATAGCATCCCCACTCTAGAGAAAATCTTGTTCAAGAGGACTAGGAGCTATAAAAAAGAATGTTCACAGTAGAACTGTTGATAATAGCCGCAAACTAGAAATAAATGCAATGTCCATCAGCAGAAACTAACAAAGGCTGATCTATTCATAAAATGCAATACTACACAGGAACGAAAATGACTGGACCATGGGTATGCATGACACAGTTATAATGTTGAGCAAATGAAGGAAGCTCTGAAGAATAATGATTTTGTTAATGTAAAACAGGCAAAGTTAAAATCTTCTTGGGATTAATATACAGATAGAAAAACTGATAAACACCCAGAGAATGACTACCTTAAAAGTCAGGACGGTGGCAACATTTTAAAGGGTTGTGAGAAGGAAGGAATTATTATGGAGTCCAAGGCAGGGACCCGTGGGCTGGTTTCTAAAGTGCTGGCAAAGTTCTGCTTCTTAATCTGGTTGGAGGTAATGTGTCTGTGTGTGTGTGCGTGCGCACGTGCGATTTTTCTTTCAACTGTATAGGTGTGTATACACTATTCTGCATGTCTACTATATTTTGGTTAAAAAATACGTTTTGTCTCTTATAGTATTTAAGAATTGCAGAAAAGGAAATGTGGGACCTGCAAAAGTTGCTTTGTCTTGAGAGTTGCCCCTTAAAAAAAGAAAGTAGTATTTTTATTCCTTTACTTGTACACAGATGTTGATGTTAATTATCATTATTAATCAATGTTAAGTCGGTTCATTGTAGATTTGGCATGGTGTTGTCTTAAAAATTCATGAGATACCAGTCCGAAAACAGCTATTCTCATGGTTCTCAGAAGCTTAGCTTGTCACCATCATGGAAAACATTGACCATAACCCTTGAAAAAGACTTGTATGGGGCTTAGAATGCCCCAGAATGCATTGCTAGGAGCACCCCTCCGTTTATAACCCCAAGTAGAACTCCATTTTGTCATTGTAACATTGATGCTTTGCTTTGGGGAACAAAATTTCTACATAAAAAAAAGCAACAAAACAGCAATTATGTAAATTGAATGGAAGGAAACCTATAGTGTCCTGTTTGAGGTAATTTTCCTCATAATGACTGTTGGGGAGGAGGAGAATGGGAAAGACTGGAGGTTAAAAATGGGAAATTGTGTATGTGTATGTAATAAGCTTGCACAGAGAGCAGATGCACAGTGTGGAAGTCATGTATAGAGGCAATAATCTGTGACAGAAAGATTTACATAATATTCTTTCAGGGCAAGTTCCCCATTTTAAAAAGATGGTGAAATGCAGACGGCATGCCTGACTGTAATGAATCTAAATCAGGTAAATAATTTGCACTCTCAGATTATGCTCCCCCCTCAATCCACACTTGGCTAAATGGATCTATTACAGCTTAGAGGGTAAAGAGAATTGAAGTTACCTTGAGATGCACGTGTGACCTAAGTGAAAACATTGCATTTTGAAAGGCAGAATTGTAGTGATAGGAATTCACAATTTTTATCTTGTAGATCATAATTAATAATTGGTGAATTTATAAGTGGAAGATAAATATCCCCAAATCATGAAACGATTGCTGTTTTACACACACACACACACACACACACACACACACACACACCCCTCTCAAAACTGGCGTAGAGGACTCTGGGTTTAATGGGATGCTGATTCTTCCTGCACTAGCTTCGTGCCATAAGATGAACATTATGTTAAACATCTATCAGTAACCATTCCTGTTTTCTGCTCCTTAGTAGTAAATTTTCATTAGGGACTGGAATGCCCTTTGGCTAAAGAAGGAAAACCAAGAATGCAAGATGCTGTTCACTTCATGTGATGTCACTCAAAATAGGATAAGAATGAGATCCAACTGCCTTACTTCCTTTAAATGACAGTCCCTACGTTTTGAGCTTTCCTGGCTTTTATTTATAAACACTTCTCTTGTCTGTAATGCTCTCTATTACAATTCATATAATTTGGAGTGACTTATCCTCTGCTTTTAAATTGAGGCTGGATGTCTTTTTTTGTGTGGGTGCATTTGACTCAGGGAGACTAAAAGGCTTGACTCCATCAGCCCCTGATGCCAGGTTTACATTTTCTAACTTTTTATGGTGCGATGGTCATAAGTTGTTAGAAAGTCTTGACTTGGATACTTAATACCCTGTCTGTATTACACAATTTTCAATTAACCTACAAACCTCTTAGTGAAATGCTTAACCAGAGCTAGAGTAATTAACTGCCTATAATTACTATACAAAGCAATTTAAAGTATTGTTTCACATGTGTAGGACTTGGGTTTTTTCCTTTGCGTATTGTACATGAATCATATTGTCTATTTTATGTGCATGGTTATTTCTTTTTTTCAGGTAATTACAAAATACTGAAAGGGGAAAGAAAATCATAGAATGTGCCTCAAATACCAGTGTTGTTGTGTGTCTTCCATATTTTTACTTTCTTTTTTAGGTTATCATTATGGTTACCAGAATGAGGTGGGCAAAGGAAAGAATTCTAATGAGGTTTAAAAAAAAATACAGTTTATTTGGTGGTGTGTCTGATTTGCCAAGACACATCCCTGTTTCAGATGCAGACAGTCATCAATTATTACTACACATTTATCATCATAAAATCCTCATTTTGACTTTTTTTTTTTTTTAGGGAAAGTGAAAATATATGTATGTGTACACACAGACACACATACACATAAAGAGCTGTCTCTCAGGGCTAGGCTATTACTTGCCCCCGCTTGGAAGAAAAGGCTTTCTCAATGGGATTATGTCCTCTGTCATAACCTATCAGTTGTCTGATCAGAAATTCATAATGCAGCCCATCTATTGCTCAGCTCGGCCAAGGCTGTGGGATGGAATTTAAATAGACAAATGCCAGACTTGGGCGTTGACATTCTCTCTGTCTCTCTCAATCTTTTTCTTTCTCTGTTCTTCCTCCCAATCATACTGTCTTTCTTTTCTTTTTCTTACCTTTGTTTGTTTATTTGCTTGTTTGTTTTTAAAGTCCTCCACATACTAACATTTTATATTAGGCATGAATTAACGTGATGAGAAGGTATCAGGAAATGGAGAATGGATGGTGAGTGGAGAGGCAGAGGGAGGGAGAGGCAGAGGGAGGGAGGATGAGAGACTGAGATGGAAAGAAATTGTAAATTATTGCTGTGGTACCCTCGCTGGATAGTAAAACCTGGTTGATTTTTTTCTTTCATTTAAAAGAAAATATTTCAGGATAAATTACTTACCACATACCCTTACTCAACCAGCAAGATGCCTGTGTATAGATAGGGTTTACATCTGTCCGTATCACACCCCTTCTTTTTGTGTGGCTGGTGTGGAGAAAATGCATTTGAATGTGTACCATCTTGGCTTCCTTGGGTTGCGTAGCCGCTGAGGGTATCAGTTCTGTAGAGTTATAACTTGATGACGTTTCACTTTGGTCTGATAAAGTAGTGATCCAGGTTCTCTCTTCCTTCTCATCTTCTCTAACCCCAGTAGAAGTAAATCAGATTTTTCTCTCAGACCACAGTGAAAGGGAAAATTGGTTTAACTGGTAATACATTAAAACTCTCTGTAGAACTTCAGTGTGGAAAGTTGAGGGCTTTTGTGCTCAGGCAGATGGGTGAATGTGAATCACACTGGTCGGGCTCTGCTGCAAATGATTAAAAAATGAAAATCTCTATGAGAAACCTGCCCATTGCCCTGCCTCTCTTCTCCTTTTTTTTTTTAATTTTTAATATTTATTTTTTGAGGGGGGGGGGCAAGGGGTAGAGATAGAGGGAGACTTAGGATTTGAAGCAGCCTCCAAGGCTCTGAGCTGTTAGCACATAGCCTGACATCGGGCTCGAACTCACAGACTGTGAGATCATGACCTGAGCCAAAGTTGGAGTGAGATCTTGACCTGAGCAGAAGTTGGATGCTTAACTGACTAAGCCACCCAGGCACCCCACCCTACCTGTTTTCTTGAAGGAAGGTGGGAACATTCATTCAACTTTGTGTCACATTACTGGCTTTTAAATGTCATGCCTCCTCCTTCGCCCTCCTGGGTATCTTTTCCATGGGCTCAAAGTGAATCCTGAACTATGAGTTTCATTGTGTTGGTGCGGCAAGTCCTGTCCTTGTGGCTACTTCTAGAAAATTTTACCCCTTGATTTTAATGTTTTTGTCAGTAATGTTTAGTTAAAAAGAAACATTTATAAATATTTATTTTTTTTTTGAATCAACATCAATTTTCTGGTATTTAAATTTATTTCAGAGGACAAACTCCCAATAAATTTTGTCCCCATGGGAAAAAATACAGAATGGGGGATTTTGCACAACCTTGTAACAAATACCTTAGCCTTAACAAAAATGACATTCTGCACTATAATAATACTCTTTCTGCCTGGAGAAGGACAGTGCTATATACCAGAAAGTGTTGCTAAATATTTCTATATTTAAAATGATCTCTGTTCAAATGTTACAGCCTTCTTAGGTTTTAAGTGATGAGAGCTTTGGTAGCCAGCAGAAAAAGTATCAGATGAACTGGTGCCAATCGTCCAATTAAGAAACTCACTGACCCACTAGGGGTAGAATTTCTTGTGTTGCCATGTTTGTTTTTGATGTCTTCACTAACTTGTGGGCCCTTGACCCATGGAGAATCCAATTAGTACAGTATTTAGTCCAGTTGCTATAGAAAAAAAAATAAATTTAAACCAAATTCACCGAAGACCTAAGTAAGTCTCCTTCCTTCTGAGGTTTATATTGGTAAATAAGGGGGCCCTTATATTTACCCTCCTTGGCATTTTCTCCATTGCTTCAGAGTTTGATGAGCACTCCCTCCAGTTGTTGCTATTTTTTAGAAAGGTCCAAAGGTATATTTCTGGTGGGTCAGGGTTTTAAATGTGTGTCTTTTTTTTTTTAAGCCAACAGCTTTAATGAGATAGAATTCATATATTATACCATTCGTGCATTTGAAGTGCATCATTCATTGATTTCCAGCATATTCAGAGTTGTGCAATCACGATCATACTTAGCTTTAGAACATTTTCATCATCCCCAAAAGAAATCCCATACCCATTAGCAAATGCTCCCATTTCTTCCTGATTCCCTATCCCCTAACATTTCTAGGTAACCACTGTTCTACTTTTTGTCTGTATGGATTTGTCTGCTCTGGACATTTCATAAATGGAATTATATAATATATGTTGCTTTGTGACTGACAAATGTGGTTCTAAATGTGCTGGGACACTAACTTATTTGGGAATCCAGAAAGATGCACACGATGGGGCACCTGGGTGGCTCAGTTGGCTAAACGTTTGAATCTTGGCTTCAGCTCAAGTCATGATCTTGTGGCTTTATGGGTTCAAGGCCTGTATCAGGCTCTGTGCTGGCACTGTGGAGCCTGCTTGGAATTCTCTCTCTCTCTCTCTCTCTCTCTCTCTCTCTCTCTCTCTCTCTCTCTCCTTCCTTAACTTGTGTTGTCTCTGTATCTCTCAAAATAAATAAATAAATAGATAGATAGATGTACACACACAAATATTGAGACACAAATGTAGAGAACAGTGTTGGGGATGGATTGACCCTCCTCATGTCCATGGACCCCGATTTAAGAGCATCATTCACTGGGCAGAAACATTCTTTGTCTACATGAGCAGGCAGATTTAGGGGAGGAGAGGTAAAAAGATACCCCTTGAGACTGACATAGTGGGTCGCTGTGTCCTCACTGGCCCTGAGGTTTTCCTCTTGTCCAGTACTGCTTATTTTCTTCTTGAGTGCATTTTGGTAAAGACCAGTAGAGTCTATCTATCGCTTTCCCAAAACAGCAAACATTCATTCGGTAATTGCTGGGATTTACATGTAAGTCATATATTCGTTACTGTTAAATAAAATTGTACAACCTAAAAAAAATAGGATGGATCTAAAAGAAATAAAAATTGTGAATATGATTTTATATCTTAACTGTTTTGCTTTATAATTCACCTCTGCTACAAGCCAGGTGAACGTGGAAAAGATGGATGAACGTTCTGGCAGTCCCTTGGATGAATAAATAAATAAGTAAAAGCCACAGGCAGAGCCCCAAAGATGCTTTTTAGGAACCAAAGGCCTTGCCTTTTCGCCAAATGACCACTGGTCACCTTTTTTCTCTGCCTATTTACACACACACGTTTATTTTCTTCCTGCTAGCTTCCTGTAAGCTGGCTGTATAAGTACAAGATAGTTTGTCTTACTCTGTTCAAGCTTGGTATGTATCCAAACCTGCCTCTGTGGCCCTAATTGTTCCATTTTTAGGCGAGCGGCTTCCAGCAGGCACGTGACAGTCTGGTATCTTTTGGCAGACCTTCCGTGCCATGCAGGACATGCATAATTGCAGCCAATCCATTGAGCCATTCTTAAGATCGTTTCCCATGCATGCCTTCCCATTTCCTATTTCAGTGTGTCTGACTTGCTCAGCTTCCAAGAGAGCTGCCTGGAGAGAAGCCCAGGTAGATCACTATGTCTTTCCTCTATGTTCTTTTCCCAGAAGGGAGTCACAATACAGTTCCATCCCATCCACCTCTCTTAGTTCATGGGGCAAAATTTCTAGCCAAGTAATGCATGTTATTTTTTAATAACATTTACTGTTTTTTCTTTCTTTTTTCTCTATTTCTTCCTCCCTGTTTTGATGGTTTGCTCTCTTTTTTTTTTTTTTTTTTTTTACCTTGGGAAACTTATTTTAAAAGCAACAGAATTTGTTGGAAAAACAATTTTACACACACAATGAATATTTATCTCCATGTTATTATAAACAGGAAGTACTGGAGGTACATGGGACAGAAAGCACAATAAATTTATTTCTCATTTTCAGTTATAAGCCAGGATCTAATTCTGTCTTGAGATTAATTAAAAAGAAATACTGGGTTTCGCAGTGCTCAGGCAGGAATGGGCATAAACCTGGGGTAAAAAAAGCTGGCCCTCAGACATCACTGTCATTCCCCTCACTCCCTTGATTTCATAACCTGGGATCTTCCCGGGCACCTTGGGGACAACCAGAGCTTCGTCTAACGGGTTACAAGCCAAGGTCTTGGAAAACTGGGATTTCTCAGTTGCTTGTCATCCCCATGAGTCATTTCGATTACCAGAGGGAATATAAACCAGGCTTTCTTCTTTTCTTTTCCACAGTGTCAGGAAATGAAAACTAAAAATTGGGAAAAAAGAAAGAAATTCACACGTATGACAAGAGGGGAGAGTATCCATTTCAAAATTGACCTCCTGAAATTAGGTCAAGTGGGGTTTCTTTGCCTCAGTGAAGAAGTTGCTGATTCGGAGAAGCCTAAGAGAGGAGAAATTGAGCCATGCAGGGACTGTCAGGCTTATCCACATGTCAATTGACATTATTTTGTCCTTTGAGATTTAAACTGATGGTTAGATAATATGTCCTATAGGAAACCCAAGGATCTTACCAAAAATGCAATTAATTTCTAGGGCCTGTGTTTTTGTGGCCCCTCATGGCGTTAAGTCCTTGATTCTAGTGACTTCCAAGTCCCCACATAAACCATACTCTATCAAGCTTTTTTCTTGGTTGTGTTTTCTTTTCTTTCTGAAGATCTCTGCGTTCCACAGCACCCTACTTAGGGAGGTCAATCCTTGCCTTCATTTTCCTCTAAACCACTTACCTAAGCTATGCTTTAGCAACTCACTTGGTTAAAGGTTTGGAGGCAAGGGGAGTTTCCTTCGCAGTGATAGAAGCAACTTACTATCGAATATTCTATATATTTGTGCAAAGAAGTCTTTGGCCTCTTAACTACAGAAATTTCACTGCTTTTCTCTGGAATCACTTCTTTTTCTATTTCAAGCCTTTCTCACTTCTTGTCTCCTTCTCCCACCTCCTAAATTCTGTGTTTGTGCATGAAAAGCATTTTAGCATTTTCTTGCTGTTTTTATCTTGCAATTGGGTTCATTTTCCGCATGCAAACTGGCATATGAAAGTGTTTCCTGTCCAGAGATGGGAATCCAAAGATACCAGAGAATGAAAGCTACTCCTTGTTGTTAAAAAAGTAAGAAAAAGAGAGAGGGAGAGAGAGAGAAAGAAAGAAAGAAAAAGTCACTCTGCTACATAGCTCCCTGAGGACTGAGGATCATGAAGGCAGAGCAAAATAAAGCCACTCTTTTGTGAAGGAACAGCTTTGGAATAATCCTATCATGTTTTTCTGGATTGTCCTGATGGTGACGCTATATATGACATTTATAGTTTTTGTATTGCATCACTGAGTTGATTTTTAAATCATTGAAATATTTCTGTTTGAATTCTTTAAGTGGAAAAGTAAGATTTGCCTTCCAAGAGTAGGAAGCAGTGGAAACTACAGAGAAATAAGAAAGGAACTGTTTGAAGCTTCCAGAAGTAAATATGAAAAGATTGTTTTGTATCCTGATTACTAAATAAAAATGGCATCTGCTGATATCAATATTAAGAGTTTCTCAGGCTGGTTATGAAGCTTTATAAATGAGTAGGTAAATAAATCTTGTGGATGACCAAAATGAAATAAAAAATCCAAACCCATTTGAAATATAATTTGAAATGAAAGTTCTTAAAAAAATGAAAATTTCAGAGGAATCTATCCAATAGTTGCCTATATAGAGAAGTGATCAATGTTTTTTTTCATTTTTTAAAAATATAATTTATTGTCAAATTGGTTTCCATACAATACCCAGTGCTCATCCCCATCTTCAATGCCCATCACCCACTTTCCCCTCTCCCTCACCCCCATCAACCCTCTGTTTGTTCTCAGTATTTAAGAGGCTCTTATGGCTTGCCTCCCTCCCTCTCTGTAACTTTTTTTTCCCTTTCCCTTCCCCCATGGTCTTCTGTTAAGTTTCTCAAGATCCACATATGAATGAAAACATATGGTATGTCTTTCTCTGACTGACTTATTTCACTTAGCATAATACTCTCCAGTTCCATCCACGTTGCTGCAAATGGCTAGATTTCATGCTTTCTCATTGCCAAGTACTATTCCATGGTATATATAAACCACATCTTCTTTATCCATTTGTCAGTTGGTAGACCTTTAGGCTCTTTCCATAATTTGACTATTGTTGAAAGTGCTGGTATAAACATTGGGATACAAGTGCCTGTATGCATCATTGCTCCTCTATCCCTTGGGTAAATTCCTAGCAATGCTATTGCTGGGTCATAGAGTAGTTGTATTTTTTTTTTATTTAAAAAAAAAATTTTTTTTTCAACGTTTTTATTTATTTTTGGGACAGAGAGAGACAGAGCATGAACGGGAGAGGGGCAGAGAGAGAGGGAGACACAGAATCAGAAACAGGCTCCAGGCTCTGAGCCATCAGCCCAGAGCCCAACGCGGGGCTCGAACTCACGGACCGTGAGATCGTGACCTGGCTGAAGTCGGACGCTTAACCGACTGCGCCACCCAGGCGCCCCGAGTAGTTGTATTTTTAATTTTTGAGGATCCTCCACACTGTTTTCCAGAGTGGCTGCACCAGTTTGCATTCCCACCAAAAGTGCAAGAGGGTTCCCGTTGCATCTACATCCTCCCCAGCATCTATAGTCTCCTGATTTGTTCATTTTAGCCACTCTGACCAGCATTAGGTGGTATCTCCACGTGGTTTTGATTTGTATTTCCCTGATGATGCGTGATGTTGAGCATCGCTTCATGTGTCTGTTGGCCATTTGGATGTCTTCTTTGGAAAAGTGTCTATTCATGTCTTCTGCCCATTTCTTCACTGGATTATTTGTTTTTCGGGTATGCAGTTTGGTGAGTTATTCATAGATTTTAGATACTAGCTCTTTATCCAATATGTCATTTGCAAATATCTTCTCCCATTCCGTTTGTTGCCTTTTAGTTTTGTTGATGTGCCTTTGGAGATGTGTCGATTAAGAAATTGCTGCAGCTGAGGTCAAAGAGGTTTTTTCCTTGCCTTCTCCTCTAGGGTTTTGATGGTTTCCTGTCTCACATTCAAGTCCTTCATCCATTTTGAGTTTGTTTTTGTGTATGGTGTAAGAAAGTGGTCTAGTTTCTTTCTTCTGCATGTTGCTGTCCAGTTCTCCTAGCACCGTTTGTTAAAGAGACTTTTTTCCATTGGACACTCTTTCCTGCTTTGTCAAAGGTTAATTGCCCACACATTTGTGGGTCCAATTCTGGGATCTCTATACTATTACATTGGACTATGTGTCTGTTTTTGTGCCAATACCATACTGTCTTGATGATTACAACTTTGTAGTAGAGACTAAAGTCTGGGATTGTGATGTCTCCCACTTTGGTTTTCTTCTGCAATATTACTTTGGCTGTTTGGAGTCTTTTGTGGTTCCATACAAATTTTAGGATTGTTTGTTCGAGCTTTGAAAAGAATGCTGGTGCAACTTTGATTGGGATTGCATTGAATGTGTAGATTGCTTTGGATAGCACTGACATTTTAACAATATTTATTCTTCCAATCCATGAGCAGGGAATGTTTTTCCATTTCTTTGTGTCTTCTTCAATTTCCTTCATAAGCTTTCTGTAGTTTTCAGTATACAGATCTTTTACATCTTTGGTTAGGTTTATTCCTAGGTATTTCATTATTCTTGGTGCAATTGTGAATGGGATCACTTTCTTTATTTCTCTTTCTGTTGCTTCATTATTGGTGTATAAAATGTTTTTTTAAGAGAGAGAAAGAGTGGGCAAGTGGGGGAGAGGGACAGAGAGAGAAAGAGAAAGAAAGAATCTCAAGCAGGCTCCACACTGTCAGCATAGAGCCCAATGCGCAGCTCAGTCCCACAACCCTGGGATCATGACCTGACCCAAAAATCAAGAGTTGGACACTCAACTGACTGAGCCACCCAGATGCCCCAGTGATCAGTGTTTTAAAATTTACAACTCTTTACAAAAGGGTACTATTTATTAGCTATTACTAGATTCTACAAAGCTATAACATGAGGTATAAATAATAAGCAAAAGTTTAAAGTTTATTATCAGAATTAAATGAAAGCAGATCCTGGGCAAAATTTCCCCTCTGATGAAAATATACTGGTAGACTCATCTCTGCCTTTTGTGTTTTGGCTCTGGCCAACCTGTATCCCAAATTCAGCTCACTGGATTTCTGATTAGGTAAAAATCCAGTGTAGAGAATCAGAATCAAAAATTATGGAGCCTGTAATAACCATATTTTCCTGTGCACTTCAGATTCATTTTGTTGGCCAGAAGTCTGCTGCTTTTCATCTGTATTTCTCTGCTGGTAAAGCTTCAGTCTTCCTTGTTTGTAAATCTTGGTAGGAATTACTTGTAGGTTAGCAGAGTTTTCATGATGTCATCAGATATTTCCTGATGATAACTCCTGGACATCTCATACCCACTCTATCTCCACATGAATATTTCAAATTGGTGGGACTGTGAAGCACAAGGCTTAATCTCTTGTTCAAACATCTCGAAAGGTCTAGGCATTTAATATGTGCACACACTTCTGAGAGGGCTCTGGTGGTGTTGAAAACTAGTTTAGTTTGGCATGCAAAAGGGCTGATGGATATGTACCCTGATGTAAACATTTTCTATTGTTTAGTGGGGTTTCTTTGGAAGGTATCCTGTAAGAGAACACTAAGTGAGTTTCTTCAGAAAGCTTCAGTGCTTTTAACAGAATAAAACAAGAAGGGATGATTTGAGGGCTCATCACTAAACTGAAAACTATAGCAAAGTTGGTTAGGTAGAAATGTACCATTTCCTGTATCTATATCTGGCCTTCAGAACCTTTGAATATGTTTTGTCTGTGTATGTAGGGGTGTGTGTGTGTGTGTGTGTGTGTGTGTGTGTGTGTGTGTGTGTGTAGGTGTTAATTATTGATGATGGATGTTTGTTTAGCTGACACATTCAATGAGTTGAGTTTTATTTATGGTCAGGGAAGATACAGAAGCAACACCAACTGTAACACATGTAAACCAATATTGTATCTGCCATGTCCTATCCAATATAAATACTTCTAGAGACAGAAGATGGAGTGTCAATCACAGGAATTTCCCAACCTTAGTGTGCTTGGTATATACTCACTGTTCATCCCTCATGTCTTTTGGTTAGCTGATAGTGACAGAAATAATGGGATTATTCTGCAGCATTATAAAAGCTAGAAGTCAGGTCCAGTGTTTTCAGTATTATCCTGTCCATTGAGTATGGAGTTCATTCTTTCTTTTCTGCTAACATCCTTCCTTTTGTATTGTAGATTTGAGGTGGCTTTTTCTTGACTGTGTGATGCCTTTCCCCAACCCTTTGGGGTACATTATATATCACAATGTACCTGAATGTATGTATCTGTTTGCATGTTGTGTTCTAATTGGGTAGTTGAGGGGCAGTTTTCATCCTAGTTAAGGTGACCATGAGCACCTCCCTCACAGTTGGTGACCTGTAATTCCAACAAATCCCCTGACCTATAAGGAAAGCTGCAAGGGGAATCATTCAAGGTAGTCACAGTGCTTTTTTCCCCCTGTGCCAAAGGGAGAGGGGTATACAGTGGCTTTAGCCTCTAGGGCAGTGATTCTTTACTTATTTATGGTCATGGATTCCTTTGAGATTCTGATGAAAACTGTGTCCATGTGCACACACACATACATTCTTCCTCTCTCACACACATCCACATATTCTCTCTCTCTCTCTCTCTCTCTCTCTCCCTCTCTCTCTCTCACACACACACACACACACACACACACACACACACACACACACACACACCTCTCAAGTTTTATGCAACATTTCAGAGGATTCTTGTATTCCCTGAGACTCATCAGTAATCCTTAAGCTTAAGGCTTACGCATCCAGGTTTTAAGGCACCCTTATGTAGAGAATCCACATACTGAACATTCTGCATACCAAGATAAAAATCCATTTTGACTTATTATAAGATTGAGTGAATAAGTGACCACTATACCTTGTGTCTCTTGGGATTTCCCCCCTTCTGTATCCTGCCTCTGGGTCTTTTCCATTCATTTTCTGATTTTTGTCCTCCAGTCCCTTTCAGCAGTGCCCCAATCTGGATATTCTATCCAGATTTCCTTCTTATTCGAGTTCTCTTCTAATGAAATCTTTTTTCCATTCCTCCTCCACCAGGCTTTTCTCCATCTGTTTCCCACATGACTTGTTCCTTTAGGGGACTTGACAAATTTGATGGTGATGCTTACAGGAAACGGGCTTTAGGGTGGGTTACATAATTTTGGTAGCAGCCACTGTACAGTATGACAAAAATGTTATGATCCCAGTTTCATTTTGTCAATATCAAAATGCAGAGAAAAAAGTGCGGGGAGAAGATGTGGTGGTGACATTTTACAGACACACAAGTTTTGATATAAAACAAAGGATATTGATGTTTTATCAAAAACGGTTTAATATTTAATAAGTCACTGTGCTACATGAATTATGATCCAGGAAAATGAGGCACTGACTTTGTTTTCAAGCATGTTTAACAGGGGCTTTCAGTTTTAGAAGTGAAGGTCTGATGAACCATAGTTGGTTTTTAAGTAATTTAATTCTGGCCCACATTTTAAGCAGACTTTGCTGAAACCACTGAAAATGAAAACCAATGAAGTGTCCATTTCAAGATACATCTTAGAATTAAGCAAGTTAAATCAATGGAAATCAATAGGATGTTAGGAGAAGCAAGAAAACTACCTAGCAGGTCAGCAGTAAAGTAGTGAATTAACTTTTCATGCCAGAATCAGTGTATTTCCATTGCAGACCTGGGGTTCCATGGGCTCACGTGGGTGAGCATGTGATTTCTTGCATTGTGATTTTCCTGCATATGATTTCTTGATTTAACAATTTGAAGCCCATACTCGTGTGACACTGCTGTGCAATATCATCTGTTACAGGGCTGGAGCTGGAGTAGGGACAGAACTTGTTTTTCGAACTTAGGCTCAATCAGGCCTGAGATCCAGGGATGTGTGAGCTTCCTTAAATGAAAAGAAAGCTCTTGCTTGCTTTCCTGTGAAATGCTTGGTAGAATTCCTGTGTTGAGATTTTGGTCAATGACTGTAGTAGGTGATTATGACTCAGTACATTGAATGTTGTACCTTGTTTTGATAGCATTGATAGCATCCACTATTTAAACAATTATTCAATTATTAGGTTAATGAAATTCTATATGCACTAAACAGCTTCTCATCAGCTATTTATTTTTAGAAGCCTAAGGGTCTACTCCCATTTAATTTAATTCCAGTTCTTGTCCACTAAGAAAACAAATGACAGGAAATTAAGATGATGTAGAACATGAAGGATTTAGGCTAAATATATGGAGCAATTTGATAATAGTTAAAATCACACCAACATATGAATGGTTAACATGAACTTCTTTTTCCTGAAACCATAACCATGGTTTTTCATTTGTCTGGGATGGTTTAAATAAAGCCTCAGTCAAATTCTGAAGAATGTTTTAGTGAACTTTACTGAGAATAATGTATTTTAAAGAGTTGAAAATTGATCAAGGCATTAAAGCATTCTTAGTTAGAGATGGCGATTTCCAGGTTACCTGTGTACATTTTAAAAAGTACATTTAGATGGTTTATCTTGTGCTGACATGAATTCTTAGCAAGTAATTGTATATTTACACAAGATATGCTGTAGTATATTAGATAAGGAGATTAAAGAAGGGGGCCTATGCCCTACATGAAAGTACAATATCATTCATGCTTTTTACTATCTTTGTAATAGTGATGGACAATTTATTGTATATTTCTGCAATTAAAAATCTCAAAAGTTTGGTGCAGAGTACAAAACCCAAGACTTGATTAGATGTAGACGTAAGAGCCAATTCCCCTGTGTTAGAAAGAGTGAGGGTTCTTCGATTTTTGCAGACTTCCTAATTAAGACACAAAGCCATCTTCATCCTCAACCTGAGAATTGTAAGTGGCAGATGACTCTATTAAGAATCCACCAGAAGTTTCTTAAGTTGGTAGATGAACTGGTGACCTGGAAATGGGTAAATGGGGATCTGGTTGTTCTTCACTTCAAGGAATAATATTTAGACTGAACTGTGTCTTGGAAAGTTTTTATTTTTACTGCATTTCAAATACTCTATCGACAATGGTCACTACTCACTTTTGGCCTAAACAGTGACAATTTTGTCTTTGCATCTTATTCAGTGTGTTTGCAAGCTATATGTGTTTGCTGGAAGTTCTCCTTTTAAAAATGGAGGTAACAAAAACATAAGAGACTGCTAAAAACTGAGAACAAACTGAGGGTTGATGGGGGGTGGGAGGGAGGGGAGGGTGGGTGATGGGTATTGAGGAGGGCACCTTTTGGAATGAGCACTGGGTGTTGTATGGAAACCAATTTGACAATAAATTTCATATATTAAAATAAATAAATAAATAAATAAATAAATAAATAAATAAATAAATAAATAAATGGAGGTAACAGTTATACTTGCCTCATCAGGTTTTCTGAGGATTAAATGAGATAATACATACAGCTTGCTCAGAATGATGCTCACGAACCATTTTAACAAGCATTATTGTTACGATTTTTTTTTCCAAAAAACAACCCATTGTGTTTTTTTGGACAGCACCACCACTAAATTTTTTAAAACCTTTTTTTCTTCTTTTAGTGGCTTGAAATACCATAACAGGCACTGGATCGTGAATGAAACGTGACCTCATTTAAAACTGCTTCTGTGTTGTGGCGCGCTACCTAATTTAGCTGTCTATCCTTAATGCTTTGTAAATGTCTTTTACCTAGTAAGTGCTAGTATGTATTGAACCGAATTGCTTTGAATTGAGTTTTCTCTTAGGGTACAGAGCAGTTTCTAATTGCACCTTAGTGTTTTTTTTTTTAAACCTTCATTGTAAGAGGTATAAATTAATTAGGCATAGGAAGTATATTTTGAGATACTTGTAAAAGATAGTTGTGGTAAGAAAATGTCAGAAGATAGTAACTCTGTCGTTACTAGATATGTGGAAACACATAAAATACACAAATGGGATCCTTGGGGGCAGAGGGACACAAGGGGGAGATTTGGCTGTTGGTCACACCGCTAGCTGGACAGCTGAGGAATCATGCTGTGGATGACCTGTAATTAGCCTCCATGAGCTATTAGACGTTCTCCTGTTTGAGACCTTGTCCCAGGAGAAAAGGCTGCCTGATAGGAAGGGACAGTACATGTCCAACTCTTCTCTTAAAGAACCAAATCTGGTTTTTGTTGAAGTGGTGTATTCTCTGGGACTCCTGGTATTGATGGAAATCATTTTTTAGCCATTTCATATGATATATTGTTTAAATTTTGACAAACATTAAATTAGGCATTAATTTCCTATGCGTATAGCTTTTATGCAGCTATAAACCTAAACTGTATTTACAGAGTACTATATAAATTTCCTATAAAAACCATTAAAGTTTAAATTAACAACATTAATTTAATGTTCTATGTGATGTTTTGTTGAAACTAAAGCACGATGATGGATTGAGTCATAGAAAAAATGTACTTGCGTATTTGATACTTTACTTATTAAGTTGATTCTTTGAATTTTGAGCCTGATGGGATTATCACTTTAATAATTTGCAGCATCATGGTTATTTTTTCTTTTACACACTGAGTTCATTTTAAATCACTGATCCATCATTTTGATGACCCATTCAAGTTGATAGTGCTACTCAAAATACAATATTGAAATTTAAAAATACGCTTTAATGAAAAATTCTTTGCTATTATTTTCTGTGCTTCTTGAAAATGAAGTTTTGCAAGTTTCTTATATATAAATATGGTGGTATCACTATTAATTTAAAGTGGAAATCTTACAATGGAACTGTTATGGGATTTGGCCTGTGTTAATATGTGCTGTGTGATGATTCCATTTTCCCACATTTTGTTCCATATCATTTTTTATAGAACTTTTGTTTCTACAATGTCCTATGCAATCTTTTGGCAAGAACCTGGCATATATATGAAATCAGCCTTTGCTTTTTTCTCATTAGATTTAATTTAACTATTTAATTTAACTATTAAAAGGAACATATATATCTACCACATTGTCATTTTCATGATGACAAATCAAAAGCTCAGTTTATTAAGTAGCTTAGGAACCTATGTCGTACACTGCAGAAATAGGTCTCAATAATCACTGCAAAAAAGGTTTGTCTTTATTGTGTAAAGAATTTCACACGACCATCATGACAGACATGGCTTGATAATTTTGTGTTTGGATTTTTCAATTTTGTAAAACTTCAGTGTAGCACATGAATATGTTACTTGAGTACCCTGGGGACAGGGATAAGGAGAACTGAAATGGAAGGAAGTTTCATTGTGAAATAGATGTATCTGCTACCATGACCATACGTAGGCTTGATTTTTCAAAAGAAAGCCATCAAGTATTCGTTACAAAAAAAAAAGTGATTCCCCTGGGGCCGCTGGGTGGCTCAGTCACTTAAGCCTCCAACTTCAGCTCAGGTCATGATCTCCTGATTCGTGGGTTGGAGCCCCTCAGTGCCTGTAGCCTGCTTCAGATTCTGTGTCTCCCTCTCTATCTGGCCCTCCCCGACTCACACTCTGTCTCTCTACATAAATAAAACATTAAAAAATTAAAAAAAATAGTGATTCCCAAAGCATTTTAGAATCGAGATAACACTGCACATTATTCAGGTCAGCACAAGAAACTTCAATGGTTGAACCCTGCTAAATATGTCCATTGATACTTTATACTTAGCTTATTTTATTGCATATTTTAGTTATTTCCTAAGCTTCTCATAAACACCCTAATTCTGGTAGTAAATTTTTACTCTATGGCATTAATTTGTCTTGAAAACAAACTCTGTGTGTGGTGTGTGTGTATATGTGTATTTTAAACAGTAATTTCATTTGAAGGAGTGGCTGGAAGTATCAGAAAGCCTCAAGGCCAGTGCTGGCTCTGCCACTCACCAACTCAGAAATGTTGAAAAAGTCCAGGTGTCTCAGCCTCAATTTCTTTATCTGTGAAGTGGGACTGATACTAATCGCTCTGCCTCATCAGGGGGTTAGTTGTAATGAGATAGAGTAGATTTACTATACTTTGAAAGGGTGAAATCTTAGGTGTATATATGTTATTACACTAAAAAGAGATTCCAAATGCTGATCTAAGGGTTTAAAATCTTACTTATTTGCAATCATTAAGATTCTTTCATTCTTTTTCTTCTATTGGACAGCTTGACATATTATGCCATCCTTCAATCACATCATTTAAAAAGGTATTATAGATCATATCTCAACAAACTTCAGGTTGAGTCTTGCCTACCTATCATGTTTATAAATAAAGTTTTATTGGAACACAGCTGTGCTCACTGGTTTAGTATTGTCTCTGCCCGCTTTGTTTTTTTGTTTTTTGTTTTGTTTTTTTTTTTGTTTTTTTTTTGTTTTTTGTTTTTGTTTTTTTACTACAATGGCAGTTGAATAGTTGTGATGAGACTGTATGGCTTGCAAAACCTAAAATATTTACTGTCTGGCTCTTGGCAGAAAAATATTGGTACACTCTGTGACATAGCACTAAAAGCCTAGAACCGACTGCAATCCAGCCCTGTCTGGAAACTAAGTTTTTCATAGGTGATGTAATTTTGTTCCAAGATCTATACTCTGTGGTAAGTGTCCCTGAGTGGGACCCTCTTGGTAGGCATCAGCCTCTATCTCTCCTCTTCTGATCCATGACTTCAAAGATGGGGTCGCCTTGTGATATTGTTTATTTTCTTGCTCCTTTCACAGGTTGTTTCTTTAAAAGAGTATTCGCAGTGACGTGTATGATGTTGCTGAAAATTTCATTTAGAAATCTATCCAGGTTCATTTTAAATCGAGTTCATTACTAGGGTACACCAGAATACGCAGGCTACTGTCGCACAAGTTTTTAAGCTCAAACGGCACATTGACTAATGTAAATTACCAACCTAGCAAATAATGTGGAAAGATAAGATACAGTGGGTAAGTTCGCATTGAAAATGCACTTAGATATTTTTTCCTGTTTCCAGGTTTTCATATGTTTAAGTTTTTGGACTTAGTATGTTACATTCATGTGACTTTGGAAGAATTAGGAGTGATGGGATTTGGCAGTGTCTGCAAGTTTACATTCCACTAATTTAGAAAAGTCAGAGGCGTTTCATTTACAATATAGAATTTTAGAGCTGAAATAGACCTCAGAGATCAGCATTTCCCAACCTTTTTGACCCATGGATGATTTTCATAGTAATTTGTAATCTTGTCAACCCTCTTAGGAATTTTAAAAATCAGTTCATCATTTTTGTGCGGTATATTATGAAGAGGTAATTTTAAGGGAAAACTATTTCATCTTAGGTTAGTACATTATTAAGGAGTATATTATAAAATTTATTTTGATGCCATCATCAGTGATGTTGTATATAAACAAATACTGCCTTTTTTTTCACTTAATGAGTGGTAAATACTTATTAAATTTATAGAGAAAAGATTATGAAAGGAAAGGGTGACTTGTCAAAAACTGGAAACATGACATTATCTTCACATGTAGTTTTGGAATTGAAGTGTATAAAAGAGGTAAAATTTGCTTTAATAATCCAATATATTGAAATTCTTAGATTTTATACTATAAAAATTAATTTTAAATAATTTTTGTACCTGTGCTTTATTTTTAAAATAGGTTTTAATGTTTATTTTTGAGAGAGAAAGAGAGAGTATGAGCAGGGGAGGGGCAGAGAGAGAGGGAGACAAAGAATCTGAAGCAGGCTCCACGCTCCAAGCTGTCAGCACAGAGCCCAATGCAGAGCTCATACCTACCACCTGTGAGATCATGACGAGAGTCAAAGTCAGACGTTCAACCCACTGAGCCATCGAGGCACCCCTGTATTTGTGCTTTAAATGATGATATCGGGGAGGTTTGGAGTTTCCCATTTCTAAAGAAATCATAATGACAAGAAAGTCCCGTTGGAAAGCCAAATTGGATATAATTGCTTGTATGTATGCACACATATGTACATAAATTTTACTGGAGCATTTTTCAAGTACTAGACATATTTGATGTGCTATATAAAATTTTTGGTCAGGGAAATATATCTTGTGAACTTGAGGCAATTTGGCATAATTATTATTTTTTTCAACATTTATTTATTTTTGGGACAGAGAGAGACAGAGCATGAACGGGGGAGGGACAGAGAGAGAGGGAGACACAGAATCAGAAACAGGCTGCAGGCTCTGAGCCCCAGAGCCTGACGCGGGGCTCAAACTCACGGACCGCGAGATCGTGACCTGGCTGAAGTCGGACGCTTAACCAACTGCGCCACCCAGGCGCCCCGGCATAATTATTTTAATCCCCTCATGAGCTTCATTTCAATCTCTCTCCCCCTTTTTTTGGTCTTTGGCATGAAGCAAAGGCCTGTGATGATTATGCATTACATTCCACATGACTGTGACCAAGACATCTTAAAACCATGTGATGTTCAAGGGCCTTTGGTAGCTGACTGGGTCTAGGTCCAGTGTGCACTCGTCACTGCTGATCTCATGCTCATTCTACATCTGCTTGGAGGCTCTCGAATGCTCTAACTTGAAAGGGAATTTCAATTATTATAGGTCTTCCAAAGGAATGTAAACAGATGTTATTGACAAGAACCCCATAGTCTGCTCATCTTATATATGAGGAAAGGGGAACCAAGAGAAGTGAAGCAGTATTCCCAAGTTCACACAGTAGCCTAGTGGCTGTGCCAGGCCTACAAACAGGACTTCTCACTCTCAGTGCTCCATTCATGTGTCTTGACTGAACCATTTAGCATCTTGCTACCTGAATGCATGTGATTAAATAATGGCACTATGCCCTTCACAAACCACGTGAAGTAAACCTGATTTGATTTTTAATTGGCGGCTCACCAATTACTACACTCTGCAACATGTATTGTGTTATAAAGCTATTATGTAGCAGAAGGAAGCCTGTCCAAATATTTCTAAGACCTCTCTTTTGAAGATGTTGATTCTTAATGTACCTTCCGTTATGGTATACCAGTGGTCTAAAGGTAATTATTTGTGTATAAGTTCACTCACAGCAAACATCTATTCCATGGAAGTCACTTTGTAACAAAGGGTATTGAACCTGAACTAATGAACTATTTATTGGCAGCAAGTCATTGACTGAATTTATAAAATGACAAAAAATTTGGAGGGTAACCTGCTGCAGTAGATTTCAATAGAAACCGATTCTCCTCATAACATTAAAGAATAATTTATTTAGGTCATTTCTCAAAATTCATAGTGAAGATTAAGGAGTGTTTATTGTAGCATATGATCTCTACTGGTCCCATAGAATTCCATTCAAGAACTAACTGTCCATTTGTAAAGTTGCTTTGATCACGGTGGTTTTTCCTACAGATTATAATGAAGGCATTCTTGGGTGTCTTCAACTGATTGATTGTTAACTGTTCATTCAGCATATATTTATTGATTTGTAGTCCTTCCCCTTCATTGTGAAATTTATCAGATTGCATTATCACCCAACTCAAGGCCATACTGTCATCTGGTTGGAGATGATTTTAAACCAATCTGTGACTACCGGTAGGAGTGGACAATTGCCTGTTTGTAAGGTAATATGTTTAGTGGCTGGTCTATACTAAGGTGAAATGCTAACATGAAAGGATACCAAAGATCATAAAGCATTTAGAATTTATTCTGGCCAAAGTATATGTCTTTATGAATGGGAATATACTCTGGTTCTCTGAATTTAGATTTCAAATTTTTTAAGCAAACTTTTAGGATGATGAGGAAAACAAAGTCAACTAGGTAGTCAACAATTACTACTGTGTTTTCCAGCATTTTCTACTATTCATAGCTGCCTGCATACATTCTTGATTAGGTCATGCTGCGCCGGTGCACTTTCCCAAAGAAATACTTCTCAGGTGGAGTGGGAGACAAATTCTGACTACGTTTAAACCTTTATCCAATAGACTGTATTTATTAGCACCACAATTCAAAACAACCATTGTCAAAGGTAATAAAATAATCCTTGTGTCCATTTGCCCATTGTTTAATTCTCTATGATCAATTGTGAACATGATCATTATTTGGAAAAATAATTTTTTTTTTTACCTTGGCATAGTGATATACTAGAAGAAAACCATTTGTGTTAGAAGATTTTTGCCTAAAATCCTAATTAAACACTTATGCTCTTGGGTTGTGTCATGAGGCAATCGTCTCTGCTCTCCATGTAGGGGTCCCTAGACTTGATGGAAGGTGGCATCTCCTGATGCCTTAAAGACTTTAAGACTTAATAACACCATGCTCTTGAAGCAAACTAAGTTGTTACAGGAACATTAAAGCCCATCCTTAAAGTTTACCCCCTTTGTCATGATTAAGAGCCATGAAGTTGTAAGTGAGATATTTGGTTACAGAGTAAGTCCTATTTATGAAAACGTCGTAGGTGATTCCCCAGGGTGGATCACCATGCCATGCTGACCGTACTACCAAAGTCAGGCACCTTTGAATAACACTTGGTATTCTATATGGCCTGTCTCCCCTCCCCCTACAACTGGAATGGGGAAGGAGGAGAATATAAAAATAGAAGATGTGACTTCTTTTCCTGCCACTTTACTATCTCAGTGGGAGTCACCAATGGCAGATTATTCACATGACTATGTTGTAAAATCGTAGGTTTTTAATGTCTGGACTACTGAGTACAAACATAACATTTAAATAAAAATAATGCCGAGTTATTTATCTTCACCAAATCTTCTCTGTCCCATATTGGATGTGAGCTGTCTCTTTAATAATGCAAAGGAGTAGTAAATTTCAAGCTGAGGATGGGCAATAACAAGGAGAGTGATCTGCACGCTGCCCTAATGTCAGTGGAGTGCCTTAGGAGAACACCTTATTAGTTCTAACAGGCTGGTTAGCGCAGGGTCACCTCTCTGCCTCCATCTTTCCCAGCAGGGTCACTCATCTCTGGGCTCTGTTTGGGAGGAAAGAAGTGAGGGGGAGGGGAAAGCATGTATTTAGAGCTTCTCTCATCTTTCCAGCATTGAGAGCTGTTTTTGTTGTTCAATTGTTACTCACCTTTTCTTTCTCTCTCCTTTTCTCCTCCCCTTCTCTCCTCCCCTTTTTCTCTGTCCCTAGCCGCCCCTCCCTCTCCTCTCCTGGGGTGTCTGCTTACATTCTCTGTGTAGAGTTAAAACAGAAACCTCTGTCAGGGTATTTTTTTTCTCATTGTTTCATTTTTAGAAGTCATCTGAAGTAACTGTGGTTTATAAATCTATATTTAAATGAGTATTTACTGTGTTGAAAACATTAACTGGAAGTGGGGCCTAACATAGCTAAGCTTCCAATTAACATGACTAGCCAAAAAAAAAAAAAAAGGAATATAGACATATGTTTGCGCACCTTTTACTGTCTTAAAAAATTGAGAAAATATATATTTTAAATTAATTTCATTTTAGTATTGCACTTAATACATTTTCACAAAAGGAAAGATTAACTCTCCTCTTTTTAAAAATGTATTTTTGTGCTCTTTTTTTTTCATCATAGCTACAAATATCAACCCTTCCTCCTCCCTAGCTCCCGTCCCCATCCCCATCCCCCATCCCAAAATGAATGCAAAGAAATACTATTAGACTGTCTGGTTATGTATTTTTTATGAGGCCATACAAGACGCTGTCTGACCCCTTGCAGCTCATGTTATAAGCACACTGAAGATGCTTTTCATTTGGGTTTTGCTTTTCAGCCTGGATGACCTCTATTAAATAAAAAAAAGGGGGGGTGGGAGTGGGGGGACAGGCCTAATATGTGACCCCAGGGACTAGTCGCTTCAAGGATTACATTTAATTCATATGATAATATTGAAATATAACGTTCCTTGGTCTAATGTTTTGGTTATTTTCTCTTTCTCTTTATTTTGGGGACTCATTGATCAGTCTCGTCATAGATTTTTTTTTTATCAATTTTGGATAGAGAGCTATAATTCATGCATTAGGGTCAGATTCTTAAAATTACATTTTTCCCCTCCTTTTCAAATTCAAGCCATGAATACGAAACATATCTCTCTTTTCATGGTTTCTTTGAGAGACAGAAATTAATTTTTCTGATGTGTGTCTGCCAGGAGTTATGTTTCAAATAAAGAAAGCCTTTTTATTTTGGCATACTTGCTTAACCATCCTCAACAACTGATCCCCAAGTTCTCCATTAGTGGAACACTAACACCTTTTAACCTCCTTCCTTCCTTCCTCTGCAAAATCATTTGTACATGTAAAATGGTGTTCTCTCATATGTAATATGTCATGATCTAGATAAAGATCCACATTTGGGTCCTTGTGTGTGGCACACAAATATGCTATAATTTGTATTTTTACATTGCTTTTATAATGATCTTTGTTTTATAATGCCCCTATTAGTTACTGAATGCTCATATGCACAAATTTTAAGGGACTTAAAACTTCCCCGTGCATCTTTTTTTTTTTTTTTAAAGGGACATATATTGTTCATACCATTTAAGTTTAGGATTAATGTTCAAAACAAATTTGCAAAAGCATCCCCCTGGCCAGTTGGAATTCAATTTCTATTAAAGTTTCTCACAAACCGGATGCCTTTTTGTCTTTGCTAGTTGAAATGAACAGGTTGAGAAAGGGAACTGAACAACACCCTGTTTGTTGTATTTTGAAAATGTTTTTATTCCTTTCGCTTAACAGACTAGCACTTAATTTCTTTGAATCAGCTGCTGTTCATCAGTGCGGTAGTGGTTCACTTGTCTTAGAAGGCAGGTTCCTTGGAGGGACAGTAACATTTCACCGGAGCTAATAAAGTCAATTAGGATAATATTATACAGTAGGCCACTAGAAAATCAGCTGCATTTTGCACGAATCATTCCGTGTTTTTAATTCATACCAATTTTATGCTTCATAAGGAATATTTAAAAAGAACTATTATTATTAGTTACATCGTTTGCACATATATTTAATTGCAATCTTTCTTTCTTTCTTTCTTTCTTTCTTTCTTTCTTTCTTTCTTTCTTTCTTTCTTTCTTTCTTTCTTTCTTTCTTTCTTTCTTTCTTTCTTTCTTTCTTTCCTTCCTTCCTTCCTTCCTTCCTTCCTTCCTTCCTTCCTTCCTTCCTTCCTTCCTTCCTTCCTTCCTTCCTTCGTAGTTGCAGGAAAATTTGTGGACATGTTCACACATTTTTATTACCATAAAAGTACTGATGAAAACTGATCAAAGCTGGGAAATTCATCTCAGTAGCTTGAAACCCCATCTCAAGCCAGTCCCTTATCACCCAGGTATTGCCACAAATGTGATTCAGCAAATAAAGCCCCTAGCTGCCTGGCCCCCTCTGCAATCAGCAGCAAAGTGATTCCGCAATGGGGTTTTCACAATGACTCATAATTTTCCTACATTTGTTTGCAGAACAGTCTTAACATTTTTGACATCTGAGTTACTGGTGAAAACGTTCATATGTCTCTATGTATACATAGAGTATATATATTTTTGTCTTGGTTAGTCACAGTATGTGAGAGGGATGTTTTAAAAACAGACTCCAGGTTCTCCTTTGTAAAGCATTAAGCTGTGACCCTCCCCTCCTCTCTTCCCTCCCCCTGTAGCCCTGGACTTCATGATGCCTTCTTGACTGGTAGCTGAACATGGACTTGTCTTTTTATTTTTTTTTTTATAAACCCAGTCACAACACAGAAAGAGGAGGAGGAGGAAGAGAGAGAGAAAGAGAGAGAGGGAGAGAGAGAGAGAGAGAGAAAGAGAGAGAAGTAAAAACCCTGAAGGATGGTTCTCAAAAATTCTAAAGGAACCACAGGGAATTCCTTTTAAGAGCAACAGAAAGCAAGCTAGCTGAGGTAAGGCAGATGTGGACAGCCTTTCTTTTCTTCTCTTTTCTTCCCTTCCCTCTCTCTGTCTCTTTCTGTGTCTTCCTCTCCGTTCCCCCTTTCTCCTCATATTCTCTCCCTCTCTTTCCCTTTCCATTCATGTGTTCTCCCTCTCTCGCTCCCCCCTCCCCTTCCCCCCCCACCTCCTCCAGAGCTGTTTCTTTCTGGCTCGGGGAGGGTAGTTGGGTGGGGGAGCTACCTAACTTCTTCCCTGCATAAGCAATCTGAGAATGGAACTCATGTGAATATGCAAATAGGACTGCCTGGGCCGCGTTGCTGACACGTGTATGTGTTGTATCCTTCTCCCCACCTCCCTGTCTTAGCGTCTGATCTTCAACAGATTGCTGTTGTTTCTTGTGATCACCAGCACAGCGTGCTGGAAAGAGAGATGGGGGGAGAGGTGGGGATTGGAGGGAGTGTTGTGGGGCTGGAAGGCAGGAAATCAGACATGATTGCTGTGACTTTTTTATATTAATGTGTGGCTTTTTTCTAGCTCATTTGCATGTCAAAGTGGCGGAGGTGTGAGGGCAGAGATTAGTATGGAGATGACAATGAATTAAATGTGATCACTTCTCAGAGCAGGGGGGAAGGGGGGTGAGGGGCTGGGGGGGTGGGTGAGATGGGGGGGCAAGCAAGACAGAGTGAGAGCAAGAGGGGAGCGCCGCTTCTGATCTTCACCACACAGTTGATTGATGTCACCAGCGAACAGAATGCATCTTTTTATTGTGATGATGGTGATGGTGGTGGTGGTGATGCTGATTGCCATGATTACACTTATCGTTAGTGTGAAATTTGAATTTTAAGTGGTCAGTGCTGCAGCTCCAGTGCACGTGATTGTTGGGTCCATCAGTGCAAACCCTTTACTGTCAAAATGTAACGCCGCTCTACGTGTGCTTTTATTTAAAAAGGAGGATACAACATTACTGGGAAAGAGATTACTAATTTGTGATGTTACACAGTAGGCTGGGATACCAAGGTTTTTCCTTGTAGCTTCAGTTCTATTTTGCATGTGACTCCCCCCGACCCCACCACAACCAGAAAAAGAGGGAGGTTGAGATTAAAAACATTTTTATTATTGCAAAAAAAAAAAAAAAAATCTTTCACTGGATCGGTGGGGTGGCAAGGGTTTCAACCGTTGACAATAAAGAAAATGCAATTTCATCTCTGGCATTCGGTGTTATCTCCCTTTAATAACAAAACCAAACCAGACTGATTACTGAACAAAGCAAATTCTCAGGCGGCTAGTTGCAGGTCTGAATGCCGGAGTAAAAACTGCACATTTTTTCCCTTTCCTTTTGGCTATTTTGTACGCAACACCTGCAAATGTGCGCGGAGTAGTTGTGAAAGGATTCGTGGGGGAAGAAAGGGGAGGTTTTTTTTTTTTTTGAAAAAAAAGAACTCTTCCATAATTAAAAGAAGAAAAAGAATATAAACACAGACTACAAAGATTTTTAGACTGCGTTGATTTGTCTTAGAAGTCAAATTCGTTCTGCCAGTGAGTTTTCCTCTGATTAGTCTCCTCTCCTGCTTCTTCAGGAGGACGGACTTCCTATAGTATAGACAAATCAGTATAGAAATTTAGGACTAATTGTTTTGTGTGCAATAACCCTGATGATATAAATGAGCACTTAAGAATCCACAGAACATCACTAACATTAATTTATTGAAAAAGAAAATCCAAAGCAACTCCATTAGTTTTTCCCTGTTATTGTTAAGGACTTTAAATGGATTTCCTAATTGGATAATTTTATTCACAAGAATAATATACAAATGGAAAACAAGCCCTAACTCTAAGGGTGGAGGGGGTGGGTCTGCATGAGGAGGAAGAGTCACTGTTAAGAGTGAACCACTGTCAGCCTCTAGAAAACTGGCTCAGATAGTGCCCTAAAGAGAAAGAGGAGGCATTTGGAGAAGGACACCCATGCGTGAGAATGAGCTGACCAACTTCAGCCAGTGCAGAAGGTGCTTTAAGCCTATTTAAGCAATACAACCGATAAAGCCCCTTGCCTTCTTTTTATGATATTTCAGAATCCTTGTTGCCCCTTTTTGACCATAGGCACTTGACATTCGTCTAAGTTTTCCTAAGATGGAACATCCTATCTCTCCCACCCCCCCCCCCCCCGCCCTTTTACTTGTTTTCTTCCACCTCTTTGGCATTTTCTGTCCACCACCTTGATCTCTTTAGAAGGGCGCTTGGGTTTGCGTTGTTTAGCGTGCCTTTCCCAGGTGGAGGTAGCTGTGCTCACTGAATGCTGTGCGGGGCTACTATTAATAGCAAAGTATCCTGTGTCCTGTTCTTACACCCTTTGCCTGCCAAATGCATAGAGTGAATCAAGACAGTCAGAGAAAAGTTCTTGAATGCTGGTCTGGAGTGGCTTTCCTCCCACACATCAACACCTGTATCCTGGTTCTCCATCTGTCCCCAGGTTGTATGCCTGCTTCTTCTACATCCCGCTTTCTCCTTGCCTTAGTCTTCTAGGCCAATAAAGAAGAAAGGCAGGGATGAGGATTGTTCCTATTGATCTGCCCAAGGGGATCATTAGGCATCTGTATCAATCTACAAATCAGTGGGCCTGTGTTACTAGCTTGGGCAGTCATTGCCAATTTGTTCCTATTAGATGGAGGAGCCTGGAGGTGTTTGATGAGCAGATTGGGTCTTTATCTCAGCACTAGAGAGTATGCAGGCTTGCCGCCAGACAGCAGAGCTTTACGGGACTTTTTTTTTTTTTTTTGTAGAGGGGACAGGGATCCTTATGGGTATTGGTTTTTTATAGCCTGAAATCTGTCTGCACCTTAACTAGACCTCCAAGGTGGATTGCATCCTGTCCTCACTAAACTGTCTGTAGTTATAATTAACCCCCACGTTGCCTTCTCCAGCCCTGACATCTCCTCGAAAAGCTGCCTCAGAAATCTCTTCTGGAGGATTCTTTTGTAATTCTTTTCAGGACCGGCATCTGAAGGATTGAAATGTAAACACTTTTCCCCGTCCTTCCTTCTGTTTCTTTGCTCAGAGGAGCAGAGGGTTTTTACTATTGAGCAGGTGACATTTTTAGCTGTAATTTTCTCTGCAGTTCAGTTAGAGATAGTAAAAGTTAAACTCCAGGTAATTTTGTTGGGGGAATCCTGTTTACCTCTTTGAATTGAACTCGAGATGGAAATGTGTTCCCATTGACATCTTTTTATTTAAAAAAAAATCTTGAAAAATCATCCTCGTATTTAGTCTTTGGCTTTGAAAGAGCAACAGCCATGGCGAAAGCCATGTTCTCTTCTATGCATGTAGATCTGAAAAATAAAAATTATGTTTCCACGGGGGGCTGGGGAGGGGAAAAGGATAATGAGTGAATAAGCACAATTTATGCTGTCACCGCTGCTGGCATGACATTTCTTCTTCATTATTTGGTGAAAACCTCACTTTTAAACCTGGTTTTACTCATTCCTGACGTGAGCATTATTCAGTATAAATATCTGTCCATTGCCAGGCCATGGGGATGCTCTCAGTGACATTTCTGCTTTATAGCTTGTGGTGGGGGTGGAGGAGGGGAGGCCAGGGAAGGTGGACTGATGCAGATGGGGAGGGAGGCGACCAGGCAGGGTTCACTTCGTGGGAGCTCTGTTTTTATCCTGCCCTTGAATTTATTACTTGCCAATAATAAACTGTTTTTGGAGCTGGGGCTCCGGGGAGGTGGGTAAAGTGGTCACCCTGAGCTGTGTACTTAGCAGTTGTGTGTTGCCTTGAAATTTGTTCATCATTCCACAGGGGCAAAGTGTTTTGTTTTGTTTTGTTTTTGTTTGTTTGTTTGTTTGTTTTTTAAGTAGAACCTTTCATATTTTGAGTATTGAAAATGAGACGAACTCTTGGGACTGGACACCAATTTCCAAGTGGTTTTGGCCTGTTTTTAGTTCCCTAACATACTTGAGGTAATTGTTAAAAAACAAAACAAAACAAAACACCCTGCATTTTCCTACTTTGCCCTTAGTGATGATTACTGTTTATTAGTTTGTATTTGCATTATCTCACCTGTGTATCCAGTTCATCCTCTCTAAAGAAGCCCTCATTTTCTCTCATTTGACAAGCGCCTGCTTTTCTTTTTTTTTTTTTTTTCTTTTTTTTTGGTTGTCGAGTAGCTCACAGAACTTTACAGAAAGACATCTGTGTGGGGTATATGATTGCTGGAAGTTAAACCATCTTAATTTATCATAAACCAGACATCCAGTCAACTTTTATCTTTACAGTGCCTGTACAGAAATCGATTTGGAGTGGACTCAGAGGAATGTTTTAAGAGTTTGTTTTGCAAATATTTATAAACCTTTTTCTCTGGAGCAACATCTCTTTTAGAAGAGTCACCCTGCTCTTAAGAGCAGGGCTTATTTTCAGGGAGACCCTGCCAAAATCTGTTGCTTGTTTTATCCTGAGGGTTGGGAGTTCCAATTTATTTCGCCACCGAGGTACTGTGGAAGCTAGATATGCGTGTGAATAGGCTGGTTATTTCATCCATCTTTGGGATGCTCCGCTCCATTCTCTGAGCCCCACAAGAACTTTAAAATGAGCGAAACCACCCAGGTGCTCGGTGGGATTTTCCGCCTGAAGGACAGAAACTGGATCTTTCTTGCGTTTTTCTTCAGGAGAGAAAATAAACCCGTCATTGTCTCCTCGCCTAAACGCTTATTACTTAAGGATGTGGACAGTATGTTGCAACTTGATAGAAACTTTTAATCACGGAGAGTCTGGCTCTTGAGCCTGGGCGTGTGTGGTTTGCAGTTCACCTAGTCCCCGCACGAGGGACACTGTTTTGCCTTCTCTCATAGCGATACAACACGTTTTCATTCCTTAACACGCTGTTTGTTTATCTATCCATATATCTCCCTGGTTTTTCTTGTTTTATTTAGTGTGGCTTCCAATGTGCCATTCTTCCACGAAACAATTGATACATTCTCCGCACGCTGTTGTGAGTAGAAAAAACTCCTAGATTAATGGTCAGTGTCTCGCACACGCACATTTGTGTTGTGATACTATGGAAGAGCTGCGAATTACTGACAAGATCTAGAATAATTCCTAATGCTGTCGAAGGCTTCATTTTCTCCTCGGCATGATGGATGAGGCATAAGAAGTGCTTTCTGAGATCATTATGTGCATCATTCTGTTAAGTGTTATTAAAGTCCGTCTGTCTTAGGCAGCAGAAACAATATCTTTGCCCTTATTTTGCTCGTGTTTTTAAAAACAGCAACTGCAGATTCTTTCCTTCCTAATGGGAGCTTTGCTTTTTTGAGATCATCTGACTGTTAATTTGTGCCATAAAATTATTAAGAATTGTATTTTTCTTTCTACTTAAAATTTGATACTATTATTCCATAAACAAATTCTAGTCCATTTCTAAACCTTGAATTCACAGTGTCTTAGAAATGCATTTTACGAAAAATAGAGATGTGGGGAGTGACTAGAATTTGGGGTGTGAGTTTCAGTCTGTAACCTTAAAGAGCTTTAGTAGCCTTTTATTTTCTGGCCTCCCACTATTTTAAATATCTTGACTATTTGTTATCTCAAATTGATTGTGCAAGAAACAGGGCGAATATGAATTTGACCGATATTTCTTTGAATTCCTCCCTTATAGGCAGATGTATTTAGAGCTGACAATGCTAAGACATGTATATGGGGACGAAAACTTTGCTCTAACACTCGGTCAGGGAAAGTTTGTTTTTATAAAATTGTGCATTTGGAGGGCAAATTTCCCTTAGTTGTTTGGGGGCACTTGAATGGGAGTGGTTCACTGGGGGTCTGGGAGTGAAAGTGGAATGCCTGTTTAATAGGGCAGCCCAGGTAAATTACAGATGGTTCGTATTATATCTCCAGCAATTTCACCCAAACAGAAGAATTTACTTTAAATGTTTGTAACCTTCCTTTAAGCCACAGATTTTTCTTTTTGCAATAATAAAATACAATCTCCTTCACAGAACATTTCCTATATTCCCCAGTTGCCCTCCCCCATCACTGTGTTGGTGGTGTTGTTACTGTTTTTGAAGAGTGTGCTAGAGCATTTTTAGACTCTGGCAGGTTTCATCAAAAGAAAATGAATCAAGTGAAAAGAAGTAGATCTTCATACTTTGTTTTAAAACACTGCTTTGCCTGTTCAGAGATTCAGTGAGATCTAGCAAGGCTCACTTTTACACTTTTAATAGAATTCTAGAAGTTTCTGCACAGCTGGGAGAAGCTCAGCCATCCACAGCATAGCACATTTTTGAACATTTAATTTTATATTTGAATAATTCTCCAGATCAGGCTATAATCATGAATGTCATATAAAAAGATTTTTTTTATAAATTACATTATTTCACAGATGTGCAAATACTTCTGAGAAAAAAATTACATTGATCAGTTTTTAATACCCCCCTGTCTCACCCTTCAGTCAAAGGGAAAAATAGCTTTTTTCCCATCTTTGTCTTCAGAAAGGTGCTAGATTGTAAACATCTGAAGGAAATGAAAGGGGGTTGGCCAGTCCACCCCAAACTCTTTCCAGATTTTCAATCCTTTCAGCAGCAGCCTTCAGTTTTCAGAAAAGAGGGAGGGTCTAGGGGGAAAAAAAAGAAAGGAGATGTCTCTGTTTATTATTAAAATTTAAAATGAGAAGCATTGCTGTAACTGGCTAATTTTGAATATACTAATTTAGAGGGCTTGCACAACAAGAGGCAAAATTTAGACAACGTGTGTACTGTGGTAATTGGGAAAAGATAAGGCATTTGCAGCTAATTAAGATCTAATTCTGGAAAAAGAACAATAAGCAACAGATGGCTATCGTTTCTTTTATAGTTTCTGAAACAATAGCGTGTGGATATTTAATTCAAAAACTCTTCAGACAAACACAGTTATTTTTACTTAGGCAGAAAGATGATTATTCTTTGTATAGTGTTTCCGAAGCATCCGGTATTTATTTTAGTTTAAATAAGGGCATTTCAGAATTTGTATTTTGTAAATATTGGAATATTTCCCGAAGCAACAATTGAAGTCATGAACCGTGGTCATTTTGGGAACAGTCACCTGTGGTTGGAAACACCACTGTTACTCAGGGCTGAACGAACAAGTGCTTTTGAATCTGAAACAAACAATTTATTTAAAAGTCCTGACTGTGTTGTTGTTGTTGTTTTTTGTTGTTGTTTGTTTGTTTCATGTTTCTTTCCTTAACGGCTCTGACTGAGGAGTATGGCACAGCCTTCGAACCCTTATAATATTTGGATAGTTGATATGTTGTCATAAAGATATTCTGAAAATGGAAAAAAATTGCATTAGCATTTGACCCATGGATAGTGCTCTGGTTAAGCTAGCTGCAGTTTTTCAGTACTGTTTTTTGACCCAACATAAGTTTTTTTTCTTTTTGGACCCAAAACACTGAGAATGATATACAAAAATAAAACAAGGTGTATTCAGATCAGTAGGTATGAAATCACAATCGCCTCTTTGTCTTGCAGAAGCCATACATGCCAGACGCACTATGAGAAAAATAATCTAAAGTGTTGGGTTTATTTTCAATATGCAAGTAGTATAAAAATATGCAAGCTCTGATCGCAGTGTGCTGGAAACCACTCCACAAAAAAATGTGTAACGAAAGCTGTTACTATAAGTGCGGTTCATGTATTGGAACAGCTGTGACAGCCTGATACAGTTTAACACTTGTTCAATTATAAGAAAAAGAAATTCAGAAGGGAACTTGATTTAGATAAGAATTTTAAATAATCCTTGAAATTTCCAAAGGAAGTTTTCCTTGCAGTCAAAATCCTATCTTTTCTCCAGTTTGTCTTCTTGTCTTTTCCTATGTTTAGTGTCCAGCCCCCTTCTAGAGACCTTGGAAGGAACAGCTGTGCTTGACTTGACCACCTTCTCTTTCCAAACTCTGCTCATATTTTATGTTTTTTAAGGTCTGGGTTACAGCGATTTGCAAATTATTTCAGGTGTCTGCTTTTTTATATTCACTTGGGAAATTGCAAAGAAATCACTTAGTAGCTGGCCACCCTTTATGTCCACTCCTTTTTTTCGTTTTCAAGTGATTTTACTGTGTTTTTAATGCAGATATATTCAAGTGCATATAAGAAAGTCTGACACTGATATCGACACCAAATCTTTAGTTCTGGAAATTTGAACACATGCCCCTATTTTCTCTTTGTTTAGCAAATGCTTGACTGATGTGGGTGCAATGTGTGTGATGGTTTGAATAGATCATATATATGTTTCATATATGTGTGTATGTCTCTGTAATACATATACATATATGTAATAGATATATAATGTGCTGTAGCTATAATATGCTATATAATCTGCTACATCTAAACTAATTCCTGGAGTAACTGACAGAAGGAACATATGTTCCATGTGTAAAATTTGTTTAGCTAAACTTTTATTTTGTGAGTTGAGGTGTCTCTATGGTTTGTTATGTGTGTAAGGCTTAATTTGCTAATACTGCATATTTTGAAAGTAAAATATTAATAATGTTTGCTTGGTGTTCTCAAAAATCAGCATTTTAATATCATATTGAAATTTCCTTCCTCAAACAACAACAACAACAACAACAAAAGAAACCCCAAACAAACCCAGAAGACAAAGCCAGCCTTTAAGCTAACAGAAATTATTTAGTATTTATAATCTGAAAGACTATTGTTTTCTTAACTTGACAAAAAAATAATACTCTCAGGCATTTTCAAAAGGAGCCCGAATCCCCAATGATTATGGCCAATGCCTGCTGGTAGACAATATGGGGAATTTTGTGTTTGTACCAGGGAGACAGATGGCTCTCAAACCTCCATTTACAGAGACGTCTGTCTCAGCTTCATAATTTCCCCCAACTTTACATTATTAAGTCTCTGAACGTGGACAGGAGAAACAAAATACTGAACTTGTCAAGTGGTTTTTTTGGGATACTTAATGCCCAAGAAGCTTACGAAAGGATCAGTGCATTGTAAGTCTGGCTGGAAGGGGAAAAAATGGTGAAAGCTATCTTTTTTCATCCTGTGGTGGTTGGTATGGGCAATTTAAAGTAGGATCCTGGAATTTCCAGACCCTGACTCTATCTTCTAAGTCATTTCTGTACCTGGAATAAAATGTTGCTGTAGAAATTATTGACATAATAGTCCCCATGAGGACTCATAGCCATCAAAGTGAAATCTCACAATAAATTCAGAGGCCACCTGGAGAACCACCGTTAAAGAGCTTTTTAGAGGAGAAAAAAAAACTTTAAAAGCTTAATTCTTCTTAAATATAAGTTCACTGATCATGTTTCTGTACCACTTTCCTAGAGTTTAGTTCTTTACTTTTAGCTTTGTTAAATAATCCTTTAAAGCTTTTTTGACAGCAAAAATGCTGTGTTTTGTATAGATGACATCACTAGCCCAACTCCAGCCACGTTGAAAGCCAAGGGGTTACTAAGCAATAAACCTCAGTCAGGATTTCTGCGTGTCTCGGGGCATAAAAGCCTTAAAACGTGAGGTGGGTCTTAGTGATCTGTGGGACAAACATTTCTACTATAATACCAGAAGCATTATTGATCAGTTTGGGGGGAACATTTTTTTTAAAAGCTAATTAGTCTTTGCAGAGTTGAATAACTAATGCTGTTTTACACTTAGCACTTAGGCGGTGCTTTTCATCTTCAAAGTGCTTTGAAAACATTAACTAATTAATCATTAGCTAATTTAGCAACTGACGATAAAAGTTAAGAGTCTGAAAGAGGCTGGATTCTACCAGTGTTTTGTGCCAATAGCCCCTCTGTGGAATCAAAGGGAAGCCTCTGTCTGTATGGTAACCGTGGGGGCAGGTTGCCAGGTGTGGGGGACTTTTGGAGTTACTGCTCAGGTAATCTCTATAGAGAACTGAAACAGAACCCTTTAGACCCACACCCCTGAACAATCTTAACAGGTAGTGATCAGCTTTTTTTTTTTTTAACCACTTTTTCTTTAAAGCTACCTTAGTAGCAGGAGCCCTAGAAAATATCCAGAATATGTCGGAATATTGAAAGTGACTAGTATGGCAGTCATAGGCAGAATGGGAAGTATATGTGTGAATGAATGATCTTTACCAGTAAACCTTCCTGGGTCCATTGCAATGTAATCCATGAATGCTACTCTGGAAATCTAGCTTCATTTAGGAAACTTAATGCAGAAACAGAAGAGAATTTTCTTGCGTCTCATGACAAACAGAATGCTTTCTAGGGGGCTTGTCTGCGCTGCACTGTAGTCCCATCCATTATGTGAATGAGATGTGAAAATAGTTCCTTGTTTCCCTGAGATATCAGCAGACCGCACAGGCTGAGTTTCTTTAAAAATACGGAGACAGTTCATCTATAGACTTATTCTGAATGAGTGAGTATGTGTGGTCCAGCTCATTTAAAGAAAGAAACACTTCACAAAGCCACCAGTATTATAGAAAGTGGCACCAATGACTGCAGTTTTGAAGAGTGAATATACTTTGCTTTGCATTCAATTCCTTCTCAATCCCGCATACCATTTTCCTACAAGGAAAAGCAAGATTTCAGAGTTTTAAAAAATGTCAAATGTTAAAAATTTGTTTTCTTTGCTCTTGCTTAGTATCACCAAAGGGTTGGTAAACAGCAAGCAGAAGACAGGTGTTGTTTGTATATATTTTTTCCATTGTGAATGCTACAGAGGGATGAGTATCTGATTGAAAACTTCCAGCCAAATAAACTTAGATGATAAAAAAAAACAATAGACAATGGAGATCTACTGCATTCTGTCAGTTGCTGCAGAATTTCTCGGTTCTGTTGGAAACATTTGGATGGAGACTGTAGATGTGTCCTGGGACAGTACTTAAAAGATTGGATTCCTAGTGAGAGGTGTTTCAGGTTCATACAGATTCTACTTCCCTACTCCTCTTGAATGTTGACTTACGTCGCCCCTGCCCATGCCCCGAACCCACTTTGTCCTCTTAACTTCATCTTAAGCCCATCTTTTCTTACAGAGGGATAATTTTAGAAAATCCTCAAAGTTTCAGGTTATGTTCCTAATTTGAAAATTTCAACAATGCCTGTTAAAATGTTCTATTTGGGAGGAAAAAGACTTCATGTTTAAAGATCACTTATTTTTCAGTTCACTTTTTGACTCTGGATAGTGAAGTCCCTTAATGTAAACGCTGAAAAGAACAACTGCCCATGCCCCCCCCCCCCATTCTCCACCTGAACCCCCTGCTTGGCCGAATACGTCATCAAGATGGCAAGTTTTCCCTCCTTGATTTTGGGGCATATCCTTTGACAGCTACCACACTTGAGCTAGCTCTCCCCTTTTGCTCCCTCCCTAGAACTTGCAAGGGAACCCATTGGAAAGGTCAGGAGCACTGATTAGCCCTGAGGTTAAAGAAATTATTAAATGGAGATTGTCACTTTTCCATTCATATCTTGTATCTTTAAAAAATATTATTTCATGCAACATGAATCATAGCCAAATAGAGAATCATGTGAGAACTAATTTATAGAACACTGAAGTTAGTATCCTACAACAGTTACCAACGCACAGGGCAGGATTTTGTTCCTGAGGTGGCCTCTGGCAATGTGTGTGGACCTTGTTGGTTGTCACAGCTGTGTGTGTGAGGGTGCCGTTGGCGTCTCTTGGGTAGAGGCTGGGGATGCTGTTCACCACCCTACAAGCACAGGACAGCTCCCTGGAAACAAAGAATTAACTACCCTCCTAATGTGAATAGTGTGCAGGTTGAGAATGTCTGCTTTTGACTTATGCCTATATACTGTACTTGGAATATACTTGGTGGTAGCTTTTAGGTAGGAACATCTTTTCTTTTTAATAGTGCTTATGAAATAAATTCTTATTTAATTGGGCTGATAGTCCCTTCTTGTTTCTTAAATATGGCTTTCTTCAACTTGAATAATTCTGCATAAAGAGTGAGAAATGGTGGCCCTGCATCCTTTCTGTTTCTCATTTTTAAAAATTATGGAGCAAGCCAGCCAGAATGAAAGAGAAACGCGCAAATGATGAGCAGAGGACGCGTTGGTGGAAATGTGAGAAACATGGCTTGTGAAACCTGGGCAGATTTTTACCTTCTAAAAACTACCTTAGATTCTATATCTCCTACAGCAGAAGAAGATATAAAAAGGGACTTTTTGCTCATGATGTCAGGGCTCTCCCTGTGTCCCCTCCTCACCCAAACCCTGGCCTTTTCCCATTGTGATTTTCAGGGATAAAAAAAAAATCTTGTGCAGAGAAGATTCTGCCACAAACTGCTTAAAAAAATCACAAGCTAGAGATTGCAGAAAAGAACCCTAAGGTCACTCACTGCTGGTGATTATTTTTCTGGGTGTTGTTAACTTGTTACTCAAGAGTAGTTGGAAGGAGCTGAAGAGAGGCTTTTAGCTGGAAATTAAGAAGCAAAATGCTGGGAGGAGATCCCAGACGAAGAACAGAATGGTCTATAATAAGAACTGATGTTTCAATGACTATATATATATATATATATATATATATATATATATATATATATATATATATATATATATAATCTTTTTTAGCAGTGAAGAATGCAGAACTGGATGTCTCTCCAGTGAAATCTCTCTGCTTTTTAAACTGGCCTTGCTGTTTAAAGTGAAGTTGAACTTCACTTTCCCAGTAGATGGCATTGTAGTCTGTTCAGTGGAAAAGAGCTTCCCTTAACCAATAGGACTTGAATTTTTTTTTCCCTGAGCTTCCTCCTTGATAATGTACCCTCCCTCCCCCTTGCATTAAATACTAGCTTGAGGTTATAAATAAGAATCTTGTTTTCGCTAGTTACCTGTAACTCTCAAAAGATTTGATTTAAAAAAAGAAAGATACAGTAGATAATTTAATATCCCTATATCAAATGAAAAAAATATATAGACTAGATCTGGTATTGTGGCATATGGAAAAAATATGCAAGCATGGAATATTTTCAGACTACACTGTTTCAAAATGAGAGCTTCCTCTGGTCTGCCTAAGTACACTTTTCAGTATTAATCCGTTATACTTATAGCGTTTTGGAGTCAGTGTGAAGAGAAGACTTGAGAAAGTTATTCTGTGTCAAAGATATTCAGACACATTGTGTTCTTCTCAACTGAAACCCTAACACACTTTGAATCTTCTTTAGTAATTCTTAACTAATTACTTAGCCTCTCCCTCCCCACCCCTTTCTGAAGCCATCTTTGTCTGTCTTTCATGTATATTATATGTAAGACAAATAATAGCATATTTTTGGGGGGGAGGTCAAATATAAATATTTTTTCATGGTATTAGGTTTCCTTCTTTTAAACCATTGAACCTAAAAAAATAACATCAGTAATTGATTGAGCTAGGGATAGTTTTCATTGCTTGGTGTGAAAAAGATATGCCTATGTGTGCCTTATTATTATTATTCTGCTTATTATGAAGGTCCCTGAAGAGTAGTCAGAACATTAAACTGGGGTTTTAACCAAAGAGAGAATTGATGATATGAAGAATAGATACATTGTTCTTAAAAAATACATAAAGAAGATTTACCTATGTAAATACCTTTTAAAAATAGATTGTATTGATAATTACAATCAAATCAAAATGGATTTCTTTTTTTTGGATGAACTTTGAAATCAAAACTATGTTTGTGTGTGTCTCTGTGTGTGTTTTTAACAGAATCTGGGTTGACCCTTCAGCGTCTTTATCTCTCTGTGGTTATTATGTTCTCTTTTTAAAAATATGTTGCTAAGACTGTAATTTTTTTCTCCCCAAACAAAATCCTCTTTCCACTGAATATAATCTATATTTTGCTGATAGTCATTTGGTAATAATGTTTGACTTCCATTTATCAATACTGTTTCTTTCCATTATTTTTAATCACAAGATTATAAGCTGTGTATTTAGTTATTATTTAAGCTAAATGGTGTCTTTGGCTGTTAGCTCGAAAAGATAATATCCCAATATCAGGATTAAGTTTTCATCTGTATCAACTGGCTTAAAAATACCCAACTTGATTCCTTTTGAATTAACTGAGTCTTATTTTATTTTATTATTTTTTTCAATATCACCTATCACCATAGTAACCACTAGCTGTCAGTTCAGCTTCTGACATTTTTCTCATTTGGTAAGATTTCAGAATTGCCATCCTCCCTGCCAACATGTCATGAACAAGAAAAAAAAATTGCATGAAAAATCTAATGGGTGTCTGGTCTGATTGTCCTCATTCGTGGCAGGAAAGACAAAAACTGATGAATTGTGAAATGTATTCAGAGGGATTCAAGGAAGCAAGTGCCTGGGACCCCCCTCCCCCCCACACCTCGTTTTCATTTTGTTATGCTTGATGCACCATACATGCTTACCCTGACACTTGGGTTTGTAGAAATTTAAGATGAACAATTTTTACATTCACCCTGCTGATCTCCCTCCCCTACTTTGTTTTTTTTTTTTTTTTTTTTTTTTTTTGTAAAAAGTCATCATTAAAAATAAAGTTACCAGGGTTCATATGTAGCTTGATTTCTCACTCGGATCATAGATTTTTTTTTTAGTAAGTTCAAATTGGCTTCCAGTATTTAAGATGGTGTTCTTGCAAAGGTAAAGCCCTGTTTTGGAGCCACATATGGACCGTGGACGCACATGGTGGGTTATGTGTGTGTGCGAGTGTGTGTGTGTGTGTGTGTGTGTGTGTGTGTGTGTGTGTACACAAGCGGGTGGTTGAGAAAGGATATTAGACCCATTTGAAAAAAGAAACAAAGCTGATTCTAGACCTTTTCTAGGGCTTGTTTTTCATTGCAAAGAAAAGTAGGAGAAATGCTGTATGTTCTAATTCTTTCCAGCCTTTTGGTTTAACAAATGAATGGGGAAAAAATCTTGCTAATGACTTTCTACCCTAAATACCTGTCTGGATAGTGGATGAAAGGAGCTGTTTCTGTACTTATTTCCTTCCTTTTGGTTGCCAAACTTGTTAGAGAAAAATACAAAGACGAAAGGTAAGTGATATCATGTACGTTAGCTGATATAAACATGCAAATTACTGAATAGGTGCTACTGATAAGACACAAATGTATACCCCATATATGGATCCTATCACTGATACTTCTGCAAGACATGTGATACATATGTGGTCTCAGTACAAGTAAACATATATTAGCATGTGTTTGTATGCACACAGATGTTTGTACTGTGAATCTATCCTAAAGCTATCTAGGCGTACATGGGTTTGATAAAACTTACGTGTCTTTCCAGAGGTTTTGTTTTGAGCTAGATCAATCTTACAGGGTATTTTTTTTTTCCATGACAGTCTACAAATTCAGGCTCAGCAGCAGGAACTCATTCCAGAAACATAAAGCTGATTTGATAAGCAGCTGCAGAAACCAGTGCCTTTTTACGAACGGGTGGGCAACTCCAGGATCATGTGTGTAGATGTCGGGATGTTTCCATTGCACATCGCCTATGCTGTGGCTTTAGCTCCTTTAAAAAAATTCACACACTGGATAGTTTGGGGGCCGTTACAGAATTTACTGTAGATTTTTCTTCACAAGTACATTTAAACATTACATATGGGTAAGAAGGAATGGAAAGGCCCAGTGAAAAATATCTCCATTAAGGACCAAAGTCTCTTAATTTAAAAAGCAAAATCACATGTATATTTTTGATGCAATTTATATGAATATTAAAACATTTAATGCTCAATGTAGGTGGATTGATAACATGATTTTGGCATCCATGATTAATGATGGTGCTAGAAATATACATGCATAAGTGCATACATATGTATATGGCTATAATGTGTGTGTAAAATAAGCAATTTGGTTCATCATGCTTTTGCTATTTGATTATTTTTAAATTTAAACACTTTGGAGAAACCAAACGAATAATGCTTGAATGTTTGCTGCTATTATTATGAACAAATATAACCCTTGAGAAATAACTAGAAAATTGATATTGAATCTCAGGGTATATTTCAAACACATACTTGGAAGTGGAAAAATAGAAAGTATTTTTTTTTTGAGTGCTGGCAAATAAATTTACCTCATAAAAGAAAAAAGCTAGAAAAATATAAATCTTTTAATAAGAAATAATAATATTTTATAAGCTGTATTTTAAAATGAATGGTATAAACAGAATACACTTTAATGCCTTTATGCTTTATAAGATTTATAACAATAATCAGCAAAACCTTGTAACTGTGTTTGCACCTTATGTGCCTTCAAGCCATTGGACCTTGCAGTTAATTGTATAAATTCCATACACTATGGGAAATCACGATGTATCATTCATATTCAGCATGTGTCATGTGTATAAATATTAAAATATATTAGCCAAAAATGGCTGATTATTCCTCAAACATTTTGTGATAAATCTTATCTTTTTATGGGTTGGGTGGGGGAAACTAAATATTTTATATTATTTGGAAATATTCTTTAAACAACCTAGATTTATTATTAACATTTTAAACATTTATAACTGTGTTAAAATATTCTGAGACTTAGCTCACTGAACAGCTATATACCCGGGTAAAGTTATTTCTGCATGCAGCGTATACAAATGGGTCAGACTTCACTGTTCTCTGGTAGGGTGCCTAATGTGACTGTCCATTGGTGCCAAACTTCTGCATATAAAACACCCATTGGGAGATATGCTGAGAGTTACATGGAATCTAGGATACAGATCCAGACAGGACCTACCATATGATCTGTATGTGCAGGCTTGTTTTGAAACCTCTGTAATTACAATTCTTGTCTTTAAAAACACTTTTAAATAAGGCAGCTTATTAGTGATTTTTTTTTTGTATGTGAATCCTTTATTTTCATTGTGTATTTAAGGAGATCTTTTTTAAAATGTGGGTTCAGTACACTCAAACATAAACACAGAAAGTCAGATCTACAAATGTCTGATGTAATAGCAAATGTAAAAAATTAGAGTGATACATATTTATTGAGACTGATAGAGATGCCTAATGAATAAACAAACACAGGGTTGAACTGTTTTACAAATGTGTTTGGCAACTGCCCGTAGCAGTGAGTGTGTACATTTTGAGGGGAGGAAATGTCAGAACAGAGTCTTGTAAATACATGCAGCTGGAAAGAATAAAATAAAAAATGATGACTAGTGCTGACAGGCAGACTTGGGGTGTATGATATACTTTGTTCATTTGATTCTTAGAACTCAGTCGGGGGTTAAATTGGAATCCAGACATCAAAGAATTCTTCCACCAGACCCAAATTTTGCCCGTATAATTTTTTTTCTTACAGTTGTCATAATTTTAGCTAATTTCACAGTGCAATAAATTTTTACCGTTTGAAGTCTTTTTTTTCTCCTTAAATATGCACACAGTATGTATGTAATATATCTCATGTGAACTGCACACACACTTGCTATTAGGTACACATACACATAAAAGGGACAGACATACACACATATGTATATCACACACGTGCCCGGACATGCACATTCACGCATGGAGAAAGAAATGGCGCAGGCAGCCCCTGCATTCATCTGAGGTTAATCTTGAAATATTGAAGAGAAGGCTAACTGTTTTCAGTAGCAACGTGTTTGTTTCCTTTTTCTTTCTTACCTATTTTTTTCCCCCTTCCTCACTGTTGTGTCTGAAAATGTTGGAAGCATGTGGTGCTGCATATTTGGAGGTTTTGCAGGTTTCTGTATGATGTTTATCTGAAGGTCAGGGCTGAGGAAATACATCAGGTTGGGATGTTTGCTGGTTGCCATTTAGCCTTGCTCCTCTTATCAGATCGTTTTGTCTCGTGGGCCACAAACAAGGAACTCCTCTGAAGAGAGAGTAAAAAAGAAGCATTATTTTACTTGTATGCAATTTTTTCCTTTTTTAAAGAGTCACAACACCATTTCTGTATATACTTAACTTTCAGGGGTCCTTAGGTTCATTGGCTTATGATTATAATTCCATTTACCATTTGTATTTCTCAAGTAAAAATGTTAAAGGTAAGTGTGCTATTTCCCTTTAAAAAGTAAAAACAGTGATAAATCACATCTACGAGGTAATGTGTCATTTCTGAGCCACTGGGATGCGTTCACTATACCTGGTTTTATCTGAGTAAATGCCACTTCTTCTGAGTCTGGTAAAGCAACACATGGAAGTTGCTTAAGAGGGTTTTCTTTACTTGTGCTTTCCATAGATCTAAGAATCTTATTTTGTTGATGGTGAACCTGCCTGTTTTCAAATGGGCTCTGCTAATGTGGGCCTGTATAATTTGGTCACCACCACCACCAGAGAAGGTAAACAGGCTGTGGCTCTCAGTCCATGAAATTAACATTGTTAATGGAAGCCCCAGGTGGAGAGAGTGTTTCATACTAGGAGTGGTGTAAATTTATTCAAGGTAACTGTCCAATATCCATCACTTCATGCACTATTCAAAGGGCATGCAGAGCCAAGGAAAATGAACTTCTGGTCTCCTGCTATTAAGAAAAGATCTCCTCCTATTTATATGGAGCGTGATTAGATAGGAGCCATATTGGAGAATGAAAGCCATTTACGATTAAGTGTTGGTCATGGCTCTTGGGAACCAGGTAAGGGATGCCTGTTGGCTTTCAAGATTATTGGGCAAGCGATTTTGGTTCTAATTCCAACGAGTCCCTCATCTACAATTAAAAATTAGAATATGGGTCTCAAAGTTGGCTATAAAATCCTGTGTTTGGACCTGTGAAAAATCCTAGATGACCCTCATTATGGTGGGCCTGCCATTTTTCACCAGTACAATTACTCTTTGAAATAATTTCAAAGGAATGGATCTCATTGGGAATTCCTGGAGGAAGCCAAGTTTCATTTCCCTAAGCATTTATCTAGCTCAGGGGTCTCTGAAGCTGCTTGTTGCTTTTCAGAGTGATTATTTATTTTGTTAGCTAGCCTGGCTACAGTCTCACTATTAAACAACTACTGTCGGAGGTATCCATTAAGGACTTGATTTTTTTTTTTTTTTAAATAGGGACTGATGAGAGACTACCATAAGCTTTGTTATGCTGTCCTTTGCAAAAGATAAACATTTGCTTTCCATCTTGATGTCATCTTTTCAGGTTATTATTTGGTCACTAATTTATCTCACCATTAGCGAATTATGGTAGATTATTGCTTGGATGCATTAAAAGCACCAAGGAGCTGTGGTCCTGTGGCTATTTCGGGCAAAGTCATAAGCACACTCTTTTTTTTTTTTTTTTTTTATTGTCCTCCCAGGGAGCAGAATTTGAACTTAATATTCCATGAAATAAGCCATTGTAATCACGTTGGGTTAATAGAAGAAGTAAAATTGCCTCTCCTCTCACAAGACATTAGAGCAAGGCTGCGTTATTAAAGTTTTCTTGCGGACAGGCGGTTTAAAATATATCCTCAGTGGCTGACGCAAGTCCTTTCAGGGTGGATGACAGCTTTTCAGACCTTAATAGGCTGCTCACTCCTGGCCCATGAGTTTCCAACAATTCTTCCTTTCGAGCCAGGCTATGACATGATGGCTAAAATGTGACATAACAGATGACCACGGGCTATGGAAACCCTTCCTCATTAAGGGGCTTTATGCAAATTTGTATCAGTAAGTAAACAAAACTTGTAAACACTATTGATTTAGACCACTGCTTCTCACTTGTCTGACCCGAAAAATTCTCTGTTGGATGGCCCCCTTGGAATCCACAGCCCACTGCTATATACGGTAATAAAAGTCTAGCAAGGATGGATTCTCTATTTGACTGGCCCAGGAATTGGTGAGTCAATGGGCAACATTATTCAAAGCTTTTTTAAAAACAATCTTGCTATGAAGTTGCACTTGGTCTTACTGTGAGCTAAATTTAGGTAAAGGTAATAAGAAGAAAGTAGTGAGATATTTATGTGTCTCTCCTCCTCCCACACCGGGTTGCTACCCGCCCCCCCCCCCCCCACTGATGTTTGTATTCAGGTCCAGCGAATACCAGGAAGGCAGGTATTATAAACCTTCATAAACGAATTCCAACATTTCCACGGTTCTGAATCGACACTGAACTTAATTTGAATTGGGGACTCAATCTCAGGATGTATTTTCCTCTTAGTGACTTTATGAGCAAAGAAAAGGAAAAGGAGTTTGTTCACAAATGCTTCATAAATGCCATTTCCAAGTCAGATCTTGTCCATGAAATAGAATAATGGGCATTCATCTGGGTAGTTTTCAGCTCCTTAGGACAAAGAAAGAATTGTTTCAAGGGTTGGGGTGGACTAGTGTGAAGCTTGCTTTGGCTTTTTCCTCTTGGCATCCTTGTTGAGGTTTCTCTTTCCTCATAGCTTATCTCTATAGGACTGAACAGCTGAGTCACCTGCTACCTGGTGGTGATGCTTCGAGGTTCTAAGGACTAGCTGGAGGCAATTTTTTGTTACTAGCATTGCCTTCAGCCTGCTAGTTGAGAGGGAATACCTACCTCATGTGGTGTGTCCAATGCCCAGTGGTATGGGAGACTGTCTCAAGGTCCTGGTGTTAATGCAGGATACAAGCAGGAAAACTCAGATGTGTCTAAAATGATTATCAGGGAACTATCTTTATCCCTAAATGTGATGGAAAAATAGATACATAGTGAGGGAGATGGAAAAGATGAGATTTTGACCTATTTAACATTTTGATGTATGAGATTTTGACATATTTAATATTTGGAAATAGCTCAGTAAGGAGTCGGATGGTTTATTTTCCAGTGAATCAAGAAGCTTTATGAAACTGACTTGAGGCCCACTTAGAGGCTGGACACAGAGGAGATACAGGAGAATTGAACCAAACCTATGCGCATTGTACATCTGCTGTGTTTCAGGCATTTTCCTAGGCTCCTAAGACTCCAGCTGTAAAAGAAGTGGTCCCTGGCCGAAAGAAACTTGCTGAAGCATAAGACTACTCCCTCCCTCTGAACAAACAGGAAACAGGGTTGAGATATTGTGAGATGCCTTGGCTTCCCTTCAATCCCCTCACATCATGCACAGGCTACCTGTGCTACCTAACTCATCCCACAGTAGCAGGCATCACTAGGTCAGTGCCAGCCCTTGTAGATGGAAACACGTTAATAGCCACCCGTTTTGTCGTTATTTTCTTGCCCCGGTGTATGTGTATGCGCCTGTTTCTGTCCCATGATAATCCTTAACTATAGTCATGCAAATACACAAATAAGTTATGTATGTATATCCCACAAATTCGAAAAGCATTTTTCCCGTTATCTTTTGCATGGGCAAGTCCTTTGTAGTAGCGTGCATTTTATCTGTGGTGCATAAACAGTTAGCCCTTTGTCTGTGTAACTTTTACTTGAAGACAGTTCTCTGCAGATGCTGAGCTTTTTTTCCCCCGGTATTGACATAATTCATCTCAGCTGATAAGTTTTAGTCCCTTTTCCTAGTCAAATGGCATCTAAAATTTAACTAAACATTCCCTCTGTGTTTACTCTTCAAGTTGATTTGGGTGGTCGGGGCTGTTTGCTTATTCATGAGTTATATTTAAAATGCTGTCTTTTCTAAAACAGCCCGTAGGTTGCCACACTCGGAATCCGCAGTGCCGCTTCCGACTGCGTTTCCAAAGTTGTACAATTTATGTGTGCCTTGACCATGATAAGGTTTTTTAAAAAAGTGTTGTAAACATTACTAGCTACTGGGGAGGTTAATGCGACGCATTCTTAAAGAATACTGACCTGGATGAATCTGTCCCGGGCTTTCAGAGAGCACTGGGCATTTCATCCTCATTTAAATTTAATAGGACAACATTCACCATGTTCAAAGGGTAGAACTTCCAAGGAAGGGAAGTGGTATAAAGAAGATTATGAAATCATGGGAAAGAATAAAAGTGTTCTTTAAAAAGCAGATCAATAGCTGGCTTAAAGTCCTTAGATTATAAACTGATAATGCAGAGTATTGAAAGAAAAATATGGAGCCTGGGCATGTGATGGAACTAGAGGGGAAAGCCAGCTCATTAAAAAAGGAAAAAAAAAAAGGATGTAAAGAAACCCTTCAGAGCGCCCTGTATAACGTTTGCACTGGGACATCCTCTGCATTCAAATGAAAAAATAGGCTTTAGTTAATATGCTTAGGTTTGTTAGAGTGTACAAGGAGTTCGCTGTACTGCCAGGTAAATTTTGCGTTCACGTGGTAAAATGTAGAAGTACATACAGTTTCAGAGGGGTCGGAGAAAAGCTTCTGTGGATACCAGTGAGAACCTTTGCATGTGTATAAACCTTACTGTTTTCACTGCGTTACTTGGACATTACTGATTCCACTATAGGTTGTCTGTGGTCTGCATTGGTTATGACTCTTGGTTACAAATATTACAACTGTGGGAAATTAAATAAAGGGGTATTTATTGGAAGGAAAAAAAGGGGACCAATGAGCTGGGTCCGGGCACCAGGTTTAGGGCAGGGTAGGAAGAACAAGGAAGCTACTCAAAGGGCTGGCGGTGTGAAAAAGGAAGCATGGCGTGCCACTCCCATGACAGTGGTCTGGCTGGAGGGCCATTGTTGCTGCTTTGATAAAAGGCTCACCATTTCTCTCTGTTTTTACATCACTTGCTCAAGATGGAAAGTTCTATGAGAGGGTATCATCTTGGTCAAGCTTAGACCACGAGTCCATCTCCGGGAACAATCAGGCCACTGTAGATTCTCAAATGAAAAGCAAGTCCCGGGACTTACCTTCTGAGCATGCTTACACTACTGAGGGAGAGGCAATTGTTCATGAAAGGCAGGGTGCACTTGGGAAATGGGCATTGGGTGCCCAGAAAAATGATAGGTGTCTACTATACCTTCTAATTAAGCAGTGCTTATTAAATAGCACAACTGCAAGGTGTTAAGTACCCTTTGAATTAGCTTATAAAGAAACACAAAGTGGGGTGCCTGGGTGGCTAAGCTGTTAAGCATCCAACTCTTGATTTTGGCTCAAGTCACGATCTCATAGTTGGTGGAATTGAGCTCTGCAACATGCTCTGTACTGATAGTGCGGAGCCTGCTTGGGATTCTCTCTCTCCCTCTGTCTCTGTCCTTCCCCCACTCATGCTTGTGCTCTCGCTCTCTGTCTCTCTCTCTCTACCTCTCTTTGTCCCAATAAATAAGTAAATAAGACACAAAGCTTTCAACACATAACATTTTAAGAGGCTAGACTAACCAAGAAGTAAAAAACTAAAATATAGGGGATAAACTTACCATGACCACGTGTGAGGTTGTGAATGACTCCCAAGGCAAAGGTCATGTCTATGGTCCTTCTGGTATTTTTCACAAAGCTAGAGAGCATTTGTTTTGCCTACAGTTTGCAATCTGTGTTATCAAGCTGCTTGATGGTCAAGTGCATGAGTGAGTGAAGCAGAACCAGATTTAGGATCTGGCTCTGCCTTACTTACTCAGGAGAGGGGCCTCAGTTTCCCCATTTGTAAACTGGAGCTCACAATTTTGGTTTGAACATTTTATGAGATAATTGACATGATGCATCTGATAGAAGACTTGGCTCAAAGAGCATTTTCAGTAAATGTTAGCATACTGGATGCTGTCAATGTGTTGCTTCAAATCCCTTTGACTTGCTTCTTTGTTCACCTATAGTTTTTCTTTTCTTAATGTTTGTGTGTGTGTGTGTGTGTGTGTGTGTGAGAGAGAGAGAGAGAGAGAGAGAGAGAGACAGAGAGAGACAGAGTGTGAACAGGGAGGGACAGAGAGAGAGGGAGACAAAGAATCCAAAGCAGGCTCCAGGCTCTGAGCTCTCAGCACAGGCCCTGACAAGGGGTTCAAACTTGTGAACCACAAGCTCATGAATGAGTTGAGTTTGGACGCTTAACCAGTTGAGCCACGCAGGTACCCCCTTTGTTCACCTATAGTTGAGGTGGACAGTTCCAGGCTGCTGATAACTTCTGCACTCCAGGGTCTCTGTCTCTTAGTCTATGGGCTATTTCCAGACCACAGGCACTAGCCCAGTTCGTGCACTGGGCAGCATGAAGTGACAGGGATATATGCCTCTCGGGACAACTTCCATGCCTTTGAGGACAACTTCAAACAAAGAAGGGTCAAGAAGGGAGTTGGGGGATGTGCAGTTGGTTTCTCCAGCCCTTCATGGGACACTTCTGAGGCTTGTCATACATGGTTTCGTCAGAGATGTCCCTGTAGGACTCAGCAGTCGGTGAACCATTATTGTATTATCTCTTTACCCTGCTCCCTCACTTGTCCTTCCTGGGTTCAATTACTAAATGAGCTCCCTGCAACCAAGTCCTTGAATTGAAGTCTGCTTTTGAGGGAAACCAAACCCAAACAGCTGTCGTGGTCAACTGAGAAATTGTTAAAGGAGGGAGCAACCAATAAATGAATTTTTGACCAAAAAATGGTTTCACTTTATTTATTTTTTGGTGCCTGGAGTAAATAAGGAGAGAGTAAACAAGGATAAAATTAACCTGGAAAGGATAAAATTCACCTTTGAAAAGTGCAAGACTTTCATAGGAGAGGAGCACTTATTAGCATTTGAAGAGAAAAAAATTAAAACTTTTCAGTTTATTTATTTGTTTTGAGAGAGACAGCATGAGCAGAGAAAGGGATGAGGTAGAGGAAGAGAGGGAGAATCCCAAGCACGCTCTGCACTGTCAGCGCAGAGCCCAACAGGGGCTCAAACTCATGAAATTGTGAGATCATGACTTGAGCCGAAACTGACTGAACCAATGTGGGCGCCCCCCCCCAATTTGTTAAGAGAATATGAGTGAGGGGGGGCAGAGGGAGACAGAACCATATGCGGGCTCCACACCTAGGGTGGAGAGTGATCTCAGGACCCACCATGAGATCATGACCTGAGCCGAAATCAAGAGTTGGATGCTTAACTGACTGAGCCACCCAGGTGCCCCACAAATTGAGTTCTGAGAGTAAGAGCATGATGCTCAAAGCTATCACTAGGTCAGTAGTATGTTCTCGGACAGAAGTGGTTGCTTCTCTGAGTCCTAGAAGTTCACGTTTTTCCCAAGTCAGGACCAGGATGCTGTGCCAGTGGCCTGCAAGTAGGAGTGAGTGGGAGGAAGGAAACTGACAGTAAGTGTGTAGTTAGTGAGCACAGCAGAGAAGCTACCTAGAACATCAGACAGTTGGGAGATTGAGGAGCCTCACTCCCAGGAAACAGGATATTTCCTAAATGAACACATGGCATGCAGGCTTCACACAGGTGCCTCATTCCCCCTCACTGAGCTCTAGCCACACCTGTCTTCCAGTTTCGCAGATGTTGTTAGTGCCTCAGGAGACTTGTCTTGTGATTTCCTCAACCTGAGTTGTTCTTAGGCCCTCCAGACCTTTTATTTGTTTAAGTCCTTATTTTCAGATCCTAGTTGTATGAGCTAATATTGGCTGCATAACGTACCAACCCAGAGCAGTCATTGTATAGTTGCTCATGGTTCTGTGGTCAACAGTTTTAGCTGGTTTCACCTAGAATGATTGGTCGCTGGTGTTGACTTTGATGACTCATTTGGGCCCTCAGCTGCGATGCGGGGTGCCTCTCTCATGCAGATGTTCCAACAGCATGAGAAAAGAAGCAGCAAGATCACTGGAGACCTAGGTCCCGGACTCACATAGTGTCACCTCTATGAGATTCTCTTGGTCACAGCCAGTGAGGCAGTAATCATTGCTTCTTCATGAGCCGCAGTGACTGCATGTCCATTACCACTCTGTGACACTGCTAAATAGTGTTTCTTCAGGGCTGCTGGGACACTCCATTGCCAGCCTATGTCACATCACTCTGCACAACGTTTTTAGTCCAAATGTGCTATTCGATTATTTGACTAATGTGTGCCCCGCTCTTCCATGTTTATCATCGTATCTTTAGAATTTAGTGTAGGGCCTGGCACAAAGTAATTAATAACTGTTTGGAAAGAAGAATGGTTTGGGGGACAAGTGTAAAATTGACTGTGGTGGTAGAGAAAACTATTAAGGTGGAGGGGACAGAAATTTGGCTTGGAAGCTGAGATCAGTTGGGAGTAAAGCCATGAAACCAGAAGCAGCAAATTCTGGCATTGGATTGTAAAACGTGCCCATAATCTATTCGGAATAGATAAGACATATACCAAAATAAAAGTAATTCTTTGGAAAGTTTAGCTGAGGCAAAGCATAAAGCAAGAGTGACTAAAAAAGCCTTGCCTTCTCAACGTGAAGCTGGAATTGCTATGTACTGTGCTATCATTTTACTGTCAGAAAAACTGGACCGCATACGTATCAACCAGAGTTTAGTTACTAGTAAGAAATTATGAAATCAAGAAGGCTGTAGGAATATGCATCATTTATGTACTCGTTCACCCTTTGACGAAACATCTCGAGTCCCTCCTGAGTACAGTGCAATTGGCCAGATGCTTTGCAAGATGTAATGAATATAAAAAAGGTCCATGTATTATAGGGTATAGTAGAGATCAAAGATATGCATGCACGCCTAATTCAGGATCTGGAAAGTGATTTATGTTGGGAAGAATCCCTCTGTAAAATGAATGGAGAATTTGGAGAATGCTAAAGGGGAACTTAGAGTCCACATCACTATACGTCTTATTTTATTTTATTTTTTTTTGCCTTTCTCGTAATTTCTCAGATTGAAAACTTAATTGCCCCTCTCGCAGGTACTCTGTTCTCTGTGAGGAAGGTCTCCTGTTGGACTTTACAAAGGCTGGGACTTTGTAAACCACGTCAACCATCTCATGGTCTTAGGCAAAGACCGTGTATTTCTCTTTGACCATTCATGTTCTTCAGCCCGGATACCTTCTGGGTCATCCTCCAGGTGTGGTCTATGTTCTGGGGTCATTGTTCATGATCCCTCACTTTCTATCCATTGCCTACATACTAAAACTTAACTTTCAATGCCTTGTTCCTCTAGGGAGTGCTTCTACTAATTAATCCGTCCCAGCTGTGCCAACCAGGGGTCTTTTGGAGGTAAGAGCTTACTTTAAAGTTGTATGACATGCAGATATCACGTCAGGCTGACAGGTAGCGATTTTGGTCTAGATAGCTTTCTTTACATCTTTCTGTTCATCTCTTGTCTTGCTAGTGAGGATGGGATTCCAGTACCTCTGGGGGTAACAGACAACAGGTACAGATTGTTACTATATGTCAAGCACAAAACCAAGAACTTTGACATGTATTTGATGAGGTTCTTCGTTACAGACAACAGAATCCACTGTAGGAAGTTAAAGTCACTGGAGATTTCCAGTGGTAAAGATAGCTCATAAATTCAGAGAGAAGGCCTAAGGTACAGACCCCTGACTGGGCTTCCAGAAACGACTCCTAGAAACCGGCCTCAGAACAGATTAACCATAGGAACTGTAGCTTTTGCTACAATCAGAAAGCTGGGGACCCAGTTGCGGGTTCAGAAACACATAGTATTTAGTGATCTATGCCCACAAAATGTACATCCAACACTTGGTCTCTCTGTCTCTCCGTGTAACTCATGTGGGTGCTTCTAATTAAAAGAATCTAAATGAGCCGGGGAGGGGGGGGGGCAGAAAATATAGCTTTTAGATTCTTCTCTGGGAGGCTGAGATGGTATGCTGTAGGGAACTATCACATTGTGGAAAGGAGCTTCCAAAATTTTTGGGAAGTGACACTTGCAAATGATCTTTCCATAAATATGAACCACACATTTTGAATATTTCATTTCCGTATGATTGATTTTCTCTGAACTCTGGCAGGCAGGGATTAGTACTTCCTCTTCTAAGGTTAGAGGAAAAGGCACAGAGAACCAAATAACATGTACAAAGGAGGAAATAGAATGGCAATTAAAACCTGGAGTACTCTGACTCCCCAGTCCTCTGATGTCCTTGGCACCATTTTTGGTCATATTAAAGAGCATTTTTCTTCGCTGGCCTCAGAATATTTCAAAACGCAGTGATCACGCTCATGTTAAACAGACGATTTTGATTCTAAGAGTAGAAGTTCTGTAGAAATATTTACAAATACATCAGTAGCCTTATTTCCATTGGAGAGTCTAGCAAAGGGAACTAAGAAAATCCTGCCTGCCCTCCTCCATCCAGAATGTCTAGGAATGTGTGGAGTAGAGGAGGCATGTGGTAGGAGGTGGGGAGTCCATCCCTGACACTTGTTGTTCGGGCTTTTATGGTGAAGCTGTGCTAATGTCTTTAATCACTTCCAAAGAAATGACAAGCAGAGTTCTGCACCAAAAAGGCCTGAACTTTTATCAAGTAGTAGCGTCTTTAGGAGACAGCATGGGACAAATAGAAAACAGGCCCGAAGAAGGTGCAGAGTCTGCTTTGTCTCACTTTTTTCCCCCCTAGCAAGATAGAAGTGAGATCTTTCTATAAAGACCAAAATGGCTCCGTGAGAATTGCCGTATTGGACAAGAGGTCTTTTTACTTTTTATGCGATGCATTTGTATTGAAAACATATGTTGAAAGGCCAGAGTAATTTTCTTTACAGACAATGAATCTTACAACTGGTTTGAACAGTTTTTCAGAACGCAAACTCAAATGTTTTAGCACTCCCTGTGATGGGTTGGACTAGAAAAATTGAAAAATCTGTGAGGGAGAGCAAGAAGACAAGAGAAGCAAATTCGGCATGGAACTGTTTGAGAAGTGGCACATTCTAAGAAACTCTCAAGTGCAGAGAACCTTCAAAAGGCAGAGATTCCCTTGCCTGGGAAACTTTTGGTTGTGGTCGTCGCTCACAATTTTAGGGACAGTTGTATTTATCATTTTTTGAATGTGAGAAATTTGACAAGTCATCATTTTTTATCTAGAAAAGCAAGCAAGCTCTTAGAAAAAATAGCACTTTCGGGTGCTCTTGGTTCGGATGGTCTAATCCTAGGTTCCTGTTTGCTATTGTGGGTTTTTTTTTTTTTTTTTTTTTTTTTTTGTCCAGCAATGATCAAGGCAGTATCTTTAAACAAAAGTGAAAAGTTGTTGTGACCTTCACTGTCAGACTCAATTTGAACCAGGCCACAGGACTTTGCGTTTTATTTTTTAAATTAGCCATTCCTGTCTCTTGGTGTTTGTCTACAGGCTGCTCCTGCTGCATGAAAAAGACGTGCAGTGGGATGCTTTTACTTTCCTTCACATTTCCACCTAAACAGCAGTAGGCTACCTTTTAAAAATGCTCTGAACCAAAGCATGACTCACTGCCATTGTGTGAGTTTTATATTAGGCTTTATTAGTATGTTAATATGCGAAGCGTTTTGTCTTTGAGTCTTCGTGGTCTTGGTCAACTTCTCCCCAGGTTTTCTTCTCTCCGCTAGAAGAGAGCGTGTTTCCCTTGCGTGGCTTCTGTTTTGATGTTTTTGCTTTCTTGTTGTCATCTTTCTCTTGAATTGATGGGTATTGCTTTGTTAACAGATGTTGGAGTTCTACTTTCCAAGTTTAAGAGCAGGACCATACCTTGGGCAGTGCTCCTCAAGTCTTCCTAAATGTGAAGGCAGTTGGGTGCTGTAGAAGTAAAACGACTTGTTCAAGGTCATACCTCTGGTTACTGGCCACTTCAGTCTCTCCCTTGTGCCAGATGGCTGATAGGCAGAGGGGTGGTGACGGATAGAGATGCTGCTTTCCCACTAGTGGGCACATCAGAGGTTGGAAATAGACAGGCTTTGATTCACAAACACAATTTAATTTTGACTCCCCCGCTGCAGCAATGTGACAATAAGAAGATTCAAATTTAGTGGTACCCTTTTACTGTTTTTGGCCTGGTAACATTTATCATTTTATGAAGCAGGAGCTAAGGGTCATTTTGGAAACTTATTTTGGACAACAGGGGACTTCAGTCCTTCCCTGGGACCTGCAAGTTGTTGTCAGGGAAACTTTAAATGTAATTCCTCATCTCAGGCTGAAATCTGGAAATATTTCCTCCCATCTAGCCATACAACTGCTCTTCTCTGGGGAAAAGATAGTGATTTATACTCTTGTTGTCTTCCCTTGGGTATTGTTTTCTTTCTCAATAGATAAATGGAGTGTACACAAATAAAGACTGAGAAAAACAAAGGGAGGAATAGACGGCTGTGAATGGCTAGTTCACTTGGCAAGATCTGGGTCAGAATGAGGTCTCCGTCTCTTTCCTCTGCTTCTTACATGCCCCATAATTTTCTGGAAGTTGTGGATTATTATGGAGCTAAGAATCCCATCATCACGATACATTCCCTCTGGAAACCCTGTATTAAAACCAAACCAAGCTGTGTTTACCTCCTGCTTGCAGGAACACCCTGGACATCTTTTGTGATAGCTTTATATTTTTGTATATCGAAAAGTTTAATGTAGGATTATTCCTCCTAAATCCAAATGCTAGATTGGCCCATATATCCTTTTACAAGAAAGACCCCATGATACTGGTTTTCTTTTATAGTGAGTGAGACAGCGTATGGTAGTGTTTCATCAGTGCGTAACAATGTTGCGCAGTATCCTAAAACACAGTGTGATAGTGTAGTGCAATTCACAAAAACGTTCATTTCCTTTCAAAGTGGCCAATGGGGTTTTGGTGCTAAACAACCCAACTCTGGCCATTGTTGCCAGTGGAAATTGCCTGTTGTCATTGGAACATCCAAGACTCCATCAAGATCAGCAGCCATTCTCCCTAGAATGGTGCATCTTTAGACATGCAGGCCTTCCCGGGAGTTCTTTGATGTGGTCTGAACCTCTTTCTATTTTATTTATCATTCTTGGTCTTGGAACACCACTGTTCACTGGTTTTTACCCACTGAGCTTTTCCTGTGTAGGACCCCAAACTCACATGTACCTGGGGAGGCAGACATTGTAGGACAAGTTCCTTTGCCTGGTTTAGTCAGGGACGTGTTTTCAATTTCGTGTAAGGTGTCAAAAGTTAGTATCCAGTCTCTACCACAGGAATGGGGATCCTGTTTTTTTACAGCCCAGGGAAAGAGAATCTTTACGGAGTCTCCATCTTATTAGAAAGTGCCAAACAAGATTTCTGGTACAGTATATTCAAACTTCTACAGTGTCCAGCAGCTCTGTTGAGGGTTCCTATGTTAGCATCTTTTTCTTAGAAATTTTTGATCCTCGTTTCATGGGGTTTCATCACAGAACACATGATAGGGGAAAATATTGCACCCACACTGCTTTAAACATTTTTAAATATTTTTTTGTCAATGGTTTAGAATAAGGAAATCCAGGAGCAAAGAGGAAACTTAGGAAAGAAGTGGGAGCAATGGGGTTATTTTATCCTAGAGAGGGGACATGGCCCTTCTACCAGAGGACTCAGCATCTTCACAAACAACCACTTTTTCAACTGGTAAATATATTTAGGGAGAAGTGCATTTAGATACCATCTTTACTCATTTATTCTTCAAACTGTAATACAGCACATTTTGGGTTTCAGTATATTGCATTTTAAAACTAATGATGCATTCATTCCAGAGCAAATCTTATTTCTAAGCCCTAATTTAATAGAATTAAACTCTAAGCTGAATTGGTTTTATGAGATAAAACTCTGAAGTTGATAACTACATTTAGGCATAGTTCAGGTATTGAGTTTCTAATTTGCTTCCTGAGCATGGAAATCCCTCAGATAATCAATATTGACTACCTTTAATTGGTAGGAAAGGCTCTTGCTGAGTTTTCGGTCTTCGTCTGAAGGAATTGCCTCTGCACATTGGTTGTCTGTGCCGCTCTGATTGGTCATGACTCTAGAGCCCTGGGCTTGAGTTCATTTGAAGTTGGATATTTGTTTCTAACCATTTGACCACGCTACATTCAGTTCTGTTCAAACCACAATGGGGCGTGGAAATCTTTTTTTCTGTATGCCTCAGAGAGTTTCTTCGTTCACTTTAGTTTTCCTTGAAGGCTGTAAATTTAGTCTTCGTTGCAGACATTATTATTTTTGCTTCATGGGGCAGAAGGCAGGCTGGTCAAGATAAGATCAGGAGCTTTCCCAAGGTTGGGGACGTTTCTGATTATGGCATGACACTTTGTAAATCAGTTCTAATACCTTCTGAAAATGAAAATCCTGCTAATTGTTAGATGAAGTATTCACAGATGCTACAGGCATTTGGAAATGGATTTCTCCAAATCCCTTAAAAATCAGATGGTGGCTTAATTTGGTAAAGGAAATATACTTTACATGTGATTTTAAAACACAGGCAAATGTGTATTTTTCTTTCGAAGCTGAGGGCACCTATTCATCCCATCCTTGATCCAAATCCTTTGAGAAAGATTTTTTTTGTTGTTGTTCTTGCCAATCTGGGAGGAATTTATTTAAAGGAATTAAATGTGAATACTATAGAACTGCTCCTGCATCCAATCTCATTTTTCAGAAATAAGGCAATTTAAAATTTTTATTGTTTCTTTTTTCTTATTATCTTGGTAATACATATTTAGTGTAAAATATTTTTTGAAACTGGAGTATAGCATACAAAATTGGACAAAAATAAAATGTAATCCCACCACCTCACATAATCATTGCCAACAGTGAAGAGTATATATCCTCTTTTGTCCTCCATGCATATACGCTTTTGTACAGTTTATGAAATTGGGATCAAATGCACATACTTCTTTGTAGACTGCTTTTTAAATTTAAAGTTATGTTGGGAACATTTCCTCGTGCTATTAAATACACTTTTACAACATGATTTTTTACTGGTTCCACACTACGGATGCACCGTAATATATTTAACTGATTTCCTGTTATTGGGTATTTATTTTCTTCTACATTTCTGAGCATTATAAATAATGTCATGATAGATAACCTTGAACATAAATCTTGGAAAGCTGTTTTAAGCTCCATACTATTTTGTATGTATAGAAGATCTTGCCCCACGTACCCATTTTGTCATGTTTTTGCTCTGGGTTCTCTGACTTATTTTTTCCTGTCTTTGTCATTTCAGAAATTCTCCGGCATGATGATGAAATGTTTATACACTTAGGTTATTTGTGAAGTTTAGTTGAGCTCTTTGAATTCTGTGCTCTAGTAAACACTTGGTGAACTGCTTGTATTTTCCAGAGATGACTAAATCTGTGTATTTTATTCTCATCGATAAATTTGCACTAATTTCAAGGTATATGTAGCAAGCTGAACTGGTTCTCAAATCAGAAGAGCCTTGGCATTTAAGGTTTGTAGGAGTCAGTGTTCTTCCCCTGTGGAAAAATCCCTGTGGTATGGGTGACTTTGCCAGCTGCTCCCGTGGCCACTCACCCGCCACGCCCTGGATATTTGCAGCCCAGGGAAGTTGGCTAGCTCTCTGCTAGATCAGAGGCCACTGAATATGAAATCCAGACTGAAATGCTGGAAAAGTAAATCATGGATCTGGCAAATTTTAATGCAAGTAAATTACATTTTGTCAGCTTCATTGCCCCGAATTTCATGCACAAATGTGGGACATTGAACGACTGGCATTTGACAAAAAAAAAAAAAAAAAAAAAAAGAAAAAAAAAAGAAAAAAAACTAACATCTTATTAATGCAAGCAATCTCTGATTCAAATGGCTGCAGGCAAGAACTCATTACTGTTTCAGTGGGACAATTGCTGTTTTTCCTTCTGTTCCTATTAATTTATCAGAAAGATTTAAGGAAGCTTTTGTTTTCCAGTTTGCTCCACACTGGACTGGAAGCACCAGTGGCTTTGGAAAGATACTGGTTTTTGGACGCTGGTGGAAACTAGGAGATTTGGGGTCCTCACTCATCCCAGAGTGCTTGTGTGTTGTGATTTATGTAACAACACGTACATCCTCTTGAGTCTGCATCTGGGCACGCCTCCTTCCACTGCAGATCCTTGTTTTTTCTTCTCTGTGGTTAACCTCTCGGAAAAGCTCTTGTTGAAAAACCCAGGTACTGGATCAACACAGCAGGTGCTTTACGTCCTGTACAAAGAACTAGAGGTCTTAGGTTGCCGTCTAGAAATATAAGAATTGGTGTTCCTTTTTTTGGTGAGGGAGGAAGGAGGGATAAATTCCTTTATCTCATCAACCCCAGCAAACTTGGGATTTTGTGCTTTCCTTTCTATTAGATCAGAGAAAATACCCAACTTCAGAGAAGCAAAAGTCCATTCCTGGTTCAGTTCTGTATATTCATTCTTATTTTTATCGATCTAAAATAGGAACACGTGTACTTTTTAAAATAGTAACTTTCCATACCAGAGAGAATGTGACACTCAAAATTCCAGCAAGTTTATGGATGGGTTTGACCTGACACTACCTGTTTGTCTGTGGTAATCCAAGAAAACATCTGTTTTATTTCCTTAAACATCTGGCTTGCCTCTCAGAAACATATACACAAAACATCTACACAAGCAAAAGACCTAGTGTTGTAGATGTGTGTTTCTATGTGCTTTTTTTGTGTTCAGCTGAAAGTTCCTGCAAACGTGTACTCTTCAGAATCAAACAATGGCTCTTTTATTGTAGTCTTGACTGAGGTGCAGAATGGAGACAAATGACCAATTCTAGTACATGTGACAGTAAGAAATCCTCAGAGGTTTTGGGGAACTTTGTCAGTCTTAACAGCAAACTTCACAATGTGCAAAGTTTTAGTCGCAGCCAACATGTTGCGTGGAAATGAAACTTTGACCTCGACTTTTGAGCATCCTGCCATGCTTTCAGGCATGGGCAAGAAGGCCTAGACTTTTAGGAGGAACATCTGACAGAAGGGTCAGGGCTGAAACCCTAGTGGTTGTATTATAGTGGTGATGATGACCAATTTCATCAGCTGGAAGCAAAGAGGGCGTAATATCAGTTCACAATCCCGTGAGACCTGGAACTCCTCTTTCGATAACAAATATTTTATAACTTTCTCTTTACTAGCCTACAAGAAATACATAGGCATTATAACCTACCATTCACATAATTTAAAAAAGTCAATAAAGTGCCCCAATAGTAATATAAAACAAAATTGAAAGGAAAACAATTTATAATAAAACATGCATTTGCATATGAAAATACTCAGGACAACCATACTAGAAAACATAATGGAGAAGTGAATAACTGTACCCGTGTGTAGCCTCACCATGAGTCAGTGACAAATGCAGACTTATAATATGTTGTTTTGGCGATTTTGTTTCATTAAGTGGCTCTATCATGACTTTGACATGGGGGACAACTCTTGGGAGAGTTAGGAACAAAACAGCATACAGTTGTCCCTTGATTTATCTGGCAGTTCTATTCCTGGACAATTGAGGAATTAGGAGAATTCAGGAATATAAACAAACTATTTACCATTCAGTGTGAATTTCTATTCGCACTGAATGGTAAATAGTTTGTTTATAGGTGAAAGTATTTAGGTTCCAGGCTCAGATAACGATAAACAAATTTTTACCTTTGTAAATGTCCAGTGGAGTATTGGAAAGTCATGAAGGAAGTAGGTGAGACTTTGTGAGAGGTTGTTTTGGGTCATGCTAGATGTTTCACATTCCTGGATCTGCCCACTAAATGTCAATAGTGCCCTCCCCATGCTATTGCTGTGATAATCAAAACTGAGTTCAATGAATTCAATTCTATGAATTCAAGCACAGAGTATACCCAGGTAGGCTGTATATTGGTGTGTTTTGACATACAGTGGTAAAGGTTTATTACCATAAGATTTCAGTAGGAGTTCTTCAGTTTGTAGCTCCTTAGTCTCCTGGGAGGTACTTTTTGAAGGCATTAAATATATGCTACATTTGAAAGCTTAACATGTGCCTAGCATTACATGATACAGTATCTATACATTATTTTATTAACCCCCTACCTGTAACTTTTGAAGATGCTAGTGAAAACACAGCCCATAAGAGGAGAAGGCCCAACAAAACTTACCCAACTGACAACTCTCAGAGTAAGATTTGAGCTCAAGTTTGTCCAAAGAAGTAATAGAACAGTGGCCTCAGTGAAGATAACTTCAGGAGAGTACAGTTGTTAGATTTTCCCTCCTTCTATAAACTGCCCTTAAAATATGCTTCAGGAGTGGTGTCGAGAATGTGGCCACACCTTAGCAAAACTTTTGGGCCCTTGATTATCTTACATGCTGTGCCCTGTTGAAGGCTTTCTTATGCACCACGTTCTAGTGGTTAATTTTCCTCTCTCTGAATTGAGTTCTATATTTTAATCTATGTTCGAGCTCTTTGTAGAAAAAAAATAGTTTGTAACCATGTTTTGACAGCAATAAGACAGACTGTAACTCGGAAGTGGAGATGTTGTGGTCTTTTGTAATTGTGCTTAATCACAACACATTTCAACAAAAGGAAAGTTTAGAAGGAGGATAAAAAGTAAGAAAGGATAAAATAATGGAGGCGGCATAGAGCCTTGCATGTTTTGCCCCAGATCACCCTGGTTGGTGGATCCCACATTTTGGTGGAGTGATTGGCCATGTCTCCATGGTGGATGCTGGAGGGGATGTGCCACCTAAATCCTCTGTGGTCCCTTTTACCAGTGGGGTGCCCACTCCCACTCACCCTCAGCTTCTGCTGAGAAGCCTGCTGATTACATGTGCAACCTTCTCCAGAAGGTTGGCCTTGGCCAAGCAGAACTGCTTCTCTGGGAGGTTCTTGGAGTTCTCTCTCTCAACCTGGAGGTGAGACTTCCCCTGAAATTACATTCTTGCTCCCTCCTTCCCCTTCCCCTTCCCCTTCTTGATACCCTCACTCCCCTTTTCCTGAGAGCTCTCACTTAACAACTCTTATGAACGATGACTCATGTGCCTGTCTAAAGGCTCTTTCTGTGGAACCACAACTGAGACCCACCCAGTTTTCAGAAAGTAACCATGCTGATTGCCACCCAACTTCCTGAAAGACTCATTAAAAAAAAAAAATAATGACCATCTTATTAAACATTTTCTCTGCCTACAGTACTCTACAAAACACTTTATATATACTTTCTCTTTTATTCACTCTAAAAATTTTCATAGTTGAGGAAACTGGCTTAGAAATGTTAACTTGCCCCAGCCGCATGCAGGTTAGTAATTGATGGATATGGGCTTTGACTTCAGACCCTGTGGTCTGAACCACGTTATTCTGCCTCCCTGGTTAGTAATCACCCAAACAATGAGCCCTCAGCAAACTCAGCCATGATTTTCAAGATTCAGCATTGTTTACTAAAGATAAGTCTTGCCAAACTAATATTATTTCTTTTTGTTTAAATTTTTTTAATGTTTATTTTTGAGAGGGAGAGACAGTGTGTAAGTGGGGGAGGAGTGGAGAGAGAGGGAGACACAGAATTTGAAGCAGGCTCCAGGCTCTGAGCTGTCAGCCCAGAACCTGATGTGGGGCTTGAACTCATGAACCACGAGATCATGACCTGAGCTGAAGTCGGACACTTACCAACTGAGCCACCCAGGCGCCCTATTTCTTTTTTTATTTTTTATTTATTTATTTATTTATTTATTTATTTATTTATTTATTTATTTATTTTTAATGTTTATTTATTTTTGAGACAGAGAGAGACACAGCATGAGCAGGGAAGGGGCAGAGAGGGAGGGAGACACAGAATGTAAAGCAGGCTCCAGGCTCTGAGCTGTCAGCACTGAGCCCGACGCGGGGCTCGAACTCACGAACTGTGAGATCATAACCTGAGCCGAAGTCAGAAGCTTAACCGACTGAGCCACCCAGGCGCCCCCTATTTCTTTTTTTAAAATGAGTGCAGTGTCACTGGACTAAGGGAACATCCTGGATTTCAGCAAGACTCTTGTTAAAGTCTCTTACAAAATGGAGAAATGTGGGCTAATTGGTGGAATACAGTTAGTTGAATGACCACACTCAGTAAGTTTTCTTAACCAGAGAGAATTACCCTTCTTTTATAACTACTCTCAAATTGGAGGCCCTGTTTTTAAAAATTTTAAATCCATAGCTTAGATGACAGCCCAGAACCTATACTTTACCAGTATGCAAACTGACAGAGAACTAATACATTGGCTATGGTGTTCTCTAGAACATGCTATGGGAAGCACTGCTTTAAAGGATTTGCCAATTTTTGTTTTTATTTGTTAGAGATCAAGTATCAGGCATCATTGGTCTAGTTTCATAATAGCTTTTTGCTTGGGCTCAGGCTCGAGCACAGACCCGGTATTAAAAATAAGACTGGAAATGTAAAGCTCCTGAGTGACCCTGACAGTCTCTCCCTTCTGCTGGCCATCTTCAGTCCTGCATCACACACGATGCTTCAGTTCTGAGATTCAGACCTGTTCCAGCTGACATTTTGGGAAACACTGACTACATTGAAATAATCCCATGTCCAGGCTAGATTGGACATAAACTGTATAAAACAAAACTTACTCTTCCTCTGAGTCTTAGTAATGTTACTAATGGGAACCATCATTATTTATTAAATACTATGTGCTGGATGTAGAACTAGTTATTCCATATGCCTTATCTAATTTAATCTTCACGACAGCCACACAAGGTAGCTTTTATTCATTTTATGAGACAGATGTGTAAACTGAGGACCCAGGAGGGTAACAGACTTGCCTTATGTCACTCAGTTACCAAAGGATGGATCCAGGATTTCACTCTACCTGAGTCCAGTCACACTCTGGAGAGACTCAACTCACCATGCTATATGACTTCATCAGGCCCAAGGTGAGTCTATAGATGCCTTTTGAGGGAGTCCTCTCCTGGCATGGTTCTGACAGGAATACTTTTCCCGGGGACCAAGCAAATCCCCCTTTGACACTGGGGTTGTAGTGTGATACTGACATTACCAGATTGGGATCAATACTTAAGGGCTTTTAAAACCCTAGAATCTTGGAAAACCAAAGAGATGGGTATGGCTCATAATGGGAAAAGAGAGAGAGAGAGGGAGCCAGGGAGAGGGAGAGAGGGAGGAACAGAGAGAGAAATAAGTTAAAAACATTTCAAAAATAAAAAAGCACCTGATGGGAAAGTTTCTACCAAGAAGTCAGTTTACTATTTGTTGGGATCCAAAAACTCGTGGTAGCTCCCCCTTCAAGGCCGAATTTGTCCTTTTTGGGGGGTTAAAATGTGTCTTTTAAAGTATCTGACTCTGGAGGATTAGTTTTCTGTCCATGTTGAAAGGTTTGCCTCTGTGGATGAGAAGCCCCAGCTTCTACTGTAGGAACTTCACGGTCACATATTTTCTCATGCGCAAGTAGGTAGCAAGAGGGCGCCCAGACATTTGGCTTGCTGCTGAGGAATCTGTGCTTATTCATGCATATTTACAAGGTAATTAGTTGTCCATTCATTCATTAGCGTGTTTATAGGGCCACTCGCAAAGCCTCTCAATGCGGAGGGGAGAGACAGCCAAGGCAGGCCTCCGGGGAACACTTGGGTTAAACAGAGTCACAGCTGGATTTAGTGGAACCCACCAGCCCCAAAACCAGAACTAGTTTAGTAATCAAATGTAGCTTGTCAGTCACCCTGAAATGAGGCGTTGAATTGGCGTATTCACATTTCCCTTCCAAAAGTCAGGCAGACGCTCAGGAAGTTTCTGTTTTTCAAGACTTTCACTACCAGGCAGTAATTTCAGTATTTCCTTTTTTTCTTTTTTAAGCAACTCTTACTCAAATTGACATATAATTTGCTTATACTTGAATTCACTTTTTAGCATATGGAGCTGTGAATGTTGATAAACACATATAGCCCTGTAACTGTCACCACAACCAGGGCACAGAACAATTTCCATGTGTTTGAAAAGTAAAGAGTGGTTGCGTTTTATCTTGTTCACAATCATTTGAATAGATCTGATGTGGACATGCCTTACTACCTGGAGCAGGAAAAGATGCTATTTTCAGAAAGAAGGGTCTGTGGTGGGAAGGTTTGGATCCATGACAGCGCAGGATGGTTGCAGGGGCCATTTTGGGGAAATCCTGACGGAGCCAGCCTGTCTCAGTGGAGTGATACATCATCAGAAGGGAGTAAATCGTTCTGCTGACTCATAATTGATTTAGGATGAGTTATCTAGTTTTCCAAAGCTTTTTTTTCTCCTTCCCTCCCTCCCTCCCTCCCTCCCTCCCTCTCCTTGTGTATAAAACAAGGATAATGTTTTCTGCTGTTGTGGCTTGGTGTGAGTTAATAACATTCTCTGAAGGGTTGGGAGTGGTCCTCCGTATATTTAAAAGATGCACTTGAGGCTGGATCCACCGTGGAGGAAGATGCTTCTTGCCCAGGAATCCTTTGCGTTCCTGATGAGCCACTCCTGGGTATCAAAGGGAGGCACTTTGTGGACCCTGTGGTTTTGAAAAATCTGTCCCTGTGTTAGGACTGAGGGGGAAAAAAGCCATCTAGCTCTTCTAATTATCTTCTCCTTTTCAAATCCCCTCTGAATCATTGTTTTCCTCACTCCATGGATGCACTTCCTATGGTCATGGGCTTGCTTCAAGACTGAATTCCTTTAGTAATTTTGAAACACCTTCAAATTCACCTCCTTGAGGAAATGTTTATCCAAACTCACCTTGTGAAGAGTAGAAGGTGTCAGTGCAAGGCTGCTTGTAAGAAAGAGAAGTTCCTCTAGTGCCTCCATTTCCTCAGTTCCTGGTGTGTGTTCCAGCAGCCTTTCACTTCCTGTCCCCAGAGCCCAGCAGGGGGAGCATAGTGTAGGGGCCGGAGCTCCGTTTTTAAAGTGGGGCTACTATCTATTTATCTGTCTGCCTATCCATCTAACCAAGCATCCGTCCATCCATCAATCCATCCATCATCTCTATCATTAATTTGTACCTATCTATTTATCATCTCTATTACCTATCATCTGTCAGCCATTTCTGTATCATCTCTAGCATTTCCTCATCTATCATCTGTTTTTCTCTCCATCATCTACCTAGCTCTTTCTTTATCCATCCACACCTTGGGCATCTTATTTATCCTCTCAAGGTCTCAGTTTCCTCATCTGTAAAATGAGGTGAACAATAATGCCTCCAGGGGTGTTACGAGGATGAAATGATATAACATATACAGCATTTAGACTCATTCCTATCACATAGGAAGGCTCTATCCTATGAGCCTTCCATGTCCTAATTATTTTCAGGACCTCCTTTTCTCTTTCCTTCTCTCCCATATTCCATTCACAAGAGTAGGGCCTCGCTTTCTCATTTGGGACTTTCCTCAAACCCTACCTTCAGTCAAGTCCAAGGGTTGGTGGCAAAACAGCTGTTATTTTCACCCCTTTTTCGCACACTCACTTCATCATCAGGACTGACACAAATAAGTATCAGCACATTTTTATAGCTGTCTTTTCTATTTGTGGTTTGCTCATTTACGCACCTCCCACCCCTTTCTTTCTGCTGTAGTTTTGTGTGGTGACCAGCTCAGTTTCTGCATTCTTGGACATGTGTTCAGAAGTATGATTCTCAGTGTTTAGGTCATTGAAGAGTTTGTAGCTTATGCAGCAGCAGGAGAGCTCTCCTGCCCGCCTCCTAATTTCACATGGCCTGTCAGCTAAGGATGGTTTTTACATTTTTAAATGGTTGGAAGAAAATAAAAAAGAATAACATTTCATAACATGATGATTGTGTAAAATTAAAATTTTGGTGTCCATAAAGTTTTATTAGAACACAGCTCTGCCCATTTGTTTACAAATTGCCTATGGCCACTGTCACACATTGTAATGGCAGAGTGGAGTAGTTGGGATAGAGACAGAGTGGCTTGAAAAGCCTAAAATATTTACTGTCTGGCTCTTTACAGAAAATGTTTGCTGACTTGGAGTCTTGTTCTAAGTAAACCCAACGATTTTAAAAACAGGGAGTATCCGGATAGGAAAGGTAGGAGATTGAAAGCAGATTATTTTAAGGAGAGTTGCCTTTGTGGAGCTGTTGTTTCCCCTTTTTGGGATTTCCTATTCCTTGTATTATGCCCTTAACATACTTGATGGCGTGTGTGTTAAGTCTGTTTGCATAAAACTTTCACATCAAGTCAGTTTCCTGATGCTGTGCCCGCCGGTAAAAGACCCCATCATCTTTGAGAACTGGGTTTCTCAGGACACAATCGCTTTCCTCAATGGCGAAGGCTTTGTTTCTTTGTGAACTGTGGTAGCTCTTCCTGAATCTCTTTCATTGATGTTCAACACCGGGCCTTTTGTGTCGAATATCTTCACACGTTTTAAAACAGTGCAACATCGGGGCTTTTCAGCTGTGCACACGGAAGGAGCCTACGCATTGTCTTTCTATTGGGGTGATTGACTTGCTCTTTAAATAAAACCACAGCCTTTGTTCTCAGTTCCCTACTAACTGCCATATTCAAATTGTTTGTTCTTGTCTAACATCGCTTGTTGGTGCCAGTTTTTCTGCAGTCTTGCAAACAATTAAGTGCAATGTTTACAATGTAAATTGACACCTATTCTGGAAAAATTCTGCAAAAACAAAGAAAGAAATCCAAATAACAAAATGGGGGAAAAAAAGAAATCAGGCAGTCCTTTATTTTGTACATAATGTGTTCCTGAAAACTTGTCCAAGAGTGGAACAATCGACGCCCGCATTGTTAAAAGTGGGGGTTCCGTTTGCAGAGAATTAAAAAAAAAGTCACAAAAGGCCTCATTCAGATCTGGGCAGACTGTGTCTGCCTGGGATCCTCAGAGCCAGGTCATGATTGGTGGCAGTGGGTTAGGGAGATGACAGCATATGCTAGATCTTAGGGAAATTGAACCAGGCTTCTACCCTAAGTGTGGTTGATGGTCAGACAGCCCCTAATCTGGAGTCTCTACAGAAAGATGTGTTAGGTGTCTGGAATAAAAGTACGGGGAAACGTGGGTTGTTGTTTTTCTTAATTCTTCTACCCTGTTACTAGTAACATGGATTCTTATCCAGCCCCCTCCTGTACACACACAGACACACACACACACACACACGTTAACTATCACCTAACTGTTTACAAAGGGAGAACCATTGTAAACTAGGAGGGGACTGATGTGTTGAGACAGGGATGGGACACAGGCTGGAGACTGCCCCCCCCCAATCAAAAATGCTGACTCCAGGTGACTAGCTTCCGGCCATGTGTGGTCTACCTGCTGAGTCAGCCCATTGCTACAGCAGCTCTTGGAGTCTAAGGTTGGCGGGATGCTTCCTCCCTGCCAAGGTCCTGTACAGACACTGGTTTAGCTCTCCAAGGATCTTCCCTTACTCAGTCACCTTTTCTGTTGGTGGCAGCAGTCGTCAGGCAGTACAGTTATGGGGTGGCTTCAATTCATTGTTCTCTGTATAAATCACAAAAGGTCATTGAACTGGATCACCAAGTTATACACTATATACTGATGTACAAAGAAAATGTACTTTTTAAAAACATTTTGTAACACACCTACTCTTCCCTGGTGACCCCCCAAACTGAAAAATAAAATTGGGTTTGATTTGACAATTTGAACAGATACCTTGGGTAAAGCTGTCTTTTGGGTAAAGATTGGTCTTTCATATTTCTTCCTCTGCTTCTGTTGTTCTCCAAGAGAGCCCTTGAGTGGGTGTTAGAGGAATTTCAAGCCATGGTAGGGGTGTGGCTCATGCAGGCAGGTATTACCCACTGGATCCTCCTGTGGCCCAGCCATGTCCTAAATCTGTGCACTTGTGAGGTGCTGGCCCGGGTGCTGCTGGTTACAGCTCTGAAATCTCAGTGCCTTCTCTCTTAGCTTGGGGAAGCCAGGAACCCTCCCAGCCAGCTTGGCCCCTCCTGAGCCCCGATCGTGAGCCACATCATTCATGAGGTGGGGCATCTCCCTTGCAGTCCTTGGCTATCAGGATTACTCAGTCCCTGCTGTGAGCCTCCTCTCCCTACAAGCCCATCATCTATCTTTTGGGTCTTTCCACCTGGTGCCCAGCAAGTAGTAGATACTTGCTGTGTGACATAGAAGCTGAAGGGTTTGCTGGAGAACTAAACTCAGGCTGTCCTCTGCCAGTCTTGCCACCCCCCAAATTTGACTCTGCTATGGACATCCCAGGTTGGTATGGGGTAGGAGGAGTCAACTTGCACCTAGTGCAAGGAAGTCCTTTTTCTGTTCTATGCCTTGAATGTATGTCACATGCCTTTCCCCCTTGAGGATTCTAGCCTAGAGAATAGAGTCAGGACATACAGTTATTACCACCTGCTTTCATGTTGCTTGTCCTCATATTCTGTCAGTTCCCCTGGGGTGGAAGGGATAAGCATTCTCTCGTTTTCCTCCCATTTGGAATATTTTTCTTCATCCAGCCTCCTGCTCCCCAAACTGTTACTCCCTTCCTCCAGCCTATCCCTACCCCTTAAAGCTGTAAGAGTGAAATGGGTGCCACAGGACATGATTTATGGAGAGAAGGAATGGAATTCACATTGTTTTACTATTTTTAAAATATTGTCTTAGTTTTAAGCCTCAGGTTATGATATGAAAAGCAGTTTAGAGTTACACTGTATAATGTGGGACACCTCAGGATATATGGGAATTTACATGGAATGGTTGAGAACCACACCATCGTGTACCCTGTAGGTTCATTAGGTGCTGAGGGCACAAAATGTTTCTGTCCTTGAATGAGACGTAGGGCCCAACACTGTCTGGGACCTAGGGAACATGAAATCCTCTACTGTCAGATGATGTTACTAGAAGGTTCCTATATCAAAGGAAATTGTTGTTGTTGAGAGAAAGCGGTATCAGGCCAGGGAAAATTACATTGTGTGCCCAAGTGAAATTGGGTTGCAATGAATACCCAGGTCATCTTTAAAGGAAAGAGAGTCACATTACTTTCAGCTGAGTATCTGTAGCCTGTTTGTCAGGCAGCCCCACTGCCGTTCTTTCATGTGGTGGTGGGGGCTTTTGGGACTGGGGGAAGACTTTTAGCAACAGCAAGAGGACATGAGTGGACTCTTGTCTCCTCCTACATTTTCTCCTCTTCTCCCTGTCTTCCACGTCCTGCCATTTCCATCTCTACTCCCTACAGCCTTAATAGTAGCCTTACTGTAGCGCGCAGATTACACAGTCTTTCATTCATTCAGCATGTATTGAGTGCCTACTGTGTGCCAGATGCTGGGTTCGGTGGTGGAGAGACCAAGATTAAGTCCCTGTTCGACTCTGATGCTTGGATAAGAAAACTGACTTGTGTGAAATGGGATTTGAGGAAGTTGTTGAACAATGGAGGAAGATGTCTTGGGGGAATGGAGAAGAGTGGGAGGGTCTGTGGAGATGCGATATGGGGAAGAGAAGGGCCACGTCTACAGAGATGGGATATGAGGAACAGAAGGGCTAGGGAAAAAGTTGCTAGCAAGACTAGCAAGAACTGCCTGGTACACTGAGCATCTCCCTCAGAGATTAGTTTGGGCCACAGTTTCCAAGATTAGGGTTAGGGTAATGGACATGGCTGCAATTATGAACTCACGTATCATATTACAGGGTAGGCAGCATGTCTCCTTGGGACTAGCCCACTGGGAGAGGGTAGTAAGGTTCTTGGGTGCTGATGGGCCATTTCAAAGCTATGGCTGTGTACTTCCTCTTATCCTTGACTCAGAGAAGTGGGGAGAGCTTTAATCCTATAAATTTATCCTGACAGACTCAAGATAGAGTCACAATAGTGGACATTAAGCATGCCCTTGAACATTTCATTCCATTTAACTATATATGTATTCTATTTGGCTGAATTTTTAGCAAGATTATTTGATTTTTTTCATTCATAGAATTTTCTTATATAGGTTCATGCAAGGATTACCTTCTAAGCTGTCAACTTCTCATATATTCTTGTGCCCCTTGAAAGGTTCTAAAAATGTACTTGGAGTACTCCAGAGCATGTTTTCAGTTCATTGTCCATGCAGTCCTAACTTTTTCTCTGCTTTCATAAAGCAAAGCCAGGAGAGCCCACCCCAGCCAGTGCAGCCAGGAAGCTACAGTCTATCTGCCAATATTAATTAGAAGCAGTTGTCCTTGAGTAGTGATGTCTCCCATGCCTATTCTTCATAGGATTTTGTTCTTGTGCCTTTCTTACCTGTCTCTGAGACACTGATCCTTCCTTAGTCTTCCAGCTTTGGGATTTGAGCTTTAGATTTTCCCTATGGACTTCAACCTGGACCACTCTTTAAAGTCAGTGAAACATTGTAAGAAGCTTTTTGTTAAACCTCTGGCTTCAGAGAACTCTAGCCCATTCCTGACCTATCAATGTACACCATACACAAGAACACAAACACACAACTACCTGTACAATAACACCCATGAACACACTTTTCCCACAACACACACATACACACACACACACAGGCATATACCACACACATACACAAATTTGTGCATACATAGTAATAAAAGTCAAGCTGTAGGGCTTTACTAAAGCACATACTGTTCTTGCCTCCCTTCTGTACACTTTGATGTTTGGAAACATCTTCAGTGAGACTAGACAAGGCCCTTTGTTGTTGACATCTGACACTCAAATGGGAATGTCCCCATTTAAGAAGCACTTTACACTTTGTATAACTCTTTCAAACTTATTATGTCTCTTAGTTATCTAGAAGCTATATTAGAATCCACTGGAGTAGACTGAGCTGTGGACCTTCATCAAACTGCATGTATGTGATTTTTATGTGATGTAAATTAAATTGGCAACATGTGTTTTTTAATTTTTTTGAGCTGGCAAGTGTGGGAAACATTTTCTCTATTTGCACACATATCTAATTTTGTTAAAATCCATTAAAAATGACAGCAGATAGGCTTATGTAAATAATATTTTATCTGCCATTTTTCCCCAAGAGAACAGAGAGAACCGCACAACAAAACTATGGCATATATTGGCTACAGCTCTGGACAGATCAACCCAAAACAGGAAAAGCATGGTGTAAGTCCTAATGGAAGAAAGGCTCTCTGGGCTAATTTGGAGTACTGCACATGCATTAGCAATTGACTACATTCAGTAAAAATCTGACAACACTCACACATTTCTAGTGGAACAAACACCCAGTGTCAAGTGGTCAAATTGAAATGGAGATCGGGAAATGCTAACAAATAGCCACACATGTCATGTTCAAGTGCATGTAACATTGACACTGGAGCTTTAAGGACAGTTTTTTTTTTTTTAATCCCTACGCCATTGTTGAAAGAGCAATAAAATTTTTTTGAGAATAGCAGAAGTGCGGAAATAGAAGTATAATTCAGCCAGTGTGTGCATGTTTTCAAGAATTCTTGTACCCATTGTGACTCTAGAGCATGGGCATAGATTGCTGCTTGAAGAAAGTTGAAGAGATTTGAAAAGCAAAATAGTATTAAAATATTTCAAATGGTTTGTGTCTTTACCCAAACACCTTTTTTCCAGCAATTCCAGGATTTTTTTTAACCTAAGTAGTTGAATGGGGTCTTGGCCATGGAATGGAACATCACAACATGTTGGTCAAAAGGTAATCATCATCAAGGGGTATGTGGCTGACTCATTCAGTAGAGTATGTGATTCTTGATCTTGGGGTCATAAGTGTAAGCACCACATTGGGGATAGAGCTGACTTTTAAAAAAGGCAGGGGCACCTGGGTGGCTCGGTCGGTTGGGCATCCGACTTCGGCTCAGGTCATGATCTCACGGTCCATGAGTTCAAGCCCCACGTCAGGCTCTGGGCTGATGGCTTGGAGCCTGGAGGCTGCTTCCAATTCTGTGTCTCCCTCTCTCTCTGCCCCTCCCCTGTTCATGCTCTGTCTCTCTCTCTCTCTCTCTCAAAAATAAATAAACATTAAAAAAAATTTAAAAATAAAAAATAAAAAAAGGCAGTCATCATGTTGCTTTGATGAAAGTCAAAGAACTGAAATTGAGTAGAAGAAATTCAGGTTTACGGAGATATTGTACCGGGCAGGTTGGTCTAGATCAAACCACCAATCCATTGATCCCAACACATCGATCGTAACTCCTGCTTACCCATTGTCTTCACCAGCTCAAGAGGCAACAACAGAAGTATCATTTATTGGCTAGCTTAAACAACAGGAATTTATTTTCTCATGGTTTTTAAGGTTGGAAGTCCATGATCAAGGTGCCAGTATGGTCAGGTTCTGATGGGAGCCTTCTTCCTGGTTTGCAGACAGATAGCTGTCTTCTTGCTGTGTTCCTCACACGGCATAAGGAGAAAGCATCTCTCGTTTGTTTTCTTAGGAGGACACTAGTCCCATTCATGAGGGCTTCATTCTCATGATCTAATTACCTCCAAAGGCCCCATCTCCAAATATCACATTGGACATTAGGGTTTCAACACATGAAGAAGAGGAAGAGCACAAACATCCAGTCTGTAGCAGTCATACAGCTCGTTACCTGTGGGCAACGAGGTTCTGTACATTGTCACTCCTAGACCTGTTCTGTTGCAAGCTCCGTTTTGACATCAACAATCCCAGCATCAGGGAAGAGAGAGACTGTGTTAAGCCAGGAATGCTTAAAATTTACACTTCCTTGTGACGAGTCAATGCTGTTCACACCTCATTTGTTAAGTGAGTTGTGCTGCCACACCAGAGTTCAAGTAGATGGAGAAATGTGGTCTTGCCACACCACTGAGAATGTGTACTGGATATTGGTCAATTGCGTCAGTGACTACCACAGATACAATTAAAGATCATTTGTTTTTTATTCTCTCTTGCCTTCTTGAATCCTGAGTCCATCCTATTTGAAGTATAATTTTCCCTTTACAAAAGCTGAATAACGGCTTTTGTGCTTTTTATTTTTTTTATTTTTGAGACAGAGACAGAGCATGAACGGGGGAAGGCCAGAGAGAGAGGGAGACACAGAATCTGAAATAGGCTCCAGGCTCTGAGCTGTCAGCACAGAGCCCGACGCGGGGCTCGAACTCACGGACTGTGAGATGATGACCTGGGCTGAAGTCGGACGCCCAACAGACTGAGCCACCCAGGCGCCCCGGGCTTTTGTATTTTTAAGAACCTCACATTGAATTGATTGGGCCTAGTATATTTGTTCAGTTTTTTCTGTTGTAGGCATTATATTAAATGCCATCCTCAAATTGCTTACTGTCTCATTAGGGGATGGAGTTGACAGACAAATGCTAGCAGTATACTAAGATGACCGTTCCTCTGCAGATGGGTTCATGAAAGTAGTGGAGAAGGTGCTTTTTCATGAAAGTAGTGGAGAAGGTGCTTTTAAGTCTGTTGGGGACACTCGAGGCAGTCTACTTTGGTTGAAAGAAAGTTTCTCATGCTGCTCTCCTCTTCTTTCTTGTTCTGGCCTGAACATTGTTATTGTATCTGAGTGAAAAGCTTTCACATCCTTGAAATTAATACTATTCTACTTTCCTCCATCTTTTCCCATGCAAAGTGAGTGTGATTCTTTTCATTTCCATGGATCGATTTTCTTTTCCTTTGTGGCCCTTTAGAACCCTAACTTGCTCCCAACATAGATGTGGATAAAGTTATGGTAGAGCACAATAAGTAATGCACATTTGGTCAAAGACTGAGCTTCTGGAAAACACCCTTGACTACTTCAAGGGAAAATGGGAAATTAAGCCTAATTTTCTTGACTACCTGGAGGGAATGAGTTCTCACGCATATTAGAACTGAAGATACCCCAGAGCTAGAGAGGGTCTTCCTTTTATTCTTTTGGTTTCCTCCTAGATCCCTCAAGCAAACAAGACAAAGGAAACTCTAGCCCATTTCACATCCGTATCTCATTGGAATCCTCTCTGGGGAGTACTTTGCCTTACGGCTTCTCCAGCACTGCAGAAGTTGCTTCAGATATTGGGTTTGTTTGTTTTGTTTTTGTTTGTTTGTTTTTAATTTTTTTAATGTTTGCCTATTTTTGAGAGGCGGGGGGGGGGAGAGAGAGAGAGAGAGAGAGAGAGAGAGGGAGGGAGGGAGGGAGAGGGAGGGAGGTATGGGGCAAAGAGGGAGGGAGACACAGAATCCGAAGCAGGCTTCAGGCTTTGAGCTGTCAGCACAGAGCCTGATGCAGGGCTCAAACTCAAGAACCATGATATCATGACCCAAGCTGAAGTCAGAGGCTTAACCACCTGAGCCACCCAGGTGCCCCTGTTTTATTTTGTTTTTGATAGCAGGGAAGCCATAACAGAGTTGCACCATTTGTGACTGGAATACCTTTTCCCATCATTTCCGAGTGTAATCTTACTCTACTGTTCTGTCTTCAAGTCTTTCCCAATTTACAAGTAGTCTGCAAAATTTAGCACAGGTCATGTTTATTCATTGTTGAATGTAGTATCTCTGGCCAACCCTGTTGGGAAAGGAAGTATCAGCCAACTGATGGAAAAACCAGCTGATGTTTCCTTCTCTGAGAAGAGGTGTTTGCTAGTATAACTTCTGGCTTCACTTTGACCCATAAACACAGATTTGACTGAGCGGTAAATTTGGGAAGAAAACACAAGACATCTGCTGTACTCTGTGCCTCTTCCTCTTGGGACCCACCTTGCCTTCGAAAGCACTTGATATGCTCTGACTCTGTAGGGAAAAGTCCACCTAATTCCAGGGTTCACTTATCAGACTCTTGGCTCTGTGTCCTCCAACTTGCCTTTTTTCACCAGTAAAGGTGATATCTGGACTTTTGTTTATCCCTCTTATTTTTCCATTGATTCAGAAGCTGAGCGAGAAGGAGGGGTATTATTTATTGAACTTCAATCATATCAGGACATTTTAAAAATTCATTTCATAACAAAAGGCCAGATAGGTAGTACCCTGGGTAGTGAGTAGAGTAATCCAGACAACCCAGAATCAACCCTATTCCCTTAATCCTCTAGAGGCTCACCTTGGCCAGTTCTTCCAGAAAAACTTCTCTAGTGACTCAGACTCCCCACTCACCACTCATCTCTCCTTTCTCCTCCTTTCTAGAACAGTAGGCTATATAGCACATTATAGTGTGATTTGCTTAATTTCCCGGAGTCTTATTTTCTTCATCCATTTTAGATGATAATACTTTCTGACTGTTTATTTTGGGGGGGGGGTGGAGAATAATTGAAATTACACACACACACACACACACACACAATCACATACAGTAGCTACATACATACTAGATGCTCATTACACAGTTATTATTCTTAAAATCTTTGTGATTTTGCATAAGTTGATGTGTTTTAATTAAGATCCTGAGCTTCTTAAGGGCAGGGCCTATACTTTATATTTCTTTTTCCCATCTTCCAAGGACTTGGTAACCACTTTTGGATAAAGTATTGCAAGACTTTCTAGAAGCCTATATAAAGCTGATCTAAACTTATTTTTGAGAACTTCTGAAAGTCTAGTTTGGGCAGGAAATATCTCTCTTCCATTATATTTTCTTGGTATAAGTCTGCATTAGGTAATAGAATACTAAGTTTTGCTGTCATACAGTTTGCTTTCTTCCTTCCAAATTCTCGCTAAGTCTCTAACACTTACATCTGACACTGTATTGAAGAGAATTTATGAGAAAAAGTAGCAGTATTTCTCAAAGAAAAGACGGATTTGTCTATGTCTTTTTCACATGTAATGCTAGTATGTGATCAAACAGTAAAGAAAAGGGGTGCCTGGGTGACTCAGTTAAGCGTCTGACTTCAGCTCAGGTCGTGATCTCGTGGTTCGTGGGTCTGAGCGCACGTCGGGTTCTGTGCTAACAGCTCAGGGCCTGGAGCTTGCTTCGGATTCTGTGTCTCCCTCTCTCTCTGCCCCTTTCCTGCTCATGCCCTGTCTCTTCTCTCTGTCTCAAAAATAAATATTAAAAAAAATTTTTTTAGAGAAAAACAGTAAAGAAAAAAAACCCTAGCTAAAAGCTTAAAAGGAACTTGCTTAACATATTGCCATTTATTAGAAGTTTGATCTCAAAATATGCTTCTTGAATATATTGTATGTCATACACTCACTTCAATCTACTTCTTTTCATAGTCTTAAGGAATGGGCAACTGTGGGCTCTTTTTGCCATTTCTTAAACTCTTAGGTTAACGTTCTTTATACTGTAAGCATAGATGCTTATGTCGAACCAGCCCTAAGTAAACTGGAAGTCTGTTTAGGGACTGTGGGTAATGTCACCATGTATCAGGGACCCAGCGGGTTGGTACCATCTGGAATGAAAACGAATGGCTTCACAGATGCTGCAAAAGCATATGACACTGTAGTCACGGAGGGTCAGTCCTGGCCAGATGGAGAAAATGGACGTCCAACTGCTTGTCCCCGTCCCCGAAGCAAGGTCTACAATAAACAAACTTCCTCCCTCCCTCCCCCCCTCCCCACTTCCCAACCAATTTCCCCTTGGCCCCCTTCTCTTTCTACCTTCCCCCTCTCCCAGGGGAGCAAGGAGCAGTGAGTTGAAAACAGTCACTCTTGGTGGGAGAGTTTCATAAGAGAAAGTTGTGGGATTGCCATGTATTTTATAATCAGGTATCAGATGAACTGTCTTTGTGAAGGAGAGAAGGCCGAGGAATGAATTTTCAAGGAGCTGTAGCGTCTGTACCGCGGCGCTAGGAAAGCAGTTCGCATTACTGTTAACAGGCTCATGTAGACGAATCTGCGAGTGCCGCACACGCTCGTCTGCGGAAACCTCACCCTTCCAGCTGTCATTTTGCCCATTCCCATCTGTTTCTTATGCTCTAATAAACGATTGCACTAATTTATTTAGCACCTCTCATCAGAGCCCCCAGGGCTGCTCCGACCCTGCAGGGATTCTCTGCCAATGTGTGACGACCTCGGAGTGGACACACAGCCTGCTGCTTCTGGACGTCAGTACCAGACTCTGAAACAGGACTTTGCCTTCAGGGATGCTCACCATCAATGGTGTGATTTTTCCATTGCCCTTTTCAAATCCCTTTAGCCTTGAGAATGGAAAATTTGGCCCATTTCTCCAGGGCTGTGACTACCCTGGGAGTTTGCTTGTCTATAGAGAGTCTAGAATGTTTGTAGATATTTATGGTTTGCTTTTGAAAATGTTTATTAGACTCCTATGGAGTCTTCTGGAGGTAACGGAAAGAAAAAAGAAACCTATAACATTTGCATTCTTGAGGAGAGTGTCCGTCTTTGAGCTGGTCACTGGTTGGCCAGATGCCCAGATCTGTTTCTTCAGCCCATTGAGATGGTGGACCCGAGAGCTGTGAGTGCAAGGTGGCTGGTTTGTCCATGACTGATTTCTTTTAGATTCGGAGGCTTGCAGGCTACAGTTCATGTGCATATTAAATGATGGGATGAGAAAGTATCTTTTGCAGTATTTAAAAGGAATTTGGCATACAGGATTTGGGATGCAGTGAGACAGTCAATTCAAGAAGTTAAAAATGCTCATTTCTCATAAACTGATGCTTTGAATTTGGACTTTTTGAGCCACATGCAATTTGTTGATGTTGACACTTTGTGGAAGACAGAAGGGGGGCAAATGCCCGAAGCTTTAACAACTGAGTCAGGGAATCCCAGACACAGGAGTTTTTACAGGAAATGGGAACAAAATATCAGGGTTTGTGTGGGAGGAGTTGGAAAGGTTGAGAACAGAAGAGATTTACTTCTTGTGTATCTACGGGTTTCTAGTTTGCCACAGCTAACCCTTTCCTCTTCTGGCAGTTCTGAAGATATTTTGAAAGGATACTGTTGTGGAGAAAATTGAGAAAAGGAGATTGGCTTTATAAAGTTCAGAGTAGTATTTCCCAGAGTATGCTTGAAGCAACTCTGGGCTGATAAGATGTTGGAAAAGGAGTGTGTGATCAACTAAATTTGAGCTGCGCAGCATGTGTATTTTTTTTTTTTTTTTAAATTTCCTGGAGATTTACAAAACGTGTCGTAAAGCAAGGCTCTGATAAGTCTTGCGGTAAATGCGCTGGCCCACCTTTGGTGATCCAGTGTTCTCAAATTTATAGGAGTATAGTATTTTTGCGTGTTTATTTTCTGGATCACATCTGTGTGTGATTCTTCTCAGGGAACAAACTTTGGGAGATGCCAGTGTACAGTTAACTTTCCTGGAATATAATCATTCTGTGAAGCAAAATATGCCTAAATGCTTGAACCCTGTCTAGTGTGATTTTGGAGGTGTCATCAATAATCTCTGTGATGTGCGCTTTCCCTCTTAGGATTCTTTCAGTCATTCAGAGCATCCACGCTTAAGCTTTCTTCTTCCAGGTGCCCCAGACAGTAGGTACTGGCATACCTTTCCTCTGGTCTCATGATTTCACATTCTGCTCATCCTTTTAGACCAGGGCTCAGCAAACTCTTTGTGCTAAGGGCCAGATAGTGAATATTTTCATCCTGCCAGCCTAATGGTCTTGGTAGCAGCCGCAGAATTCTGCCGTTACAGTGTGAAAACAGCCACAGACACTGCAAATGAATGCGTGTGACTGTGTCCCAGGACAACTTTACTTGCATAAACAGGCAGTGGCAGAATTTAATCAACCACCATTCCAGACTCTTCAGAGGTGATCCCGTTCTTGAAGACTTTTTTGAGGTTCCAGCCACTGTTCCCATGTTAGCACGAACTTTTGCTTAGCACTCACTTTATTCTTTCTGGCTGTGGTATCTGTCACCTGTCATTGACATTATTATGAGGGACAGAGGGACCCAGGGATGGCATTGTGTCTGCATCTCCTCTCTCTTAGCAGTCTTTTCCTTCCTCCCTGCACCATGGCCTTTCTGGCCATCCTTTGATTCTCAAACATGCTGTGCTTTCTCTCTTTGAGCATGCTGTTCCCTCTGCCTGCAGTCCTTTCCCCCCCCATTTCTCCCTGCCTAATTAGTTCCTACTTTGGCATAAGGTCTTAGCCTCCTCAAGCTTTTCCTGAACTCATGGATTTGTTCAAACTCCCCCATGGTAAGAACTCAAAGCTTTGTGCATCTCATAGACCTTGGCTCAAATGACATTTCCTGTTTATTTTTAAGATTAGATAATTCATAGCTGTCTTTTTCTCTAGGCTCTGCACTCCCTAAGTACAGGAATCCGGCATTGTATTGCTCTCTTTTACATCCCTCACATGTGGCCTTGTGCCTGGCATATAGTAAATGCTCAATAAAATTTTTTTGAGAGAATGGATGCATGAACTAATGCTTGAATGGTTGGACTCATTCAGTCATTCGCTTACCCCTGGCTCATTGTTTTGTCTAAAAACTTGCACAGGTGTGCTTAATAGATATTTTAAGGAATAAAAATTAATGACTTTTGTTACCCTCAATATATACAAGGGACTCACTCCCTTTGGCATCAGTTAGGAATTTATAAGTTATGCCTCATGCTACATTTTGGCACTTTCATCCAAATATTAGATTTCTTTTCAAATTGAACTCAGCAACAACTGCCAGGCACAAGCTTTACGATAAATGACAGAGAATGATCCTTTTCTACTTTAGGAACCTTCAGTATCCATGCTGAGCATAACTCAACTGGACATTAGCACCTAAGAGTAAAATGTTACAACGTCCTTTGTTTTTTTTTTTTTAATGAAGAAAAAAAAAAAGACAGCAAATCGTGCCTTGTCAATGACAGCTGACCTGAGAAAAGCCAGCACCTGGAAAATTCTGAGTTAAGATGCAATTGTGTTTTTAATTGTGTTTTAGGGTCGTTTGCAAAAGTCATAACATGGTGAATTTGGGATGAATAGTTGCTTTTCCTTTGAAACTTGGGCTTCTTAGCTGGTAGAAACTTAATGTGACTGAACTATAGTGCATTTCCTGGAGAAGAAAGCCTCCAGCCTGGGGTGGAACTGTGAATGGAGATCATAGCCCCAGTTCTAGGTTCTCATTCCCAGCCCCTCCCCTGATGTGAACAAGCTCCAAAGAGAAAGAGAAAACAGATGCTTGAGGGGCACTGACAGGAAAGAACAATCTCCCCTGGGCTGGCATTGGATCCTGTTGGAAGATTTTGATTCCACTTGTTTGTGCTGATCAGTGAAGATGCCAATGGAAGTGTCTTTCCACCTGCTTAAAGATTGCATGATGGTCCAGGTGTGAAGTGTTCTCAGAAGGCAGCACATCAGGGGTGCGTCGGTGGCTCAGTTGGTTAAGCATCAGACTCTTTTTTTTTTTCAACGTTTATTTATTTTTAGGACAGAGAGAGACAGAGAATGAACAGGGGAGGAGCAGAGAGAGAGGGAGACACAGAATGGGAAACAGGCTCCAGGCTCTGAGCCATCAGCCCAGAGCCTGACGCGGGGCTCGTACTCACGGACCGTGAGATCATGACCTGGCTGAAGTCGGACACTTAACCGACTGCGCCACCCAGGTGCCCCAGCATCAGACTCTTGAATTTGGCTCGGCCTGTCATCTCACGGTTGCTGAGTTCGAGCCCCTGCACTGTCAGTGCAGAGCCTGCTTGGGATTCTCTCTTCCTCTCTCTTTGCCCCTCTCCTGCTCTCACTTGTGCGCACGCTCTCTCTCTCTCTCTCTCTCTCTCTCTCTCTCTCTCTCTCTCAAAATAATAAATAAAACTTAAAGAAAAAAGAAGGCAGCATATCAGCTGGGCTCAAAGATAAATGTAGAGGGTAGATCCCTTTGGAATGGGACTCCAAGCGTCAGGAATTTTCAGGCATGGGATCTTTGGGCTGCATCCATTCTAACACACACAACATTGGATACATGGGTATCTCAGAAGTGGGTGAGCAGTGTGTTGGCAAAGGGCTGCTCATGTATGTGCATTTTAGACTAGAGTGTCTTTGACTTGCCACTGAGCCCACACTCTGACAACTATCTTCTCTCTGTTGCGTGTCTATGTGGGCAGCCCAGTATGGCTCTAAATTTCCAGGCATTAATTTAAGCTAGGTGTTAACATTGTAATCTGACCTCCTCATGCCTCAGACTGCATGGGCCAGACATATGTCCTAGGTAGGTTACCGCTTTCGAGTATCCCTCATGTGGCAGCAGTATGCTGGGCACTTGAATAGTCTGCCTCAAGTTGTAATAGCAACTCTGACAGGTAGGTAATTTCCATTTTATAGTGAGGTCTCTGAGGCTCAGAGGATTTGTGAAATGCCTATGGCCACCCAACAAGTAATAGATAGAGGTAAGCTACAAAGATAGCGGAAAGGATAAGGATCAATTCCTTAAAACATTGTACGGGGTTTTCCAGTCCCGTTGCCCCTTTGCGAATGCTCCCAAAGATAGCACCTGATCTCTGCACCTTCCAAGTGTGCTGCTGGCTACATTTCTCAATAGTTGTCTTCCAAAGAAGATACCTCTATGCCAATCCATGGGGAAGAATGATGGCTGAGTATATTACTCTGGGAATCTGTGATCACAGGATGGAGTTCTCTGATAGGATTCCTTGAGTGGCATTTGACAGACTTTCTGCCCCCATCTGACCTCAGCTCTGGTTGTCTTTGGGAGAACATTTTCGCAGGTCACACTATTAAGAGAGAATCCTAGTTATCGCTGGGCCATTGGTGTTTCACTGCATATTGGCTCCATTACCCTTGGTCTTGTTGCTAGGTGGAAGGAGCACTAATTTCTTGGGAGACCTGAAGAGTTACTTCGGCGTCACCTTTACCGCATCGATTCCCAAAGCAAGTATAGCAGTTGATTATTTCAGAGTCCGTCTCTGCAAGGTTCGTACGCATTAGTCACTGTGTCTAGTCAGCTTTTCTTAGTCATTGTGTGTGTTGTCGTTGTTTGTCTCAATGAAACTCTGAAGCTTCCTGAACTTCTCTGAATCATCATTCTCTGGCTCTTCAGTGCCCAAATTGTGAGCAATTAAAGTTTGAGAACAAATCCAGGGTTCAAGGTGAGAAAGTGCTGCAGAGCCATGACCATTCTCCAGTGTGCATTTTCATCTCCCTTTTCTTGGATGGATTTGGTGTTAATCATCCTTCACTGCACCAGCAGGGACCCCGAAGAATCTCTTTAGAACCTGTTGTGGAATTGAGTGTGGATGTCTGTTTCTTTAATGCTCGGATAGGAAGTTTAGCAGAGTTGCCAGACGTCTGAAACCCCTACTGAACCTTTCTTGAAAGAGCAGGGGGTCTGAGCTTCATAAGAGCTTTGGCTGGTATCGTATAATGATGCTGTGTTGGTGCAAGTGCTTCTTAAACGTGCCATTTGTTCATAAAATCGCTTAGCACGAAATCCATCCTCCTCTGTGGTATTGGGGGAGGGGCTGAGTTAATGTCATCTAACCTGATGAAAATCACCTTGCCATGAACTCCTTTATAAGCTGAAAATTCATTGACATTTTCCTTTTTCTCCCTTGTGGCAAGGGGTGTTAATTGGCTACATTGCCCCGAAATAAGTATTTGCTTCCCACCCCCCCCCCAACATTCAGTAGGATCTCTGTTTTTCTGTAAACAGTTGCAAATGATAAAATAAATCAATATTTGTTAATGTTATGATGCAGCAGCATCCCCCAGATCTGCAAAGAATGATTTATAGACTACAGCATTTCAAGCCTGACCCGTTCGGGTCTCAGAAAGCACTTAAAAAATAAATTTACCCTGGCCTCTCTCACCCCATTTCAAAAAGGGTGACAAAGATGAAGTAATTTATAAGTCACACTTTTATTAATGCTTTTAACTTTCATACACTTGGCTTTGTTGGCCTTCGAGTGGCTTTAGTGCAGGCCCTGGTTGAATGGTAACCTTCGGCACTTTGGGGGGGTTCGGTACAAATGATCAACTCATAAATAGGTGCTGGGCTCCACATTATCCTGCCATAAATTCACCAGACCTTTCAAGTACATCAAGTAAGAGCGAGTTGAACTAGGCGTTTCGCTCTGAGTTTACAGACTAATGCAGTACTAATGAGTATCTGGGCAAAGGGTTCCCAGAACGATGTCCAGCACTTTGCAACGAGAGATGCTGCTTGTCATGAGGGAGACAAGAGCCTTGTAACATAGGAGTCATGGGGAGCAGGCCTGTCTGTTTTCAAGGGAACCAAATGGATGTTCCTGAGCTGTTAGAACTCCTCCCTTGCAGCCTGAGCAGGAAAATGAGGAATTGACTTGAACTTCACAATCTGCCTGTCAAAACTGTGATTTTAAGACTTACTGTTAGGGTGTCTGAAACATGAAAAGGAGAATAGCCTGAGAAACTCCCCGAAAGATGATAATAGCCACCTATTTGCTTGAAGTCTTTAAAAAGGAGTCTGTTGTGGTTTGCAGGATTAGTGATGACAGGGTATTGACCTGTCAGGGTAACTTTGAGAAGCAGCAAACCACTGCTTTTCTCCTTCCCTGGAATAAGGCGAATGAGTCAATGTATTACATTGATTAGAAGGAGTGGGGGGAGAAAAAAAAATCACTGAAATCACTGACCCTGTACTTGAGAATTGCTCTGGACTTGATTCATAGCGTGAAACTTTCAGGCACACCTCCATCTGTCAGCTTAAGAAATCGCATGTGCCACTGCATGTGGCTGCGTGCAAAGTGGTCAGCTCTGTGCTTAACCGGATCGGAACTCCGCTCCTCTTTCCTCTTCTCCAAACCCAGTGGCTACGAAGTCACGGTGTTCAGTCTTTCCTGCTGTCTCCCTTGTTCATACCTTTAAGCCCGGCCCCGCAGCTTGTGGGGCTGCTCCAGACCTCAGTGTCGTGTGCCAAGAATCTCCTACCATCCAGAAAACCACTACCTGCTTGCGTTTCTCTAAATATTCACTTTTATTTTGTCAACTCTCTGCTCTGAAGCCCTCACTAATGGCCAGGTCTCTGCAGAGTCACGTCCAGTCTTCTTGGTCTAGATGTCTGTGGTTCTCTGGCCTGTACAGTATCACCCAGGGCATCTTTCATACTCTCTCTGACTGACCCACCTCGCAGGTCCTGCAATGCCCAGGCCTGTCTCTGCTCAAGTATCAGTTACTTCTCCTGGGGGGGAGCCCTGTGCCCATTCAGTCCCTATCCATAGCTAAAGACAGGCCTTTTTTGTTTCTTTGTTTTAAACTCCCTTTGTGAAGCCTGTTGATGGATCAAGGCCAGATAGCAAGTATTTTCAGCTTTGTGGGCCATGCAGTCTCACCTGCACCTTCTCAACTCTGCCACTGTACAGTGAAAGCAGCCACAGACTGGGCATAAATAGGCGGCTGTGTTCCAGCACAACTGGACAAAAATAGGTCATGGGCTGGACTCTGCTCATGGGCCCAGAGCATGATCTTTGACCTCTGACTTACATACATGGTCACCTTCCAAGAACTCACATGACAAATTTAACCTTTCTGATATACTTTGCTCGATAGCTTCTACAAGATTATGTTAGGTTATTGAATGTTTCATGACTATATTATCTCCATAATTAGATTTTAAATATCTCCTGCACACATATCGTCCAGATAGTTTAAAGTAGAATAATAGAACTGAGGGTCTAGTCCTACCCCTTTGTATCTGTAGCTATACTGATATCTCTATCATTCTGTATCACCTATGTTTATATATAACAATTTATCTCTATCTATATCCCTACATATATATATATATGTGCATATATATATATATGTGTGTATATATATATATATATATATATATATATATATATATATATAGTTTGTTTGCTTGTTTGTTTTTCAGCTAACTGGTCTTGTAGTTCCAGATTCTGGGTCTCTCCTGCCCAACCCATTCTCTACCATTTTATTTTCACAGATGAAGACATAGATATTGAGTCCATGAAAGGCTAGGGTCAACTACTTGAAAAGTAGTAGCTTTCCCCAGGTCCCCTGTCACATGTAAGCCTCAGCATAGTGCCTTGGAAGAAATGCCACAGTCTTTATGAGGTTAGCTTCATTGGGGACTAGAAGATGAATAATCAGTAGATGAGATTTGGGTCCTCATAGGTCCTTGCAGATAAATTCTGCAAAATCGACACAATGTGGAATGTTCTGGTTAGAGAGAATGAGGTGAAAGATTTCCTCTGCAGCTTGGGTGTTTCAGGGCCACTTTTAAAGTTTTCCTAGAGACCATTTCCTACATGGGGTTTCTGCAGCTAAGTTCAAGTTTACGCTGACGGTGGCTTTGCCTCTAGATGCCACCACCTGTGGTGTAATGCATTCTGGTGTATGTGTATCAGAAGGATCAGCTACTCTACTTGGGATTATGAGCTTCTGGATGCTGATGGCATATTTTACCTCAGAGATAAGGAAGTCAAGCTGGATGGGCTATTGTAGGTGGTAATAATGTATTCTATTATAGTTCATATTTTTCTCATTCTTCTGCTCTTTGCTGAGTGCTTGCTATATAGATCAGGCACTGGGCTATGTGCTTTGCACGTGTTTGTATCTGCATGTTAAGAACTATCTGGCCTTCTCTAATTATACAGGCACATCTCAGAGATAGTGCAGGTTTGGTTCCAAACCACTGCAGTAAAGTACATATTGTAATAAAGTAAGTCCAATGAAGTATTTGGTATCCCAGTGCGTATAAAAGTTAGGTTTACACTAGGGGTGCCTGGGTGGCTCAGCCGGTTGGGCATCCGACTTTGGCTCAGGTCATGATCTCACAGTCTGTGGGTTCGAGCCCTGCGTCGGGCTCTGTGCTGACACCTCAGAGCCTGGAGCCTGCTTCGGATTCTGTGTCTCCCCCTCTTCTGCCCCTCCCATGTTCATGCTCTTTTTCTCTCTGTCTCTCAATAATAAATAAACATTAAAAATTTTAAAAAGTTATGTTTACACTGTAGTCTATGAAATGTGTAATAGCATTGTGTCTTTAAAAAGGCACATAATTTAAAAGCACTTGATTGCTAAAAAAAAGTGCTTACGATCATCTGAGCTTTCAGTAAGTTGTAATCCTTTTGCTGGTAAAGGGCCTTGCCTCAGTCTAGCTATGAAACTCCCAGATGGCATCTTCTTCCGATAGAAGGCTGTTTCATCTACATTGAGAATCTGTTGCTGGGGGTGCCTGGGTGGCTCAGTTAGTTAAGCATTCAACTCTTGATTTTGGCTCAGGTCATGATTTCATGGTTCACGAGCTCAAGCCCTGTGTCGGGCTCTGCACTGACAGCTCGGAGCCTGCCTGGGATTCTCCCTCTCCCTTTCTCTATGCCCCTTGAGACCCCACTCATGCGTGCTCCTCCCCACCCCCCCAAATAAACTTTATTTAAAAAAATCTGTTAACATAGCCATCTTCATTAACGATCTTAGCTAGATCTTTTAGATAACTTGCTCCATCTTCTCCATCGGCACTTGCTGCTTCAACTTGGACTTTTCTGATACAGAGAGGGCTTCTTTCTCTAAACTTCTGCTGGCTTCAAACTTTTCTTCTGCAGCTGCTTCTCTTCTTTCAGCCTTCATAGAATCGAAGAGAGTTAGGACCTTGCTCTGGATTAGGGTTTGGCTTAAGGGAATATTGTGACTGGTTTCATCCTCTTTCCGGATCACAAAAATGTCCTCCACATCAACACTGAGACTGCTTTGCTTTCTTATTCCTGTGTTTGGTGCAGTAGCACTTTCAATTTCCTTTGAGACTTTTCCTTTGCCTTCACAACTTGGCCGACTGGTGCGAGAGACCTAATGACTTTTGACTTGCCTTCCTCACTAAGCTAAATCATTTCTAGCTTTTGACTTAAAATGAGAGATGTGCTACTCTTTGACTTGGACGCTTAGATCCATTCTGGGGTATTGATTGGCCTAATTTCAATATTGTTGTGTCTCAGGGAATAAGGAGGCTTGAGGAGAGGGAGAGAGGCGGGAATGTCTGGTTGATGGAACAGTCAGAACACAGTCAACAGGCAACATTTATTTATCAGTTACGTTTGCCATCTTATAGGGGCATGGTTTGTGGTGCCCCCAAACAATTACAATAGTAATAGTAAATATCACTAATCACACATCACCATAACAAACGGAATAATAATGAAAAAGTTTGAAATATTGCAAGTAATACCAAAATGTGACACGGAGACACTAAGTGCGCAAATGCCGAAAAATGATGCTGAAAGACTTGCTCTATTTAGAGTTGCCACAAACCTTCAATTTGTAAAAAACGAAAAACAAAAAACAAAAAACAAACCCAGTATCTCTGAAGCATAATAAAGTGAAACACATTGAAGCAAGGTATGTCTGTATTAGAGAAATGTTCCCTAAAACTGGTGACTATCTCCTACCTTTACGTACGTTGACTTTCAAATGATTTCTTTAAGGATTTTGGAATAAGCCTAATTGATTGCAACATGATAAATACTGGTGTGTTGGTATATGTGGGCTGAGATCTTACTTTTAAGAATTTGTGAATTATATAAGGTCAGAGGACCTTCCAGAAAAGAAGCGTTAAGCTTCCTTTGAAAAACACACCTATTATCAATTTTAAAACTTGCATAGAAAGGCATCTTTACACAAAGTCCACCTGCTGAGCAATTTTGTCATCGAACCATGAAGATCCCCCAAGATTACTTCTTCATAGAGATCCAGAATAATCACAACCATCCAAATGATCTAGTTAAGCTTTAGGTGTTATTTTTGTTTGTTTGTTTTAATTTTTGAAAATCATTACTGTGTGTTTGGTTTGGGTTTTGTAGCTTTATGGTAATACAGAGGACCTGTCTGGCTACTGCTGTTTGTGTATCTGCTGGTTGACACTGGTGGTGGGGGAGAAGTAACTTGTAACCGTTTGCCTGATTTCATTTAGAACACAGAAGCTAATGCAAAAAATTGTGGATACAGATCCCACTCAGCTTTCCCACCACCCTGTCCTCCCTGCAATTCTGTACATAAAACTGCAGCTATTCCTTGCAAGGAGGAATAGCTGGGCCAACAGACTCCAACGTGATGATTAGAGAAGGCGAAATCACTTACAACTTTAGAGTGATACCCAATAATAGAAGATTGAGAGAAATGAATTGCTACAATGAGTTAAATTAAATTCAGCACAACTAATAGTAGATTAAGCAAACATTACAAATTAAAACCGAAGCTCCAGACAAACAAGGGAACAAATCTTGCCTGGAGCTGAGCTGCCGACAGACCCATCTGATAGCCATGATGTGTGCCTTTGCTCAGGGATGCAGGCCTTGACTCCTTATTGGGGCTGGGGTGCAGGAAAAGGAAGGAAGTTGCGCTAATAACCATGGTCACAGCTAACAAAGCAGACTTGTGTTTCAGTGCAAAGAGCCATCCCTACATAATGACCACAATGACCACCACAGGAGGGGCTTGTGGGGAGTTTGCCTCAAAGAGCTTGAGGTTGGTGAAAATCCTAAAATGAATGGGAAAAAGGCTTTAGATTTTTAGAGGGAGGTCCATGCCCACATTTTTTTTTGGGGGGGGGACTGCATGATTTGCCTTTTTTCCTTTTCCAAAAAATCTTTTAATGAAATACACGTATAAAAAAAGTGCACACATCGGGGCGCCTGGGTGGCGCAGTCGGTTAAGCGTCCGACTTCAGCCAGGTCACGATCTCGCGGTCCGTGAGTTCGAGCCCCGCGTCGGGCTCTGGGCTGATGGCTCAGAGCCTGGAGCCTGTTTCCGATTCTGTGTCTCCCTCTCTCTCTGCCCCTCCCCCGTTCATGCTCGGTCTCTCTCTGTCCCCCAAAAAATAAATAAACGTTGAAAAAAAAATTAAAAAAAAAAAGTGCACACTTGGTGAGTGTGCAATGTAATCTGTGTTTACCTGTGCAGCCAACTTCCAGATCAAGAAAGGGAACGTCACTAGAATCAGCGGCACCCCCACTACCCCTGGCCACTACCCCCAAGGATAACTATGTTAATGAGAATCTTGGCTCACTTAAGCAGTGCATTCCATCTCCCACCCAAAATGTTAACTTATAATGGGAGAAATAGGTGGGGAGGGAGAGGGAGGGAAGAAGAGAGAGAATGGCAACAGAGACAGTAGAGGGGGGTTTGTTTGCTCTGGGAAAGGTGCTACAAATTCCTAGTTTGGAAGCTGATGTGTTGGTAGAGCCAGAAGGAAAGATTGGATAAATCATGGTGTTTAGTTTGCCAGCTTTAATTTTTAATTTTTTTTAACGTTTATTCATTTTTGAGAGAGAAAGAGAGCGAGACCGGGGGAGGAGCAGAGAGAGAGGGAGACACAGAATTCCAGCTCTATTTAAAGTGGATTCGTTGAAGGCCCAGAGCTGAGCATTCACAGTAGGACTAATAATCTTAGTACAGATAATGCCTTACAGACATTAACTAATTATTTCATGTGGCACCCTAGCGAGAAGTAGGTAAGTATTAGCACATCTGCTTTATAAATTGAGTTAACAGGCATAAGGAGATTAAGGCAGCTCCCCGTTTTTCGGGTTTGCCCATTGAGTTGCTGCCTTATCTGCCATCTCTATGCTCAGTAGATCTTTCAGCTGCCTGCCAGTCTTCATGTGTGCATCTGTTCATTTTACTTATTCATCCATCGAACATCTATTGGGCTGCTTTTCTGGTACATGCATGGAGGAAGCTAAAATGAATAAGGTGTAGTCTATACTCAAAGGGATCATCTTAGAGACGTTAAATCTTAAATCCCATCAGGGAGCCAGGCAGGTAATGCAGATGCTGACCTGATAGGGATAGGACAGCAGGGAGCGAGGAGGGTTGTGGCAAGCTGGAGGTGCCTCCCTATCTCTCTATTATAACAGGACAGCTGTCTCAAACATACATGTCTGTGATGAGGATTCAACAAAGGCAGCCAGTTTGCAAGACTTTTTGGAGGAGGAATATACTATGTTCCAGGGCAGTGTGGTGAATACTTTCATCAGAGTCGATGTAATACAATGGAAAGTCAGGACAGCTATTGGTTATGACAAAGAGACAGAGGAAGGGTGTTAGCAGTAGACACAAGAGCACCCCAAGAGGGAGGTAAGAGGGCTTTCAAGACAGATTTATGACCATAAGATCCTAGAGTGTGAAGCCAAGTGGAGGTCTAGCCTATACTTGGATGCCTCCAGTGATGTGGAGTTCAGTATCTTGAATGAACACTCCACTGCTTGGTTAAGGGTAAGTTGGCAGCAGTGTGTTGGTGAAGACCACTGCAGGCTTGGAATCAACTTGTCTGGGTTTGAATCCTGAACTCCACCACTTATTAGCCAGATAACCTTGGGGAAGTTATTTAACCTCTTTGTGCCTCAATTTACTCATCTGTAAATGGTGGTAATAAGAGAATTTGTTGCAAGGACACAACGCAGACACAATCTCAGCACAGTTTCCACACATAGGAATACCCTGGCAGAGTTGTTCCAACACAGCTGGGGCCAAGCGGGACTTGAGAATTGGGCAGGGTTCTCCAAATGGTGATAAAACATCGAGCCCCTGAAAGGACCAACATCCACAGTGAACAGAGTCATTATAAAATAAGTAGTCTCCTGCCTGTTAGCAAGGGAAGGGACTGAAGATCATCTGTGATGTTTCATGGGTGTACTGCATGCTATATTGCTTTGGTGTGCCCTGGGAACACTTGGGCTGTGCCTGTCACTGACCTCATAGAAGAGATGAGCACGAGGTAGATTCAGGTCTCTCCAACTGAGGGCTCCAATTCAGGAGAAAGGCAAGAGCTAAAAGCACATTCTAGATTTGTTTTCATCATATCAAAGGGACAAAGATATTAATTAAATGTCATTGGAAGTTGAGAGTTCCGATACCTTTACACCATAACAGGGATATTAGGTGCCTATGCTCTGAGCTTTCTATGCTAAAGTCAGTTTTTTAAAAATCTGGTATATTTGTATTTGCAAAGTTCCTGAGTGTGCCACCCTGTTTTTTTTTTTTTTAATTTTTTAATGTTTGTCTTTTTGAGAGAGAGAGCAAGTGAGCAAGTGGGGAAGGTACAGAGAGAGAAGGAGACATAGAATCTGAAGCAGACTCCAGGTTCCGAGCTGTCAGCACACAGCCTGATGTGGGGCTGGAACCCACGAACTGCGAGATCATGACCTGAGCCAAAATCGGACGCTTAACTGACTGAGCTACCCAGGCACCCCCCCACCCTGTTTTTAATCTCATTTCTCCTGAGTGGTTGATAATACCCACTTATTTTTGGACAGAGGTACAAGGCTCACAGATTTAGAATAAATAGGATGGTAGAATTTTGGGTTTTCAAACCATGATAACATCTAGTCAACCCATTTTACAGATTGAGACAATAGAGCTCAGAATAGCAAATGATTTACTTAAGACCATTCAACCGTTTAGTCCGAAAAATCTGGACTTGAATCAGTCCTACAAATTCCCTCATAGTTTATATTCACGTTCTTCCAGTTTTTAGTTGAAAGATCTTGGCTAAATCTTTTAACCTCCCTGAGCTTTGATTTCTTTTTTTTTTTTTTTTAATAAACGGAGGTAGTAATCATAGATACCATAATTCACAGCGTTGCATGAAGAATCAACTAGGATAATGAATGGGAAAGCATTTTATGAACACTATAAAATGCTATACAAACTTTAGGTATAATATTGTGTGAAGTAATTCGGCATAATAGTAGGAAGTCGACACATTTAACTCAAGGAAGTCGCTGGAGTTTTACAGTTGGAAAGGATCCTTGGAGGCTATCTAGGTGAATAACTAAGTAATTGAAGACATCGTTACATGTCTTGTTAATCAATCAAAGGATCTTTTAAAGTGTGTACTTGTAAACTGACTTCCTATGCAGATAGGAACATTTTGATCATCTCTGAAAAGGACTTTCCTATCAGGGGCCCGGACACTCCCAAGACGAATCTACAATCTAACTTATTAAGAATGGCACCAGTTTGATTGAACTGTCTGGCTTCAATTTTGTGGGGCTGGGTGTGAGTCATATGGTCCCACTTTTCAGGGGTAAATGGGACTAAATGGAGGAGAGGCTACAGTAGGATTTGGGGCAGGAAGAAACTTAGCTTCCGATCTAGCATCCAACAACCAGGACATGCGAAGGCCAAAGTGCCCATAACCAAGTTCTCCTTTCTAGATTTGCTCCTTACTTGGTTACAAGAAGCTTGGAGGCTGACACTGCAACGTGTGAGCTGTACGAAAACGCCTTTCTTCCCTTGCACTGCTACTAAGCAAAGCACACAAAGTCCAGATCGGTAGGAGGGAGAGCAGGTGGCACAGGGAAAGCGGGGCAGGGCTGACATTTTCGCCAGGCTAAGTAGGGTTTTGAGGGTCTGGCGATTTCTGAAAACTATTGGAAGGTGAGGTTATGTCATGGAGATAATTTTTTTTTTTTTTTTAATGACCAGAGCAGGAAGAGAAAAATCACTTTACAATCCCCTCCATGGTCCTGTGCATGTTGGGCACCACAGATCAGAGCCGGGAAGGGTAACATCTGTAAGAGGGTGGAACTGCTTTCCCGTGCTGCCCACCCTCTTAAGATCCTGCCTTCCGCTGGCTCCACCCCCAGCGTGTTTGCACGCCCACTGTGAACAATTCGAGTGTTGAAGCCAGCTCAGTGAGAAGAGCATCAGGAAACACAGGGCCCTGTGGACCAGAGTTCATAAATCTGTGACAACTCGAGCCTGGTTTTCAGAGCATTTGAGAGGACAGTGGCCGCCCACTGTGGCCCAGGTGAGGGGACGCGGGCACCCTTGAATGACGCTGCAGGCCAGGCCGCCTATCCTCCACCGAGGAAGGCACCTCCCTGGGTCAGGTTCACGTTCACTGCCTCTTTGGGGAGGTTGCTGTAGCGCTGCCTGCAGCATCTGCCCTGTGCAGCTGACCTGCATTACAGCTTTGATGATGCTTGTCACTGAAGAGCGGTTTCAGCCTCGGGAATAGCCTTAAAGAGGCCTTTTAATTCCTCCTGGGAACTCTATCTGCACCTCGGGATTGCAGCAGGGTCACCTCCGTTCTGACAGCTGAGGAGAGCAGGAATCTGCCATTTGGTTCTTCCTCCTGTCTTCCTCAACCCTTTGCTCTTAAGGAAACACCACACTATTGCTTAGTACGAGTGCCTTCTGAAAACACAACAAACAACAGAAAAGCACACCCAAGTCAGGAAACTATGATAGAGCAAAATCTGTCCAGCACTTTGTCATTAACCAAGGGCCTCGCTTCTTTGACAGCAAATTGTCTTACACCTCCATCTATTTTGCCCAGCCCTCTCCCCCATCCCCTGACTCTGGAAATCACTAACTTGTTTTCTATCTCTTAGTTTTTTGTTCTGGTGGTTTTGTTTATTTGTTTAGATTCTACATATAAATGATATCACACGGTGTTTGTCTTTCTCTGTCTCTCTTCTCTCTCTCTCTCTCTCTCTCTCTCTCTCTCTGTGTGTGTGTGTGTCTTTATACATTCAACAATTAGGTTATTTCCATATCTCGAATATTGTAAAAACTTGTTTTCTATCTCTTAGTTTTTTGTTCTGGTGGTTTTGTTTATTTGTTTAGATTCTACATATAAATGATATCACACGGTGTTTGTCTTTCTCTGTCTCTCTTCTCTCTCTCTCTCTCTCTCTCTCTCTCTGTGTGTGTGTGTGTGTGTGTGTGTGTGTGTCTTTATACATTCAACAATTAGGTTATTTCCATATCTCGAATATTGTAAATAATGCTGCAGTGAACTTCGGGATGCAGATAGCTTTTTGAGATGGTAATTTTGCCTTCATAAGATAAATACCCGGAAGTGGAATTACTGGCTCCTATGGTAGTTCTATTTTTAATTTTTTGAGGGACCTCCATACTGTTTTCCACAGTGGCTGCCCCAATTTACACTCCTACCAGCAGTGCAGTAGAGGGTTTCTTTTTCTCTCTATCCTCATCCTGCTATTTCTTATCTTTTTCATAGTAGCCATTCTAACAGGTAGGAGGTGATACCTCTTTGGGGTTTTGATAGCCGTTTCTCTGGTCATTAGTGATGCCGAGCACCTCTGTATGTACCTGTTGGCCATTTCTGTGTCTTCTTTGGAAATGCTTTTCCAGCAGGTTCTTCTCTAAGGCTGCTTAGAATCCTAGGTTGTTGCCCTCGTGGGTTGTATTCTGAACACTATATACTCCTTTTGGGCTCTTGATTCTTCTTTCTCTTCTAAGCTGTTCCCACAACTTTCTGAAACCAGTGTATCCTTTCCATCCCCCTAAACTCTTATGTTCAAATGGTTGCATGTCATATAAGCAAGGGCATGCACTTCAGGCTCTTCTTAAATCTCTTAACCCATACTGCTATCATCTAAGTTTAGTACCTTCAGATAGATTCAGTTCAGTCAAATTCAACTGACATTTATTGGATGAACACCAGTTCTAAAGCCCTAGACTAGATGCCTGGGCTGTGTGTGTGTGTGTGTGTGTGTGTGTGTGTGTGTGTGTGTGGCCTGTTTGTCACTTTCCAGCTATTCATCCATATTCTATTTACCTGAGACATAAGATAGAAGGAGTCCCTGCTTACTGAAACTTATAGATTGGTCTCTTAACATGCCCTGACTTTTCTTCTTTCCGATAGTTAAAACTATTCAACAACAGTAACGGTGATACAACAAGAATCTTAACCATCTACCATTACTCTGTCTACCAAAATGGGATGAATGAAATTCAACAGGTTTCCTTATAATATTCCCTTTTTGATTATTTCCAAAAGGAGCATTTGTTTCATTCTTATAATGCAAATATACTCGTAATCCAAGATATGGGTTTAACTGTTTTCCCCCTTCTTTTTCCAATGTTTCTATCATGGAGTATTCTCAAGAAGGAAATTGGACTGCTTTCAGTGGGCACATCCTTTTCTGCCTCTGCCCTATTCCTAATAGGAGGTTTACATTGAGAGGTGGAGTGACCGACTGTGTGCTCTCAACCATGGACATTAAACCCTGCATGTTCCATTGCTTAAGTATGTGATTTGGGGCAAGATCTAGTCCTTGAATGTAAAATGGTGGCATAATAATAGTACCAAGTTCATAGGGATTGTATGGAATGAGTGAATACATATATCTAGCACAGTCCCTGACATAATGCCTTCTTCAAAGGTATGTTGGAGAGAAAAGAGATGTTAGAATCCTAAGTGGGTGAGTAAGGTATCTTACATTTAAAAATGGTTCATTCTTAGCAGCACTTAACAGATTATATTGATGTACATAATTTGGTGGTTACAGATATTTCTGAAACATGTATTTGGATTTTTCCCAAGTTGGGATATCAATGGATCTGAAGGCTATTGGACTGAGAAAAGAAAGAAAGGGACGAAGGAGAGGTGGGAGGGAGGGAGAGATCAATCAAAGGGTGTTGGTTGTCAGATGGACTGTCTCACATTAGGCAGGACAGGTTTGTATAATGAAAGATTCTATATGTACATAACTCAACATTCGAGGCAACTGCTATGATAACATAGGTACCCACATCTTGAGTGCCGGTGGTCCCTGATGGCTCGCTGGGAAGTGCCCACTGGATGTGACCACCTTCTTTTCTCAATTCAGAGTGTTTATTTATATCCCTTAATTTTTTTTTCACATCCTTGTTTCCATTCCACTATTTTGTATTTTGTAGAAGCCCAGTGCCTTTTTGCCCCATCATATGGTGCATGGAATTAGACGGAATGCTGCCATGAACTCGGGCGAGGCTCAAATCTGCTGACAGGATGATGGATTCCTTCCAGTTCAGAGCCAGTAAAACCCTAACAAGGGTTAGGGCAGTGCCAAAGCTGGAGGGGTATTACAGAGAGGGATTGGGAACAGTTGCTCCCCTTGGTCTCATTTTCCAAAAGTGGCATCTTTCATCAGTTTTTAAAAGGTGCAACACTCTACTTGAAAGTTGTCAAGATGACGATGAAAAGAGGAAGCAGTGAGTAAGCGAAAGTCAGTGTGGGCAAAGAGTTAGGGTGAAGCCTGGAGACCTCACATCAGGATATCACAGCGTGGCCCCTTTTCTATGCCCTCCTCCGCTCCCACCCCCACACCAGCCAGTGTTACAGGCTGAGAACCACCCACCTCTCGCCCCCATAGTTGCCCTTCTTGTGAAAACCTCACTGTGCATCTGTATGAGGGCCGACCCACTTCTCCCCACATTGCCCGGGAAGCTCCCACAGTACCTAGCTGAACTAAAGCCATGGCCTCAGGACCCTTCAGGGTATAGCCTGGCCTTTGACTCTGATCTCTTTCTCTCTCACTGTGCTGTGGCCATATTGACTTCCATGCTCTTCCTCAAATGTGCTCATCATATTCCTGTTTCAGGGCCTCTGCACTTTTGTTCCCTTGCTTGGAATGTTCTATTCCAGATGTTTACATGGCTGACACACTCCCTCATTTCATTTGAGTCTCTTATCAAGTGTCACCTTCTCAGAGAGCCCTTCTCTGACCACCTGAGCTAAAGAGCTTCCCCTGTCATTGTCTTTTCTCTGTGTTACAACTGTCTTCACACACCTCTGGGCAGCATACTACACCTGCATCGGATTGTTGTCTGATCCCCACTAGAATGTAAGTTCCGTGATGGTGGGGACGTTGAGTGTTTTTTCCATTGCTATATCCCACTGCTAGACCAGTACCCTGTACCTCATAGGTGCATAATACATTTGTTGCAGAAAGGAATAGTGAGTGATTTCCACTCACCCATCTAATCATACATCCGTTCATTGCATGGTGACTAAATGAGTCGATATTGAGTATCAACAGTATGCATAGATGGAGATGTCATGGTTCTTTCTAGGAGGTGGCAGTCATGATGGGGAGATTGATACATAAACAGATTCAGATACATGAACAGGCATTTGTCAAAAAGTTCTGCAGGTGCAATGATAGAGCTGTAAAAAATGACATTTTCTTGGGGTGCCTGGGTGGCTCAGTCATTTAAGCGTCCAACTATTTATTTTGGCTCAGGTCATGATCTCACAGTTCTTGAGTTCGAGCCCTGCCTTGGGCTGCAATGTCAGCACAGAGCCTGTTTAGGATTCTCTCTTTTCCCTCTCTCTGCTCCTCCCATGCACACATGCTCTCTCTCTCAAAATAAGTAAACTTTAAAAAAGGATATTTTGTCAAATACAATGTCACAGAAGCAACAGATAATATGCTGACATTAAGTATACTCACTTAAGAATTGAAGTCACACATAAGCATAGTGTGTGTGTGCGTGTGTGTGTGCGTGTGTGTGTGTGTTTAACGGTTTGACCATATTAGATTTCACAGAGTTTAGAGAAGGGCTCAAAATGGTTCTGTAGTGCTGTTGCAGTATGTCAAAGTGGTGAAGAATTCACTCTCTTTCCCCCCAAATGAAATAGAAGCTGCTGCATTTTTCCCAGGTGGGCCCAGGCATTGTACAAGACCCACATATTTTTCAATAAGAGACTCACATTTGCTGTGATGCTAGAAGCTTCTAATGGGCCTCTGAGGGTTGTAAATTATATCAAATAATTTTCCAGATACTAAGCTGTTGTTTTTTAAAGGATGGAGATAGGAGGGGGTGAAGATAAATCTTTCTTTGGACCCTGAAATTATACCTTCTTTCAACCATATTCAATAAATCTTTTTGAATGTTCATTCATTCAACAAACATTTACTGGGTATCAACTATGTGAGAGGTGCCATACTGGATGATGGGGCCATTGTTGGCGGGTTAAAATCTGTAGATCTTTTCTGGAAAACTGCTAGAATTTGGTGTAGCTTTTTGTTGTTTGTTGTAGCATTTCCATTTCGTTGTTGTTTTATTACATCTTTATTGTAGTCAGATAATACAGAGGTATAGAAATACGTATAAAGGAAAAATAAGTAATGTTCTTCTCTTCCTCGTCATTCCTACCTCCCCTTGTAATTAATCTTTCCAGTAATTTGATGGATATCTTCCTATTCCATTATGTTAGTGCACACACACACACACACACACACACACACACACACACAATATAGTCTTTGCTTTTTAAAAATTCTATTATAAAAATGAAATCATATAATACATATCACCCTAAAATGTACTTTTAAAAACATATGTAAAATGAACATCTTTCTAGGTCTTATTATTTTTAGTAAGTTCATAATTTTCTGTAGAATAAGTATAACATAATGCAGCTACCCATTTTTCTTTTCTTAGATTTTTAGGGAAGTCATATTTTTTTCTATAAGATTCACGTTTTAAGTAAACATCCTCATATTTTCATTTTCAAACATTTTTTAAAGTTTATTTATTTAGAAAGAGAGAGCAAGAGTAGGGGAGAGAGAGTCCCAGGCAGGCTCCGCACCATGAGCACAGAGCCCGATGTGGGGCTTGATCTCACAAACTGTGGGATCGTGACCTGAGCTGAAACCAAGAGTATGATACTTAACCAACTGAGCCACCCAGGTGCCCCATATTTCCTTTTTTTAAAAAAATGTTTATTTATTTCAAGAGAGAGCATGAGCACGAGTGGAGGAGGGGCAGAGAGAGAGGAAGAAAGAGATCCCAAGCAGGCTCCATGGAGTCATTGCAGAGCCCCCCCCCCCCCCCCCCGTGGGACTCCATCTCACCAACCGTGAGATTAGGACCTGAGCCAAGATCAAGAGTCAGACGCTTAACTGACTGAACCACCCAGGTGCCCCCCTCATACATATTTTTTTTGTATTGGTGCTTTTATTTCTGTTGAGTGGATTCTGATGTGATGGTCATGTCAATGGGTAAATGAATTTTTAATCTTTTAGCAAGTGCAGCCTGATGACCTTCCTAAAACACTGCAGCAATTTATATTTTCTTCAGAAATGTACAGAAGTGCTCTTATCCCTGATATTATCCCCAGCCCTGAATGTCATCAATACTTGTAAGTTTTGTCAAGGATGATGATAATGGTACCTCAGTAATGATAGCTCATTATTGCTTTAATTTCATTTACCTGACTATCCCTGGGATTGGGTATTGTTCACACATATTTTGGGCATTTGCATTTCATATATTATCAATGCCCATTCATATCCCTTTGCATGTTTTTTTATTGAGTTTTTTTCTTCTAGGTATGTAGGAACTGTATATAATAGAAATAAAGGCTTCTCTGGTTGCATATTGTAAGTATATAAAGTACATAAAGATAAATTATCTTACGTACTTAAAATATGTGACCGGTGAAGCCTTATTATTTCTATTATATAGAGTTCCTAAGTATCTGTATATATCTGGTTATTTTTATGATTTCTTTCTCTGTTTTGCTTAGAAAACATCCCTCATCAACCTTTTGGATATGGTACTCATCATAAACATGACCTGGCTAGGCCAGAATCTTTGAGTTAGACTCATATCCATTTATGGTGTCTTGTGGCTACAGTGTAATGTTTCAGCATCTGGTGGTACCTCCTGACGAAGATACCACCTGCATTAGCCTTTTCCTTCCCCCTCTTCTCCCTAATTTTAGAGGGTTTTTACTTGGTAGCCACAGACCTTGTGTCTTGTCATCAATACCTGGGATACTTCTACTGGAAAATGTTTGCGATGCTCTGAAACACAAAGTAAGACTACTGAAAGTCACGGCCATTAGAAGACATTGTAGCATTTCCTAACATCTTAAGGCCATGTCTCACTCTGGGAAACATCAATAGCAAAATATGCAGAGTTTGGCATGAAACATACTAGCTCGCCCCTTTCCTGTGGAACTGCATCTCTGATCGCCATTACTTTTTCTTTCACCCTCTTCTCTGAAGGGGTCATCAAAATTGCCTACTACCTCTAACACTTTGGTACTTCATCCTGGGAGTTGGATTTTATACAGAATCAATTTAATGAAATTATGCCATTTATTTTGCATCAAACACATTGTTAGGGCATAGTTTCCACAATCCTGGGCTTTGAGGACTCCAGCACATCACCTTGGTAACTGAGTCATTTGTTCCTCTTAACAGGACTCATGTGCTGTCCTTAAAATTTATAATCAAGGATGACTTCTGAAAGGGGCAGGTTGTTAGGTAAGTTTCTCAAATGATGAGGATAGTTAGGGATGTATAGATTTTAATGAACGTTTTCCCTGTCCTTATGACAAAGCTGTTAGAGAAAGCTAGAATGTTAGAGCTACCAGAAAGCTCAGGCAAGAAAACTGAGGCAGAGAGAAGTGAAAAGGATGCACTCAAGTCTCATAGCACATTAATACACGCTAGTAGTCTTTGAGGACCGTGACAGCCACAGACACCATGCGTATTAACGGGATTTACATCTGGATTCTGGTAACTAGAAATAGCATCCGATAGCTCCACACCCACGTATGTCTCATCATCTCAGTGGGACAACTTCTAGAATTGTTAACAGTAATTCAGACCACAGTTCAGAGCAATAAGACCATCTGGACCTTTCCACCCATTTTACAGCTGTGGAAATGGAAACATGGGGAAATAAAGTGACGTGCCCCAAATTAGTGCAATAGCCACATTGTCAAAACTTAGATCCATGTGCCCTGGTTTCTGGTCTTAGTCCTCTGTCTACTGCCTTATGGTCCACCTACTTGATGTACTTACTTGTAGGAGTCATTTTTTCCTGTGAATAGTAGAGTTTGAACATCAGCTCTTTTGGGGGACCATTATCTGTTGGGGGGCAAGATATATTGCCTTGGCTGCCTTCCAGCCAAGGAGGATTATGTTGGCTTGTTTCTTTATTCAGAAAATATGTATTGGTCATTTCTTATGCTGGAGGCTTAATAAATATTTGTAGAGTTATATTGAACTGATGCGCACTGTTAAGTCACCAGAGGTAGGCGCCTGAGCAAGTGCCTAAGATTTCATTTTACCGGTTAGGATAAAAGATGCAGCGCACTGAAAATAAACAAATCCCTTTTTAACAACTTCGTTAAAAACGTGTGTTATATAATTGAATAGAAGTACAAATAAAAGGCACCTGGTACAGCTTGTTCCAACTTCTCTTTTATTAGAATCTAAGTGGTAACATTCATTTCCAGGCAGTGTCACTGATGTTGGCTTTGTTCATTATTGGATATTGTAGTTATTGCACTGTGAAGGGAGAAGCCCTGGGCTTATAACCGCCAGGCCTGGCAAGTGGCCGAAGAATGAGACGCACTAGCTGATGGGCCTTTTATAGAGTCAGTGTGTCAGAAATCATCTTCAGGAAGCAAAGTCACCCCTCCCGGTGGCCTGCTCTCCCGGGGGAGGACGGGTGCTTTTTCTCCTTGGGCTGTAGATGTACTACGGTTCTCAGCCTTGAAGATGCTGCCTGATTCCCAATCAGGTTCCCAGGGGCAGCTGGAGGCGGGCAGCCGGGATGCTGACACGGTTGTGGTCATGTGCCCTGTGAAGCCAGCTGCAAAACCACCAGGGTCTGTGGTCCTGCGGGATCCTGACTTTTTATTATTCTGATTCTAACTGGCATGAGTAGGATTTGTGGATGGGCTTCAGGACGGGGGCCAAGAGAAAGAAGAAGAAAAAAGGCAGACTGTAAATTACAACGGTAATTTATGGGCAAACCTCGATCACACTTGCGCCGTGATCTCAGCCCCTAATAAATACGTTCCTGTGACTTATGAGGCTGTAATAATCCTCCTCCTGATGATTTCTGCATTAAGTTGTTGCTGTTAGTATTATTGTGCATGTTTGGTAATGAAGGGCAAAAATCAATATTGGGTGTTTTGGTTCTTTTAATAAGGAGAATAAAATTCTCTTCCCCTCTCACATCCTTCACCCCTTAACTAGAAACTGTTTCAAAACTGGAAGATAGAAGATTGGTTTGGGGGTTTATCCTTTGCTTTTCCTAACCTGCTGGGGAGGTTTCAAAGCAGAACTATAGTCAAATCAAATCACTTTCCTGTATTCTTCTTCCTCCTGAGAGGAAGGGAGAGGCTATTTTCTTCCCCTGGGAAGCTCTGTGTGGAGACTTAGCTATCTCAAGGGGATCCAAAGAAGCAACAGGTGCATAGGGAGCCTGTACCAACTTCTAGGCAAATTGAGCACCTCTCCTTTTTTGTCCACTTTTGTGCATGAGAACCTGCCCTAAAGGGAAGGTTGAAGAAACCCATTGCACTTTCGGTGTCCAACTCGATGCTTTACAGGCATACCTAAATGTTGTTTGCTCCCACAATGTGGGCCTACTTGGGAATTCAGCTGTGGGCTTTTAAATAGGACATACATCATGTACACTTAAATAGTATCTTACCATTTTCTTAAAAAAAATTTTTTTTAATGTTTATTTATTTTTGTGTGAGAGAGAGAGAGCACAAGCAGGGGAGGGACAGAAAGAGAGGGAGACACAGAATCGGAAGCATCTCCAGGCTCTGAGCTGTCAGCACAGAACCCGAAGCAGGGCTCAAACTCGCGAACCGCAAGATCATGACCTGAGCTGAAGTCAGACACTTAACCGGCTGAGCCACCCAGGCACCCTGTATCCTACCATTTTCAAAAACATATTTATTGATATTTCCCATTGAATCCTTGTGTCAACCCTTGGAAGTGCCTATTCGTCCTTGCCATTTTTGGGTCAGGAGACTGGGGGTCAGGAAGGAGGTTATGTTTCTCAAGGGTGCAGATCCAAGTTTCCTCAAAGAGAAAAGGAATATCTCTACCTGCCCTGGTTTGTGCCTCTGGAATAGCACAGCATTCACCAGCGGTGTAGACACGGGCTTGCTTTTACTCTCCACCACAGAGTTGCAGTAGACACGTCAGACTCAGTGGAAGCTCTTCAGACTCTTGGTGTTTGGAGAGGCTTCCCTTAGGGGACATGGGCAACAGGGAGGCTTTGCTATGTTCTGGGAGTATGTGTCCAATGACTTAATACTAGCAGACCATTTTAACTTAGACATTGGGCAGGGTTTTGCGTCCTAAAATTTCTAGATAAGATGGCTAAACTCCTACCCCTTCCAGATGTGTTCCGTGCAAATATAGTGCCCTTTACAGTGCTTCTGAGATTTTCAAAGGGCTTAAGCATCCTTGTGGTTACTTTTGGCCCACAAGTTCCTGCTTCTGCTGAACCAGTTAGTCTTGGAAGTTGTCCTGATGCCCCTCTGTTGTCTGGGATGTATGATATGGCCGAGGACCTTGGCCATCTTCCTTAATTTCTTTCAGACAAACCACTCACATAAGAGAGGTGTGTGTGTGTGTGTGTGTGTGTGTGTGTGTGTGTGTGTGTGTGTGGTATATAGAAGACTATGGGTGTTTTGCTAGGATAAGAGCATTTACACATCACCGCTTGGCTCTTTTTCAACTCAGTTCCCATTTCCTATCTATTTCCAAGACTCCCTATACTCCTGCCCTTCCTTCCTCACTTGTCCCCCTCCTGCAAATTCCTGTCTTGAATGCATTTCTTGAATGCTACCTTCTTAGTTTCTTTTTGACACATGCCCTAAGGGGCTCACATGACTCCCTGCAACCTGCCCTGCAATCAACTTAACAGGGATATTTTTCTCAAAAATACTCTTTACTCCCTGAGAGGAATTCTGATGCGACCTGAGGTCCTGCTTTCCAAAGTACTACCTAAATAAACAGTCAAACAACAAACAAAAGAACTCAGTCTTGGATGTACATTATAACAGTGATAGCAGTGATACTAATTCCTCACAGGTATTGAAAGTTTTTACGTTGTCAGCATGCTTTGCCTATATATTAGTGCATTTTATCCCTGCAGCAATTCCTATGATCGTGATTTTCAGATAAAGAAACTGAGAGTAATAAAGAGCCAGGAGTAGTGTGCAGGCTCCCTGGCACTTGTAGAGCTCTTTCTCCACCAAACAATGCATGTCTCATTCTATTCCAGTCCACACCACTGTGCTGGTTGGCTTCTGTGTTTCATTGTCACACAGTGAATAAACTTGAACATTTCAGCCATCTCTGATTTTTATTTGCCACTGGCCTCCCTGGACCTTAAGCTCTGAGAAATTGACTTTCTGGTTTTTGACAACCCTAAACTTTCAACCAGGAGTCCCAGGTGCACCCCTAGGTCCCTAGCCTTTTGTCACTTTCCAGAGTTCCAGAAACACTGTGCAGTGAACGTTGTGCCTAATAGGAGTAGGTCATGAAGCCATGTCAGATGTGTAACCTGGTTCTTTAAAATTTATGCACTATTTCTCTCTCTCCATTGGCTGCTACAACCAGCCTGCATGGACAGTCTTTAGTTAGTTTTTTTTTTTCTATGTTAACATTTCTTCAATCTGGGAATACTGTATCACATGGATCAAGGATATGTTATAACCCCAGTCAGGCAGGGGTTAAAATGATTTCACCCATAGGATTTCATGAACCAGCTGTGAGCCAGTTTTTGGTCCTCTTTGCCATTTCTTTATATAGTTGTCTCCACTTTCTCTCCCAAGTATGCATTATCTGGACCATTATGGAACCCATCAGCGGAGGGGCCATGACCTCTGGCTGACCTTGGCCTGCTGATGCCCTGCCATGCACACCAATTACTAGACTAGTAGAGGTGGCTACAGCCTTCTGAGACCCTCAGGAACTTACAGCTTTGTCAGGTCCTTACTTCTTTTCAGTGGCATTGGGTGACTTCTAGATCCTGCTGGCAGTTCTCTTTTCCGGTGACATGTGTGCTCATTCTGAAATGAAAACTACACAGCTGTGGTTGGTCCCTCTTATTGGAAAACTGTAATTTTCCACTGCTGGGCCTGTTTTTCTTGGATGATGGGCTGTAAGAAGGAACAGTGAGAATATGAGGAAATTGGTTAATTTCTTTGCTACCAGCAACATTACTTTTTTATACTGTCGGGGGTTGGGGGCATCTAGAGTTGTGTTGACTTGGGGTTCCTAAGTCTCCCAGCTTATCTTTCAAGCTTCATCTTCATGCCTAAATTGACCATAGCTGTGCAAAAGGTTTAATGGTTTTGGTAGCATTTTGTAGTATATTTGTTAATCTTCTTTTTTTCTGAGCATGGGTAATAAAGAAAAAATGTCACTATGCTCTGCATTTTAGAAGCAAAAGAAAATGAGATATCTGTTATATAATATGCTCACAGCATTATATAAGTCTTTCCACTGGAAATAATGCTCCAAGCTGTTTTGTTCTCTATTTGCTGTGATTCATTTAAGTGTTGAATGTTAAACTGGTCTATTTACCAAACTCAGAAATGTATTAGGTTGAACCCTATGAATTAGCTGATTTTGTAGATCAAAAGCATTAAAATACAGACAGTTTTCCAGGGTCCAACCTGTATCAGCAGCATTTGGCAAAGCCTGATGGGAAGCACGAGAGACCGTCTAATGCATCCCCCTTTCTCCTGGCAGGACTGCATTTCATAACTCTGAAAAATCTCATAACTCACCCTTTTGAACATTTTTTGTCCACGAATACAAGTCCCTGTTACCGTTCTGGGTTAGTTAAGGGATTCATGACACTATTAAAGTAGGGAATGGGTTGTTCCAAAAGCTCAGCATAAGTTGCAGGTATGTCTGCTCTTTAAGACCTTACAGGACACCTCACACCTTGTGTCTCTCTTGGTAGGCATGACTGGGGTTTTATTTTTGTAGGTTTTTTTAAACAAATGTTAAATTGGGGTGTATTTCCTTTTTTAAAGATAGATTAAAAATGTTTTTTCTAGTTGATTGAATTGATACACATCACCATATACGTTGAAGGTGTACAGCACAATGACTTGACTTGAATATATTGTGAAAGGATTACTGTCATTAACAGCCGTCATCTCGTGTAGATAAAATAAAAAAAAGCAAGCAAAAAAATAATTCCTTTTTCCTTGGGATGAGAATTCTGGATCTACTCTGCTAACAACTTTCCTGTGTATCATAGAGCAGCGTTAGCCATAGTCGTCATGTTGTCCATTACGTCCCTGGTTCTTACTTATCTTATAATTGCACATTTGTACTTTCTGACCACTTTTCTCCAATTCCCCCTTCCCCTACTCTCACTTCTGGTAAACACAAATCTGATCTCTTTTTTCTATGAGTTCTCGTTTTCTTTTGATTCCACGTATAAGTAAGATCACACAGTATTTGTCTTTCTCGGACTTCACTTAGTATAATGCCCTCAAGTTTGGCTCGTGTTACTGCAAATGTTAGGATTTCTTCACCTTTTTATGGCTGAATAATATTCCATGGAGTGTGTGTGTGTGTTCCAAATTTTTTAATCCTTTCATCAATGGACACTTGGGTTGTTTCCATGTCTTGGCTATCATAAATAATTTTGTGAACCTGGGAGTGCAGATATCTTTTCAAGTTAGCGCTTTCATTTCCTTTGGGTATATTCAGTTAAGATTTTAGCCACATAGAATGATTCTCTGTTCTTTTCACCTCTTGCCAACCAACTATGCGTTTCCATGTTCATCCAAAACCAATGAAGCCTGGCTCTTATTTGTGACTTGCTTGAGATTGTGTCTCAGATCTTAGCCTTGAACGTAAAAATAGAAGTTGTTAAGCAGCTTGTTGGCTACCTTAGGAGGTGGGTCTTCTAGATGAAGAGATTGAGTCTGCTTTACTCAAGCAATGAGATTTCCAGACAAAGCAAAGTCATGGTGATAGGCTCTGGACTCTGGGTAGTTTTCCCAGCACATGTATCAAAGCCAGATGCTCGGGGTGTGTGCCCTTCCCCCTAACACTCCTCACCGTAGTCAGAGCCTGCAACTTGTCTACACTCCCACTGGCCCTTGGCCAGCAGTTCATGACACCCAGAGGTTTCTTCTCAGGGTACATGTTCACTGAAGCCAGTACCTATTCCAAGCATTGGTCATAACCTGGACTTATTCTTTTGTTGCCATTAAACACATAGCCACACAATCCTGGGTGTGTTCATTTTAGCATGAGTTTGAGGTACTAGAATTTTTGCAGCGAAGGGGACGAATGCAGCCTCTATTCGTTTGCTGAGGAGCTGAACTCAGAGCCTTCATACACCATGACATTATCCCAACACAAAAGACACAGGCTTGGATGCGGGCTGTATGATAGAAATTTTTGTGCAATATGTAAACTCTGTTTAAGAGAGATAAAAACACCCAATATAGTCCTTGGTCTTCACAGACTCCTGCCAGATGCCAAAAAGGTATAGAATACTTAGCTAAAGAGGATAGAGAAGAGGCTTTTGAGTCAGAAGGCTTAGGTTCAGGTTATGTATTGGCCACTTGGATGTGTCTGACCTCAGGCCACTCTTTCACAGCCTCCATTCCCATTTGCAAAAGGGTGGGGGCCTGCACCTCTCAGGATTGTCTCATGGGCATAAAATGCAATTGTGGGAGCAGCAGTGCTTTCAATAAAGGCCTATACAACCTAAAGGTATTGGGTGTCTTTTACTCTCCAGGTCTGATTCTTATTAGGCCTCAGATGTCTTTGCATATTTAGACAAAAGGGAGGGCTTCTATATCTTACAAGTGGATTTTTTCCTAAAATTGATAAGCAACTCTGAGTCCCTACCAGTTTCTCACCCATTGGGAAACAGCTGTGGTGGTGAGGGGCTCACAGGGGTTTGGGGCAGGCTGGGGCCCACAATTACAGGAGACGCCCCTTCCCAACAAGCCCTAGATTCTCACCCTCTTACAGCTTGTTGTTAATGAGGGAGCTCGGTCCAAACCCAGTTTTCCAGGGTCTGAGGAAAGCCATAGCCTACCCAAATCATTTCCCTGTGACCTTTAACCTAAAAAGATTACATTTCACGGGTGGGGGCTGGAGGAGGGTGAGCCGCAGAGGACCAGCCTACTGGCAGAGGACAAAATCAAATTTTTATGTGATGTTGCTGCATTAAATGGGCCAATCTTATGTCATGTAACATGTGAGTAATGGCTCTAGCATGTGATGTCAAAATTTTCCACACGTCTCATAAATAAATCCAGCCACACCCCTCCCCCCAACCACCACCCAAAGGCTATTCGTTTTTGAACCTCAGCTTGCATCCCAAATTAAGAATGCGTTCAGATTCAAGGTTAAAGGTACAGTGTCCCCTTTCAAAAGGCACATGTCAGTGTTTCTGCTGAGAATGATAAATAACATTTGAAACAGGCTATCAATTGTCAAGACCCTTCCTCCTCCCTCTCTGCCTGCTCTTCCTCTTCTTTTTTTAACCTAACTTTGCTGGTTAGGTGTGATGCTTTGGAAAGAATAGACACTATATTAGGCCAACGCTTGATGAAATTTTCTTGAAAGAAAACCACTTGAGATCCCTGACGGGAGGCGGGGGTTGGGGGGAGTCAGAAATCACACAGTCCGATAGTCCAGCGGCCCTCCGGAGTGAAGGTGCTAGATAGGGTGTGGCTGCAGTGAATATTGCCAGCATAGCCAAACACTTTTCATTGTAAGAAACGTCTGTTTATTTGAAACCTGTCCACTTGCATGGAGATACCATGCGTAGATACGGACATTAGTCAGAAGGCCGAAAATATTGATGTTATTTGCCTTTCGTTATTGATTCTGACCAACATCAGGGGCTTTTAGAAATAAGAATCCAAAGCATCCTTGGGTCCAACATACCCAATATCATTGCTTCTCTGAGTCTTCAAAGATTGGTCAGCAGTAAATGGACAGGGAGATTTTTCTACAAAATCCAGCCTTGTTGAAAGAAAGCTCTTTGGCTGAGGCAAAGCTGCCTCTTTATTCCCCCCTAAAGGACAGAACGCTTTTTTGTTTTTCCATTTTCCAAAGGGTCAGGAGGAGGCAATAGGCAGACGCGTGATGGCTGAGAACCAGAGCAAAGAACGGGAGGGGAATTTGGCTTGATTTTCTTAGAGGCTCAAGTCCCCCTGTCTGCTCTCTCTGTCCCTCCCTTCTCTCTGCACCTCACAAACAAAGGCAGCATCTTTCTCAGATAATGCCGCGTGTGTCAGAAGCGAACGTTCTGGGAATGTACATGGTGACCTGCTCTGTGTAACAAACGTCAACCCCAAACCATACAGAAGTCGCTACATCTGTTTTGGCTTTGTTCGCAGCACAGAGGGGCGGGGGGTGCACTCCATGGTCAAGGGCCAAACTACATGTCATATTTCATTACCTTCATTAGCTACTACAGAAGGCTGCATTCAAAGAAAAGGTTGGTGTTAACCCTTGAGATGCCAGCCCTTTCTGACAACCATTTTCACCTTCACCCGCTGCTTGCCGACTGCTGTTGGTTCATGCTGTGGCTCTGATTTAACTAACCTGTAAATCAGCCCCGGGGTCCACGGTTTCACCTTCTTAAAGGAGGAAAGCTACTGTTTTATCCTAGGTAGCTACTTACAGGACGGCTGAACATCTGGAACCTATTAGGACAAATGCTAGTGTAAACCCAATGGGGAAAGCGTATTTAGAATTAATAAAACTTTCCCTTCTTGTTTTGTCCACAGTTGTCTTTTTCTTTCTCTCCTCACATTATTTCTGTGATTTAGTATTGCCAGCTCCATTCTTGGTTGCTGAAGTGAGATCAGATGATGCTTATTGCTGCCTAGCTCTTTGGAGAGAACTTTTCTTGGTGTGCTTTCTTGCGATGGCATTGGTGGACTCACATGGTCACGGCCCTTGACAGGAGAACCCATTTTCTCATATTCATGCTGCATTTCTTAAGGTATCCTTTACAATTCCTGAAATAAAAGTGGGTGAAGGCATAAAGTAGATCTTGATAATGTGTGGCTATAAAAATGGCCAGTTTTCATGCTGCATATTGAATCCATCATGATTCTATTTAAAATCCTATGGGGCTTGCACATGCTGTTACTTAATATTATGAAGAATGGCCAATTGGCCAGCATAGGTCACAACACACCTGGACTGTGGAATTAGGGGTCTGGAGTTATGATTCTTCATCTGGCTTCGCTGTTGATTTATCTCCTGGTATGAGACAAAGCTCCCGCCCTTAATTCTTGCATCTGTAAACTATGGATCATTATACTATTCCAAGGGTTCTGTGAGCTCAAATGATTTAATCTTAAGACACTCTGAAGCCCTGAGAAGACAATACTTTGGAATATACCATTTGGAATACTCTAACATCCCTTTAGTTTTATTAATACGTACGTGAAGGATATACACCAGTGATTTGCAAGTATTGTCCCTAGACCATCAGCACCAGTATCACCTGGGAACTTGTTAGCATTGCAAATTCTTGGCCCATGTACCTACTGAGTCGGAAACTCTGTGGTGGGGGAATTCTGATGCACACTGAAGTTTGAGAACCGTGGATCAATACAGTTGACTTCAAATCCAGGAGTTAAACCCACAAAGCTCTCTCTGCCCAAATGTTGTGGTGGAGGCTCAACTCTACAAGGGTTGAAATGTGTGACCTGAAAGCCATCCAGACCTGTAAAGAATACCTGTCTTCTCTAGTCCTGATTTGTGGACAATGCCGACACAAAAATTGTTTTTTTTTTCTGGTTTTGAAGTGAGTTTTATAATTTTGCTTAGGATTATTGGCATACTAAACTCCACAGTCCCCAAGGCAAGCTGGTGTCTGTCTCATGGCATTTTGGATACAGTTTAACCTGCCAGGAAAAATAAATTTATAATGAAGATTGACACCAACCACCAGAGGAAAGCCGTTGAGTTTAGATTTGGGACTCAAATGTATACAGAGGCAGAATGATGCCTTAGGAGGCATCTAGAACTTCTCTGGAGTTGGGACACGAACACGAAGATAGTTACTTTGCAGATTGTACCCTTTGAAGCAGAAAGAGAGTGGAAAGGGAAGAAAATCGTGTCCATGGTTAGAAATGCTGTGCTTTCTTTGGGGAGTCCCACATGTCCGTCTTTCATGTTTTGTAGGAGCTGTTGTAAAATAAAAATTAACCACAGATTGGACACCTGGATACGTGGTCGGTTTTGTAAATTAGTAGCAATGTGTAAATTGTGAACGGGGGAGTTGATGCTGTAGGTTGACTTTAAGTATGTATCTGTATCTAGTGCTACGTTGTGCCTATAATGACTTTTTTTCCTAAAGAAATGAAAAATTGTACTCCCTTTCTCATCTCCATTTGGTGTTTCAGGTTTCCCTATGATTCAGGATGCATTCAGAATCTGAGAGAAGGGCCAGCAATTAAGACAATGTTTTGTTCCCGTTTTTAACCTCAGACCAGCCAACTCATTTCTCTCTCCTTTGAATTTGTCCCTAAGTTTGGTCCTACAATGAGACCTTTTGCATGGCAAGTTTAAGCCTGGAGCAAATTTTTATGGCTGAATTATAAACCCTTGAAAATAGGGGTTTATAATGGAAACGCTGACACAACCTTAACTCTAGCAGCGAGAGTGCAATGTAATAATAAATGAGGCAGAACAGCAAAGTGCTGCTTTTAATTTATCATTTAGTAGAAGAAAAGGGCCTTGTTTACTTCTTTTTCATCTTCTTCTCTGCTTCTAAGACTTGCAACCATTATTTTGAAATGTATTTTATAATAAAACCTCCTTGGTTATGTTGCCTAGGGCTTGAGTGTCCATTTTAGAAAGGGAGAAAGAGAAAAAGAGAGAGAGAGAGAAATTTTTGAGGCCTAGGAAGCATATTCTGTTGACTGATTACGTTTTGACTATGTAGTTGCTGCCTGGAATGCATTTATTGTGGAAGGCATCAGCTACTCCACTATGTATGATCCAGAAGTGCCCTGAACATATGATCCTGTTTGGACATTTCTACAAGAGTAGCAGTGAAGGTAACAATAATATTTGAAATGCCTTCTAGCTCTTTTAATTCCAGACATCAGAGTATTTTGAGCATACAGATTACAGCCTTTGGAGTCAATTATGTCATGTAGCCTAGTATCTTGGCCCCATTTCCTGCATTCCTATTTTGTGGATGGGGAAGCTGAAGTCTTTCATTGCTGGTGTGATTTCTCTAAATTCAGTTCAAGCCTTACTAGGTCTCTGTGTGCTAAGCATTGGACTGGGATACAAAACAAACATGGCTCCTTATCTCTTGGAACTTAGAGCCTAATGGGCAAAGCAAACATGTAACAAACAAAAAATAATGGTGTAGGGATGCCAGGGTGGCTCAGTCGATAAAGCATTTGACTTTGGGTCAGGTCATGATCTGGTGGTTTGTGAGTTTGAGCTGTGCATCGGGCTTTCTACTGTCAGAGCAGAACCTGCTTTAGATCCTCTGTCCTCCCCTCTCTCTGCCCCTCCCCTGCTTGTATGCACTCTCTCTCTCAAAAATAAATAAACATTTAAAAAATAATGGTGTAAAACATTACAACAACAGAAGCCTGTTGTAAAGTCACTTTATGACATGGTGTTCACCTACTTCTAATCCTGACTCCATCATTCCTATTTCCTCAGAGAAGCCCAAGGATACAAAATCTCTATTGTACCCCTGTGCTGGGTATTTTACAGTCCATGTGCCCAGGATGGTGACCTTTATAGATGTAACATATCCTTCCTTTGTCCTGTAGCTTCTACTTTGGTTTGTCCAAAGGGGGGCTCAGTAGAAGAATGGGAGGTAGTAGGAAAGTGAGGTCATAGTATTTACTCCTCTGGATCTCTCTGTTCTTGTCTCAGAATTGGTTGCATTTCTCTAATGAAGTCCGTAACTCCTGTCTGCAGCCCTTTCGTACAACCACCCCTCTTGCCAGGTTCTGGCAACCCTGCCCTCCTTGGCACCTTCCGGCCTAGGCGGGTAATGGCTCCTCTGCTGTTGCTAGCCTCAGGGTGCTGCTTCACTATCCCTCCTGGGTTTCCCCAAACCCCACTCACGCCTCTACAAACAGTCCCTTTGTTAAACTCTTGTCAGTATCCCTATTTGAGTGTGTGCAAATGGCTCCCTGCCAGGCCTCTGCCTGATACAAAAATGTACACAGCACGTGTACGTGTGTACATACACATGCATGCACACACTTTAAGAAAACAGAGTATTTAGGTGGAAGATTTATAGAGTAGGTCTGTCCAATGTTGGGATTTGTGGTGAGTACATTATGAAGTCACTTCTTGTGATTCCTAGGCCAGATAATGCATCCATCATGCAAGGCGGCAAGCCCCTGAAATTACATCAGATTTACAACATAATAAACTTTCATTAAGATGAAGCTACATGAAACTTACTCCCTTTTATTCCCAGGACTAAACAAATGCTGCTTGAATACTTAATGAACCCAGGTCTCTCCCAAACTGGTAATGCTTGCATGAAGATGTTAGAGAGGATGCAACCAGGAGACACAGAACATGCCACTCCTTGGAACATCCTGAGTAGCTGATCAGTGCTTAGACTGTAGGCATCAATTTTCCAGCCATTCACAATGAGACACACGAGGCCGCTTGCACCCACCATACAGATTCCTGAGTGCATTTTAATCATAGCGTGTTCTGTGCTTTATTGAAGGGTTTACACCGTTTGGTTGCTTTCTCCTCTGATATTACATTGGATAAATCAGCCGTGATCATTCCTTAGCATTTCAGAGAGCAAATACTCCAATGATAGAATGGAAGTGGTTCACCAGAAGGCATCTCCTAAGGAGACATAACTCAAACATGGCAGCTTGCGCACATAGGTTTATCTCTGTGCTCTCAGCCTTACTAAAATGACAGTTTAGGTATAAAACATAAAATCATAAGGACAACAAACATAGGAGAGGGAGTGATGGCGGATGAGAAATGTCAACAACATTTTGGAGGCTGAAAAATAACTGGACTGATGATAACTGATTTAGTGGATAACAGAGAGGTAGAACTACATGCCTGCAAAAGGCTAAGTCAAGAATTGGGCCACTTTAAGGTGCTAGAACATGAAAAGTTCTGCTCTTGGAGGCACAGGCTGTCTCTGCAGGTGTGGGAATGGGTAGGGCTGGGAATAGAACTGGTTGGAGTTTGCATAAAAGATAAGTGATCTTCTAGATTCAGTCACTCTGTCCTTCTAGAGAAGACCCCTCTGCCCAACTTTATCAGAAGCTTGGAGTTCTGGAATGGTGGAGTAGGCTCTGACTTGGGGAATAAGTCATAGGCAAGTGAGGGATACTATTCCATGCACATGGAGATTAACTGCAGTCTGTGTACTGAATTGTGACACACCCTTACTTCTGTCTGCCACTTGGTTGGCAAACATTGTTGACCAGGCTCATTATCTCCAGGCTTGAGACTGTAGGACTCCTTTGTGAGGAGTTGACCATTCCAAGAGGAAAGACCTACAGATGCTGTCAGCTGGGATTTCAAGGAAACAACCAGTTCCCCTCCTGAATACAGAGGACATCAACTCCACATGGAACTTCCAACAGCTTTTTAAAAAGTGTCTAATTTGAAAATATGAATTAACAGACAGTGTTCCCCCAGACATTTAAGGAACACTTTATCTTCATGACAGGAACAAGCAAAAAGGAACTCAGAAGAGATAGAAACAGTATAGAAATCAGTGAAAAATATAAAAATGAAATTAAGATACTCGGGCTAGGGGAGATGCCACATCTAGGAAATAAGAGTAGGACGGTATTTTTAAAAAATAGTTCAAGATGAGAAATTGCCCTCAAATACCCAGGTAACAAGTGAATATGCAGAAATTTAATATAAGGGTTAAAAACTTCAGAGAGGAAAATAGTCCCCACCAGCATCAGCTTTCTTAGTAGAAGTTCTGGAAACTAGAAAACAATACATGGTGAGCAAAAATTATTTCCAATGCAGAACTTAAGAACCAAATTGTCACTTCAGTGTGATGGTAGGATTTACCTCCCCTGTCCCTTTTCTCAGAAAGTTATCAAAGTGTGTACTCTACTGATAGAGATGAAAAAACTAAGCATACAGATCCAAAAAATAGATGATTTAACAAAAACTACAAGGAGGCAAATGGAATTCTCAGGATGATGAGGAAGAGGCTTTTTTTTTTTTTTCAACGTTTATTTATTTTTGGGACAGAGAGAGACAGAGCATGAACGGGGGAGGGGCAGAGAGAGAGGGAGACACAGAATCGGAAACAGGCTCCAGGCTCTGAGCCATCAGCCCAGAGCCCGATGCGGGGCTCGAACTCACAGACCGTGAGATCATGACCTGGCTGAAGTCGGATGCTCAACCGACTGCGCCACCCAGGCGCCCCGGAAGAGGCTTTTTAGGAGACTGCTGGGCAGAAGACTTAAAATAGAAACCTGGTCTAGTTTGGAGTAATAAGAAATAGGGTCCTAGGGTGTCTCTGAGGGAAAAAAGTGATTAGGGTAGATAATCTGGTGTGTTTAAACACGTTCATAAGAAATAAGTGTGGCGACGGTTTGGGGATAAATTAATGATATGTATGTAGATAATGAAGCAGACCATAAAAGCAAAATAAAACAAAACAAAAAACTCAAACCCAAGAACATCATTAACTCCCAGGAAAAACAAAAAAGTTGCAGAAAAGAACAGTAAGTACAATAAACCACAAAGCTTTTGTGTGAATAATGTTTCTGTGGTAATAATATAATCATAATATATATGTTATATATATTATAATACTATAGTAACAATCACAATTTAGACCACAAGTATTTCATTAACAAAAGATTGTTATATATCAAAAGAATGGTGTAGGTGTATGCACACATGCACATCCCTAGGGTTGGAAGAGATCTGAATCATTATTTTCCATAGTGTGAAGCCAATAGATAATAGTGAGGAAAAACAAAACCAGACAAAATCAAGAAACATAAAGAAAAGCAGATTAGTTGGAAACATGGAGGCAGACACGAGAGGAAACAATTAAAAGAGGTCAAAGTGGGAGATTCCTCTGGGGAGCAGGAATCAGGACTGGAAAGAGGGTGAAGCAAGGAAGTGCTTATTGCTCATCAGAAGTCCTTGTATTACATGTAGTATTCTGTTAAAAGCAAATTTAAAGACAATTCTGGAAGTAAGAATCTGTCTTTTTCATTTGTTTTTCTAATTTGGTCATGGTTAAGGGAAAGACTCATGATTATATGTATTGTTACTGCTTTCTGGGGGACAGACACTGGGTTAAATACTTGTTGACGTGCATTTTCTCATTGTAATCTTCCTGATAGAGATGTTGTTTCCCTTGTACAGATAAGGGAATTTGAGATCAGAGAAGGTAAATAGTTTGGTCAGGTTGCATAGCTGTCTATGATTCCAGAGCCCAGATCCTTGCCTGTCTCATCTCCTCTACCTGCCAGCACCCTGGACAGCCAACTATCTTCTTCCTATGACTTGCTCCCCTCACCGTGTTTCTAGTGAGGCTTTGCTCATGCTATCCTTCCTACCTAGAAAACACTCTTTCTTCCTTTGTCTACCTGCCCACTTTCTTTGCCTCCTAAACATAGCCCAACTTTGTCAAGTTACTCTTCTGAGGAACAGCACTGACGTGTTGGGGAGGCTTCCAGCTGAATAGGTGAGGTCCAGGACAGAGTGGAACAGAGTACCTAGGACTGCCTATTTATAGTCTTACTTCTTACTAGCTACACGACCTTGAGAAGATCATCTAACGTTACTAACTTTCCTTGTCTGGAAAATGGGATAATAATAGTATTGACTTTTTTGGATTGTTGCAAAGATTAAATGAATTAATACATGTAAAGTCCTTAAACTAGGACTGGCAAATGGTTAGTGTTAGCTCTTATTATTATTTGCAATAAATACTTTGAACTGGTTTACACTTGATTAACAATTGACAGAAAGTTTGTGGTTCTAAATGAATAATTCAGCAGTCTTCTAAAATAAAACACGAAACTGTCCTTGATGTTGTAGGCCACAAACTTCTTTCCCACTGGGTTTCCTTCAGGTTAATAAAACAACAAAGAATGTCTCCTGTTACCCTCAGCCCCCATTTCTTTCCTTTCCTAAGTGGCAGTCTTAGGTTGAGTTATCCCAATCTAAGAGGGGAATTTGTGTTCTAGAGATTTGGGGGAAGTACATTTGAGAGCAACCCTGGTAAGGGTCTTGGGAAGGAAGCAGGGTTGGGCAAAGGAAGGAATGGAATCATGATGTTGATTCCATGGGAGGGCCATAGGATCTGAGTTGTCTCCAGTCAGAGAAAGGGGGTTGGGGTTTTGCACCCCCATTTGAAGTCATAGCCTTGAGCTGGGTTTGGAGAGTTCCTGTTCGGCCAGAGATGCAGCTGTGAGCCCTCAACAGCCAGCTCTCCTGGCAGCTGCAGAAGTATCTCAGACAGATGGAAGGAGCTGTGCTACTCATCACCGCCTTCGTTTCAGTGCCTCTCTCTCTGGCAAGTAGCATTTTTATGCTGCCTCAGCATTGAAAGTTGTGGAAGAAGGTAGTCCTATAGATTTATGTATTCTAAAGATTTTTACCTTCTGTATTTCAGAAATGTTATGTTCTGCTGTGGTAACAGATTAAGTCCTAACTTATAGGGGCCTTAACGTGACAAAGGTTTTTCCTAATTTGCAAGGCATATTTAGCATATTAAACTTTGTTGAGTGGTGAATGGGGGTGTGTGTGTGGGGGGGGGGGGGCGAGAGACCTAGGCTCTCATGTGCATCATCTTGAAGCAGTTCACCTAGAACCTGAAACACAGAGGTTCCTTTGTTGCTGAGGAGGGAACCAGACTGTCGCATGTCAGTTTTTAATGCTTCTAAATGTCCACGTCACTCTTGCTTAAAGACCAATTCCTAGACCTAGTCTTTTGGCTCTAACTGCATGAAAGCTGGAAAATGTGGAGGAGCCACAGATATGCAGGAGCAGCTGAAGCTTCTGCTTCACTCAGAGATACTCACTTTCTTAAAGAAGAATGATAACAGATGAGTATGGGCCACCAGAAGAAAAGGAAGTAGGTTTGGATGGTTACCTCTAATCCTACCCTATATCAGGGTCCTTAAATTGCTACTCATTCGTGGGCTCCAGGGAATGAATGAACCCCTTCATGTTGCTTGAAACATTTTACATGTGTTACACTTGTTCTTGGGATACAAAGTCCACAACTTTTAGCAGATTCCCGAAGGGAGGGTGTGACTCCAAAAGGGTTAGAATTCATTATGCTACTAGGTCACTACTTACCGTGTCACTCCTTGGTTTCACTTACCCCACAAAATAGAGGCTTAGGCTGTGCCTTTCCACAAGTGTCAAGATAGAGATTTGAAAACCAGAGACAGGAGTAGCATGCGGGCTTGCCTTTTCCCTGAGCCAGCCGCACACTAAGTGCCTGAAGCACATTTTCTGACCAACAGGGGTCTTTGTTTAGTGACCAGGACGCTGCACTGGCCTATGGGGGCCCGCCCAGGCCCCAGGCTGAGCTTTTCTGACTTCACGGGCAGGTTCCTGCATGCGTTTAATAGGTGATCCACTTAGTGACGGTTCCTTCCAGCCCTAAGTTTTTATGACTCTGGTTATAATCTATAGACGAAGTCAGCAAACCTTCTGTAAAGGGTCAACACCTCTGCCTCCTTTAAAGCCCCCAAATGATGTTAATCTCCTCATTTTCCCAAGCAAGTTATCCCTTTCTGTTTTGTTTCTAAGTACCGGCAAAGCTTTTAATATGGAAGAGGTGAAAGCTGTTGCTTTTATACACATCGTCTTCGTTATTGTTACTGAGTAACTGATGTTACCTTTCATGTGGACCCAGGGACTTCCTTGTAAATAGCAAATAGGCATGGAAAAAAGCCGCCTTTGAATAGTAATAACACTTAGCTGTTATGTTGTACTTTCAGGAGAGGCAGTCTGCACATATATACACTTTTCAAAATAAGAAGTTATTCACAATTGAAAGCAATTAACAGAGGAAGTTGAGTCACATCAGAATTCAACAGAAATGAGCCTTGTTGGCCCCAGTCATGACCTGGAGGTCTAGGTTGGGTGAAGAGAGTAACATTTTAGGAAGTCTTGGGACTGTTGTCTCCTCAGAGGTGACCTTTGTTGCTGTACAATTTTCCTCCGTATTTTGGCTTCAGATCCTCATAGACCAGAGTCTTATTTATCTTTATAGGACCTAAGTTTTCTCATCTTCCACTTGGCAGACATGGCAGAGTAAATGAGCAAATGAATGAATGAACAGTGTGTAGTTTTAGGACCCAGTAAAGTCAACCTCATTCTTGGGATTTTCTTTTCAATCACATCCCCGAATGAAACACTCCCGCCTTTTTCCTCTTCCTCCTCCACTTCCTCTTCCTTCATTGTTATCTTCTTTCCACATGAATTATACACATCATTAACTTAAAAATTAGCTTCTGGACAGTCACTATAATTGAATTGTGTGTCATTCCAAGTGGCATTAGGGGACTCACTGATTTTACTCCCATGGTCTTTGAATGTATGGATTTGAGCTCAGGCAGTAAAGAAAGAAAGTGACCCCCATAATTCCCAAGATGAACTTTTGCAAATGTTGGGAGACTTGGGAATGCCACAGTTATGTGCCCGTTTCTCTCTACACAATGGGAGACACAGGTTACTGCATCCTCCTCTGTTAGCTGTCTCCTGGTGACTCCTGCTAGACCCCTACTCTGGGGCCCAGACAAGATGAGTTCCATGGTGTCCAGAGAAAACACTAAGCTCTAGCTTATCTCCACAGAATTTTCTAGTAGCTTTGTTTATTTTCCTGTTATAATTCGCCTGTGAATTTTCCATTTAAAAAACATGATTACTATTCCACAGAAGAAGAATCCCTCCTTCAGAGATTTTCTTACCATGTACACTGCGTTTAACTTAATTGATATGAGAATGTTCTCTGTTCGTTAATCAAGGCTCTTTACCTGTTGAAGAGCTAAAGGATCTCCTTCCCATGAACTTCTCAGTATGAAGTGACCTTGACTTTCCTTGAGCTCAGGTACAAGTGGCTGGTCATTATTTTTTGTACTGACATGGTTTCTTAGTTTTATTTTGAACCATTGATTAAATCCTGCATTGGCACTTTACCATTTGATTTTCATTAGTTAGATGAAACTTAAGCCCTTGGAAGTCAAGGACAAGGTGTTGTGGGTCTTTGTAAATCTTTTGGCATTTAGTGTGGTGCAAAGGTACACACATGGGAGATTATTGTAGCTCTGAGTAGGTAATAAGTGGGTACATCAGTGATTGTTCTCATGTACTAAGATTTTCCCTGTTTGATTCTTGAAAACAGTTACAACCCAGCTTAAAACAGGAGCATATATATTGCTGCTACCATTTAGGGGATTATGGAGGCTTTAAATGTGCATTTGAAGAGTACTTATTATTTTGAGAAGTATTTTCACCACTCATTTAACATAACTTTTGTAGACCAGGGAAGGTAAATTAACAAAGAAACTAAAATCTCACTAAGTGCTTATATTGCCTGTCACGTGATGGTTGAATGAATGAATAAATGGGTAAATGGACAAATGGCGTCAGTATAGAATCAGAGATGGAACCGTTTGATCTTGAGTTGAAGGCAATGCTTTACTCCTTTCAGTGGTAAGGGTGGTGGTTATTGCACTATCTCTTAGAACAGAGTCGGGTAGGAGTGTTTGGTGCACCTGTTTTTCTTCCCCAGCAGAGGTTACTTTCAGCATCTGCTCTATTTCCTGGGAGAGAGCTCCTGAGGTCACTTTGGCATGCAGCAGTTGGCTTGCCCATTTTGTATCATTTAATCTTTCTCAGTCTTTTCCAGGATGGTTTAGGGTCCCTTCAGCTAAAGAAAAAAAAAAATCCCATTTCTGTCACTTGCCCTGGTGGGAAACCTGAGGCAGTAACCTCCTTGAGCCTCAGTTTTCTTGTCTGCAAAATGGAGATGAAATGGCACGAGCCATAGCAAGTGACAGAATGAGGGGACCTAAAGTTACATGCTTGGCTCCGACACACAGCAAGCGCTCAGCAAATACTTGCCGTTGTTCTTGCTGATAGAATTGGAGATATGCGCTGACAACAAGGGATTTGGAGACAATGTCATCAGCAGAGTAGACGTTAATGAATCTTTCCTTAGTTGCATTACATTAAACTTAACTCAGCTTTCTAAAGAAGGCCCAGTGATCCAGGGATCCTCGCCATGCACGAAGAGAAAGGCGAAGCGGGGCAGGGCTATAGGAGTTAAAACCGATAGGTTCGGTGGGATGTGTTGCTTCTTACAAATCTTGGCAATGCAGGACCTCCTTTACATTCATGGGAAAAGATGAAGAGTAATCCTGCCCCCGGATGCTGCCTTCCTTTCCAGGAGAAGGGGATTGGCCCAATTCAGTTGCACAATGTGCAAGGATGTAAATCCGATAATGTCATGCTTTAAAAAAAAAAATAAATAAAGCAAGCGAGCCACGCTGATTGCTTCTATGGACAGCTGGCGCACCTAAAGAAGTGAGCACGGTGCAGGCGGGAATGTAATAAGGCCCAGGAAAGTGGCAGCATGAAAGGGATGACCTTTATTTGCAATCATGGCTGAGATTTACAGTTTATTACTGATAGCTTTTATAAAGAGCCATTCAGTTCAGAGGTGAGAGGTTTGTCATCTGGAAATGCAATTAACTTTACCTTATCCCAATCCCCCTGGTCTTAGTGTGAGAGCGGCACTCCAGCACTTCAGCAATATCGTGATTTCCCCTCTAATTTCATTTCTGTCTATTGCATCCCTAGGTCCCCGGCATTAGCGTGGTTGAATATTTCTACTATTATCATTTTTTATTATTGCTACTCTCTGTCATCGGTAGCCAAGAGGCACGTGTGTGTGTGTGTGTGTGTGTGTGTGTGTGTGTGTGTGTGTTTCAGATTTAAATTATTTGATTTCTGAATGAGGAAACCGCAAAGCATAAAGCCTTTTTAAACCACGGCACTTAGAGGAGCAGACAGAACCAAATATGTGCTGTCTTAGGTCCCTGAAATTAATTATGGAGATAGAGAGGTTGTAGCAGGGTGGAGTTGTTTTACATAAAGATGGGACCCTAAGAGTTGAAACCCTCACGGTCCCTCATACTTCAGTGATAGACACACCGTGCCTAGAAGGATGCCGACTCCCCCCTGCCTGCTCAAACACACAAGCATGTGCAGGAAGCACAACACAATTGGAAACATGAAAAAAATGAAAGCGATTTTGGCACCCCTGCTGTGTGTGTATGAGAAGTCCCGAAAGGTCTATTTTTGTTTCACAGGGTCAGTTTTATGGCCCTCTCTTGTCTGTTAAGTCAGGTCTGCAGGAATTTAAGAGCCAGACACAAAAGCAAGAATTTAGTACTTTTTGCCAGTTGGTTTAGGTTATTTGAAATATAGCCTAGTATATTTTCCACACTAGGCTGCTGCCAGATAGAACAGAGGAGGGAAGTGGTTCCAAGAGCCGCATCCTCAGATTTTCAACGTTTGAAGAATTGAGGGAGAGGGGCGGGATTCTACTGCGGGCCCCATCACTTCATGCCACATTGTCTGCAGCTCTGGCAGACTCCCCCCTGCCTCCAGATAGCCCCTCCACCTGCCTTATAAAACCCCAAACAGAGGGACCTTTTACAAATTCCTAAGGCTCTATCTGAAAACTATTTCCTCTGGGGTAAGGTAAGAGGAGAATAATTACTACCCCTGCGTTTTTCATCCCGATTTTATTGTGGCTATTATTTTCATCAGTGTTAGAGGTTAATATCCCTATTTTTCCCCTCCACTGCCTAAATATAACTGGGGCTCAGCACACAGCCAAACCAGGTAGCGAAGGAAATAGCACTGCCACCAAAAGAGGTTTGGATTAGTCCATCTGAAATGAGGGTTTGGGGCCCTAGGGTAAGAATTACCCTACTGAGGCTGATAGCCGGTAGATTTAAACCCATAGTATTTCTTTTCTCAGCTGAGAGAGGTCGGGTTAAAAGATTCAGAAGGTGAATAGAGCATGAAACGATGCGCTTATGTAACTGTATTGGTGCTACAATAGAATAGCATCCCTAAGAATAAAAGCATCCAAGAGCCATTTTTAATAGGAAGAAGGAAAAGCGGGCGATTCACTCGAGCATCCTTAAAGAACTCTTTGCAGGCAAAGCAGGGCTGAAGGTGCTTAACTTAAGGGACCGTGCTAAACTCGAGAAGGATATATTCAACTGCCCTTTCCCATAGAAGTACCTTTAAAATGAACTTTTAGAAATCTGGTGTTTTAAATCTTGTTTGTCCCCGGGCTGTGTCTATACTCAAAGAACAGAAATGGGGGACGAGAGCAAGCAGGGAAGTCTCTGGAGGGGGTGCGTTTATAGGGCTAGCAGACAATTCCACTTCAGATGCTCTCTGGACTTAGACCAAGGTGGAGGTAGAGAGAAGCAAATGGATATGCGATATATTTTGGAGGCAAAGCCGACAAGATCTACTTAGACGTTAAATATGGTGAGGAACAATGAATACAAGGAAGTCAAGAAAATGACATCCTGGAGCCACTGTATCCACTCGCACAGACTTCTTGCTTAGAGTTCCAAATGCTACAAAATCTAAAAGCCATTCCTGCTGAGAAAAGCACCTGGGCCCGGCTCTGATACGCTAAGGTAGAACTGAGTTACCATCTGTGACTTGGTGATGTTTCCCAAGTGTTCCTTGTACAGTCAGTACTGTGGAAATCAGTAGTGTGTGCCTGTTGCTTCCCAGAGGGCATGTGTAGAACGGCATCTTCATTGCTTAGAATCAGCATCAACAGTGGACAGAGTGATAGAAGATTCGGTATGGGGTGAGCCAGATGTTTATGCTTAGGAAGAACGGAGGGTATGGGTCTTTGTTAGAATACCTCTGGGCCACCAACTCAGGAATACTGGAAGATCATGGGAGTGACTGTTGCAAAGCCAGCTTGGACGATGAGGGCGGCATGGAAATCGCGTGAGGGACAAGCTCACATTTCACTCAATATTTGGTGAGTTTATGCCAGCCCCGTGCAAGGCTGTGGGGTTTTATAGTGAGTGACATAGACACAGTGTCCACTCTTTCTTGTTACATCACTGGATTTGCAGAGTTTTTGGCCCATGGAATGAAGAATAAAGGATCAAAGTGAGAGCTAAAGCTTAGTTTCTTTTCCATTTTTTAGGAAGGTTGTACCTTGGAATGTTAGAGTGTCCTAGAACTTAGCTCTAAACCCTCTTCTCCATCTACATTGGTTCCCTAGGTGTTTTCATCCACTGCCATAACTTTAAATACAATCTATGGGCAGGTAATACTCAAATTTATACGTTAAGCCCCTTCTTTCTTCTGAGTTCTGGATGTGTATTGTCAAGTGGCTGTTCAGCATTTCTACTTAAATGCATAAGAAGCAGTTTAAACTAAACATGGGCACATTGAACTCCTGATTTTCTTTCCCAAAGTCGGTGCTCAACCATCCTGGTAACTTCCCACTACTCCTTCAGTTCCTTCAGCTGCAAACACAGGGTCCTCTTACCCTCCACGTCAAAGCCGCCAGCCGTTCTGCCGGTTCCGTCCTCAAAATGCCCTCCCACCCACTGCTTACTACCTCCAGCTTACACACCCTTGACCCTGGAGTAAGTGCACTCTTGCCTCCTGCTTCATTGATCTCTTCCCTTCTACCTTTGTCCTGTTTGCTGTGTCAGTTTCTACTTGGAAGCCAGAGGAAGTAGAAATCAAAAATGATTTACAATGTAAGTCAGATCCTAGTTCTTCTCGCCTCAAAACCCCATCCTATGGCTACCCACCTTACCATGGTGTCTAAGACCGTACAAGATCTAGTCTCTGCCTTCCCCCAACCCCCGTCTCTTTGACGTCTTCTTTGACCAGAAACGGCTTTAGTTTCAAGTGAGTGAAGTTTAAGTTTCACGGGCTTTCACTTGCATAGACCCTTCCCAAAATTTGGGAGGGTCCCTAAGCAGTTTTCTTTGTCGTAGAGGGTCCCCAAAACTGCCTAAGATTTAAGCCCCACAGAATCTGTTTTGACCTCTTCTAGCCCTCTCCCTCTTTATTTCTTCTCTCCAGTCATATTAGCCTGCTTTACTATTTCACACATGCCAAGTTTCTTCCTACCTTGTGGCCTTTGCCCTCACCCTTCTTCTAAAGTGTCACACGGTTCACTCCCTCTCTTGTTCAAGTTTCTGCTCACATACCTTCTTCTGAGAGAATCCTTCCCTGATGGCCCTCTCCCTGCATGCTCTACCCCTTTCTTCCCTTTACAGCTTTTCAGTGACACATTATTATACATATACTTGTTTGTTTAGGGTACATTGTTTGCTTTATATGTTGTATCATCATCCACTAGGATGGAAACCACTTACTAACAGGGACTTTGCCTCATCCATTGTTTATCCCAAAATCCAGGCGCAGGGCCTGCCCATATCCAGGGGCCAGTGAGTGCTAGTCGGATGAGTGAAGGTGGGGACCAGCTGTCCTCTGTCTTCCTTGACACAGAAAGACTTTGAGGAGAACTGAAAATGTGGCACAAGAGAAAGAAAAAATTACTGCCTGGTGGTGAGGTCAACAGAACATAAAGAAAGGGAAGCATTGGGACCCAACTGTCTACAGCAGCTCTGTCCTTTAGAACTTTCTTCAATGAAAAAAATGTTGCATATTTGTGTTGTCCACTAGCTATTAGCCACTGTGGATTGAGCCCTTGGAGGTTAGCGAAACTCGGGAAGCTGGGTTTTAAATGTTAGTTGATTTTAGTTACTTTTATTTCAGTTAACATATTTGATTAATGTAATTAACTTTAAATAGCCACATGTGGCTAATAGTTACCACATTGATCAGTGTGGGTCTGGGGACTCAGAATCCTTTGTCTTGGATAGCATGATATAGCCAGGTGCTGAAGCTGAGACCAAAACTAAGTGCTTCCGATTTTAGAAAAAAAAAATGCCCTAAGATCACCACAGATAGTGACAGGGTGTAAAATGAGGCCTCTTTTTCATTATGCCTTAAGATCCTCCCAAATCAAGACCTTTCTAATTTCTAAGAACAGTGTCTGTTAGCAACTCAGATTTTTTTTTTTACCTTAGCCAGACTGCTTAACTTAGAAACACATACACCCCTAAAGGTGAGAACCAAAAGGCCAGGTGACCTACACCAATTAGAAATAGGAGCTGCCCAGGAAGGATGAGAAGCGGTTGTTATAAATACAAGGTTTCCCACTCACAGGGATGCAAACAGCCATGATCTAAATGAGAGCAAGACTCCTTAACTGCAGAGCTGCTGTGTCTGAAAAACACCTAAGACGAAGAGTTAATCACCAACTAAGTAAGGTTTTGCATGGCGACACCAATTCTCTTTTCACACGCAGGGAGTATGACAAGGGGATCCAGGTGGGCAAATGCATTGTTCCAGCTCACCCGAAAAGATTCTAACCACATCTGGAAAGTCAGCTGTGGTTCACATCCCCACAGTTTTAAGAAGGAAAGAAAATGTAGAGGAAATCAAAGAAAGGCCACAAAAATGATAGAATGTTGGAAGAGCAAACTTGAGTAGTCTGACTGAAGAAGTAATTTATATCCTCCCCGAAAGAAAGGCTTCTATGGAGGAACTGACCGCAGTCTATAAATACCTTCAAGGTAACCATATAAATGAGAGAAAGGGATTAGTCACCATTTTCTGGGATGTCAGGACTAGGAGTTGTGGCCCAAAGCTAAGAAAGAAAAAGTATTGTAGCCATTAGTTTAAAAAGAAAAATTCTTTTAGGCTCTAAGGACTGGACAGTGGGCAGAGCTCTCAAGGGAAGGAAGCCAAGTCCTGTCACTACACTCAGAAGCTGATCGAATGAGATAGTAATGGAAATAAAAGGAACATCAGACTAAGGACTTATTATGTCCTGTGAAATAATTGGTCTGATAGGTCCGGAAATCTGCCTTTGGCCGTGGCCCATGCATGAGGCCTCAGAGGAAGGTTAAAGCCCCGCGCAGTGTTTCTCCAGACATGCTGGAGCAAGGTAAATGAGAAAAAGTTTCTCCTGACAATTGCCTTAAATAGGCCCCACACCCTCTTCATGTGGATTTTTGGTTTATCTGACCAGCTGTGCTGTGGGACCTGGGCTGGGAAGGACCCTGGTGCCAGCTGTCAGGGAACGCCCCTCAGGTTTCTTCCTGAAGGGGAGGATCCTGCAGCACCGTGTGCAACCTTCCAGGGTAAATTCTGGCCCTGCCTGACCCATGCAGACGAAGCAAGGCTATTGGCTATGTTAGTCATGATTCTCAAAGTGCTTGTATATTTGCCCTTGTCCTTTCTTGGAGGACTTTATACATTGAGTTCTCTGTAATCTTCCCATCATGCTAAGGTGTTAGCATCCCAGTCTCTTAGCATCCTAAGCATTTGAGTCTAAAGGAGTGTTAGAGACCCTATCATCTGCTTATATTTTTCACAGTGAGAAAACCAAAGCCCAGAAATAACAAGCGAATGGCTGTAGGTCACACAGCTAGTTGGGGGCTGAGCCAGGCACCTGAGTCACAGTCCTTTGTCTTCTTTGTGACAGTGTCCTGCCTTGCAAGGAGGAGAGAATGATGTGTCCTCTCATTCAATAAATAATTATTGTCTCTTATGATGATATGGCACTGTGTTAGATTCAGCAGCTGTGTTGGTGGAGGAGTTGAAATATGGATCATGCATAGATTCTAGCTTCAAAGATGGCCATCTCCAAAGCACAGTTACCTATATCAAGGGATACACAATGCAATCCACTGAGGGCATACAAAGAAAATGTTAGGAACCCTGTTTCTGAAACATGTCTGTTTTGTGTAAGTTCTTTTATATAAATGATATTGCTACATTAGGTTATATATATGCATATATGTAACTTATAAATGAAGTAAACATACCTTTATCGGGAATGAATAGCCAACGTTTTCTAAACTGATGTAGAATGAAATGCAGCAATATAAATTCATGTAATTAAAACAGAGGGAGCCTAGTGATACTGCTGGATAACTGGGGACCCAGAGGAAGTTTATGGTGGGATTAAGTCGAGCATAGAGGAGGTGATGTTGGAACTGTACTTTGAAGGATGGGTAGCATTTGGTAATGTAGAAGAGATGGAGGAGATAAAGAGTTTCCAGTGTAGGGAGAAGAACCCTCCCAGCAGGAAAATGGTGATTCTTTAGGGAGTATACAGGAAACACGATGTAAATCTTACTGCCTGAAACTTCAGGATAAGGAAATGAAATAGTAGTAAATATGATGGGAAAGGCAGAGTGGTGTCATATTGTGGCAGGCTAAATGTTAAGATCTGCCTTGACTGTTTACTAAATTGGTCCTCTTTGAACCAAATGGAAGGGGGGTAGATGAGATCATCAGTTTCCCAAGGGAGTTCGCATGAGCTGATTTGTGGTAAAGAGTTTTTCTTGGCTAAGAGTAGAAAGGAAGGTTGTGTACAAGGTAACAGATGAGGAAAGGCATGGGGGTGGGGAAAGAGAAGGGGTTTGTCAAGTAAGATGGTTTCTTCCCTGCTCAGCCCTGAGAAGAATGAGAACAGAAGCTGATGAAGCTGATTTCAGTAGGACACTTGGGGCACAAATTATGACGCGGTGATGAAGTTTGCTACATCTGATGTATCAGTTAACTACTGCTCTAACATGCTGTGTAACAAACCACCCCAAAACTCTGTGGCTTAAAAGAATCATTTATTGTCCTTTATGTGTGTGGGGGTCAGATGACATGGCTTTCCCCTCTGAGTGTGGCTTCATGTTGCAGCTCTTTAAGTCATCTGTGAAGTTCTCTGTGTTCTTTGAAGCACACTTTAAACCCTTGCTGGCATTACACATGATAGCATCCCATTGCTTAAACAGACCATATAGCCTAGCCCACTATCAGTGGGATGGGAAAAATCTACTCTGCCTCTACGAGACCATGGCAAAAGTGTGGATGTAGGTTGCTGCAACAGAGAAGTGAAAATTGTGACCAATAATTTAATTTACTTCAATCCACCCTCTTGATCAGGATTACACATGTTATTAACTCATGAAAAATACACTCAACTCCACCTCTAGACCTCTGGTACTGGAGGACTCAGGGTGGCCATCATGGGAGACTTGAACTCCCTCTGTCTTGCATTCATCTGCAGAGCACCGAGGTAGATGTGTTCTTATAAAGATCATTGTGGCATTTGATGGTGGCCAGGCCCCCTCAAGTGACGGTGGCAGTAGACCCTGATGGGGGACTGAGGATGGACTGAAAAAACCAGAAGTGCATTTGTTCCTGAAAGTATGTGAGTCAATTTCTGGACATGTGGCAGATCATGGAAACTTGTAGAAATGGATGACTCACCAAATCTTCTATCTCAATAGCATTTTTAATGTGATTTTTATTTGTACATGGACACTGGGGAGATCAGGAGTCCTTTCTCATTTATTTGCACACATTGCTTTTCTTCCTTCCTTCTTTACCTGCTCGTGCAAGAACCACTCTTTGGTGGGGCATAGCTCAGTGTCCTTATCATGTTAAGCAGTATTGTCTGTCTCACCTTTGCCAGAAAGTAAGCTCCCTGAGGGAAAGGTTTTTGTTTCTGCGTTTTTTTTTTTTTTTTTTGGTTTGACTTTTGTTTCAGTTTCTTCTGTTACCTGCTGTATTTCCAGCACTTACAACAATGCCTGGCACATAGTAGATGCTCCACAAACATTCATTAAATAATTGTACATTCATTAAATAACTGTACATGTTTTCTGTTAGTGATACTGATGTTTGTTAACCTACAAGGGTTACAGGCTGAGGTGGCTGGAAAGTTGTGCTAGAAGGTAGAACTTCTTCCATTAGGTTGCTTTGCCTGTTGATGACTCAGCTCAGCATTTCTACTGTTTATCCATGTCGTATGATGTGGGCAGGTGTTTAAGAAGTAGAACTTTTCAACTCTGACCCTTGCAACCCTTGTCTTCTGTTGATGGCAAGGGAACTTCTAATAAACATGGAGACATATTCCAGATGGGCTCTTTATTTTCACCAAATTACACTCTTTACGCCTTGTGTCCCTGCCTATGCCTAGTTGTCAGAGTCAAGTGTAGAAATCTCACCAGTTAACTCTGTGAAAGTCCTCCTTACTTGAAGTTGCCATTTAGAAACAAAGTGACTCCTAGGATCTGTAATGCATTCCTCCCCACCCACCCCAGTGTGTTCTACCTAGGTTTTTACTGCATATGACATTTTCAACTGTACTTTCCACTTTTAAGAATTTGAAGTATCTACCAGAGCTGGACACTAGAGAGGAGTGGGAGATACCATTGTGGTAAAGATCATTATTGTCATTAGTAGGGTTTTTTTAAACAGTTCAAGTGAAGATGCCATTAAATGATAGCCATAGGGCCTAATAATAATATACTATCAAATATGTTAATAAGTTATATACTGTTAAATGTCCTAAATAACATCTGAAGTATCTAAAAGCATGGCCTTCTGAACAGATACCAAATTTGATAGGTTCTTTCCTTCAAAAAATTTCAAACTTGTATATGGGGGATCATATAAGTTTCTAAGATGGGTAAGTTAATCTTCAGTTTTTATAAGGCAAGTAATATACTGAATCATTTTGCTGTCATTTCAATGATATTTTACATGATGAAATTGTGTCTAATGGATTCTCTTGCATTAGTCATCTTGTCAAATTGCGAAATACCTAATGTTATTTGACCAACATTTTCTCACTTGCTACCATGACTCAAGGCAAGTGTTCCTGCTGTAGTCATTTTCAAACAAATTATTAGACTTACATTTATAGTAGAGAATTATTCCACTTGAAGCCCAAAGTGATCTTTGTTACATGGCTTTTAAGTCTTAAAATTAAAAAATAGCATAAACTGTGTCTTGTGGTAAAATAATAATAGTGTTTATAATCATGCCTCATTTGCAAAGAACCTTCACATACATTTTTGCCTTACTATCTCCATTCTACAAAAGAGGGAACATGGATGCAAATAATTTGCCAAGAATCAAAGTGACAAAGCTGAGTTTCACATTTTCTTCTTGTGAAGGTAACTACAGTGGTCTTTGGAGCAGCTCACTACGTCCTCCCATTGTGAGGGCATGAGCATGATATATCTAGAGTAACCCTGTATGTGTAACTTTCTACAGTTGTAACTGTATGAGCTTATGTTCCTGGTAAGCATTTTTCCTGAAAATTATGGCACCTAAGTGCCAGGTCTCTTCATATTGGCAGCATGGGTTTTTTTAGTTTATTTATTTATCTTGAGAGAGAAAGAGCGTGTGTCTGTGGACACACAAGCAGGGGAGGGGCAGAGAGAGAATTCCAAGCAGGCTCCTCTCTGTCAGTGCAAAGCCAGGGCTCGATCCCATGACCTGTGAGATCACGACCTGGGCGGAAACCAAGAGATGGACACTTAACTGACTGAGCCACACAGCCGCCCTGGAGGCTTTTGGAGATTGATTATTCTGGAAAATATTTATTAATTTCTTGTTGGTTTTTCTAAAATGGTTTTGATATATCCAACTCTTGCTTCTGATGGTCCTGAATATCTACTGACTGTTTCTACGTGTGTGTGTGTGTGTGTGTGTGTGTGTGTGTGTGTGTGTGTGTGTGAGAGAGAGAGAGAGAGAGAGAGAGAGAGAGAGAGAGAGAGAGAGAGAGAGAATATATACGTATATCTGTCAATTGGTTCAGGCCTTTTCCATTCACTTGGCTGATTAGTACACGTGGGTTAATTATTTAAATAACTTGATTGTGGAATCAGTACCGATCACTTATTGCTCCGAGTGTTCTTGAATTGAGCAAAACTGATATTTGCTGATCTTTGAGGTTTTCTCATTCTCTTGGCTTTCCCTGGGAGATTTACATCCCCACCCTGTTCATTTTTTTATGGCTATGCTGTGGAAATAATTCGCTTCCATTATTCTCATTGTTGCTGCCATTATACTGTGATATATCTCCTGTATATACATACTGAGGTTTCTACTAGCTATCAAGACTCTGTTATTTAGGTGACTTGCCTTTTCAGAGTCATGTATCTTTGAGAAGTTGAGTTTTTGTACAAGATCAGTATAGCTAAATGCCGCTAGAGCTTTAATCAGATGCCTCCACAACACATGAAGCATTTGCAAATCCTCCCAGTACTTATTCATGGACACTGCTGGCTCTTCCTTTGTTCACTGTCTTTCCTCTTGCCAGAACCTATCTCTACTTTCTGATTCATCATCAGAAGGGGACTCTTCACTTGTTATTGGTTGTATCTCAATTCTCCTGAAGCCTGATCTCTGACGGCTTCCATTTCTACTGTAGTCAGCAGGAATCTCTTCAGCAAGGCCCCATTCCATTTTGCACCATTTTGTTCTTTTACCCAGTTTTTGTCAGTATAGAATTTGGGCTAATCAACAGCCTGTGAGTTTTTTAACCATATGTTCTCCTCTCCTTTTCCATTTGGATTGGTTGCAGACAGCAGTGTAGTATTCTTGTTTCTTTTGATTGTGTCATCAACTTACTTTGTATAATTCTTATGATTGAGAGTGACATTATAATCTAACTGGTTTGATCCAGTTTATTAATACATAATTGTTGATAATTCTAGAAAAGTGTTGCATTACTCTTCTATCGCTGCTGTAGCAAATTATCACAAACACGGCAGCTTAAAGCAAAGCAGATTTATTATCTTTTAAAAATTTTTTTAAAAATATTTATTTTTGAGGGGGGGGAAGAGAGAGAGAGAGAGAGAGAGAGAGAGAGAGAGAATGAATATGAATGCAAATGGGGGAGGGGCAGAGAGAGGGAGACACAGAATCTAAAGCAGGCCCCAGGCTCTGAGCTGTCAGCATAAACCCTGACTTGAACTCAGAAACAGTGAGATCATGAACTGAGCTGAAGTTGGAGGCTTAACCAACTGAGCCACCCAAGTGCCTCCAGATTTATTATCTGAAGAGTTCTGGAAGTCAGAACTCAAAAATGGCTCTCCCTGGGCTAAAATCATTCTATTCCGAAAAGTCTAGGGGAGAATCCATTTTCTTGCCTTTTCCAGTTTCTGGAGGCTGCCCACGTTTCTTAGTCCATGTTTAAAGCCAGAAACAGTTGGTCTAGTCTTTCTAACATTATATCTCTCTGTCACTAGTTCTTCAGCCTCCCCCTTCCACTTTTAAGGACCCTTGTGATTACATTGGGTCCACACCCAATAATCCAGAATAATCTCTATATCATAAGGTCATCTGTTTAGCCACCTTAATTCCTTCTACAGCTTTAGTTATCCTTTGCTAGGTAACATAGCACATTCACAGTTTCTGAGGATTAGGGGGTGGACATAATTCTGGGAACCATTATTCTGCCTACCACAAGTGAGTGATAAATGATAAATAACCCTTCACATTATTCTCGTGAACAATATGATGTAATACTTTTAAAATTTACATACCTGAGTTATTTTTTGTCTTTGGAGCTGTACCTATACACTAGAGAGAGAATTCTGTTGACTACTGGGGCCAAATAAATGTGTCGAGAAGGAGTGATTCAGAGAGATGGGGTCATAGGCAATAACCTTGTTGTTCTTCTATGTTTTCAACCCTGAACATATTTGAAGGATAACTGATTTGTTTATATATCAGAAACATTCCAGAAAAATATTTGTCCTTTTAAATATATTGTAGCTTTAGAAGCAGTTTCAGTGATTGAAAAGGTAAAAATTTTCATTTCACATTTTAAGTCACTTTTTAGCTGTAATAGGTTTTGGGATTGTCACTGATTTTCTGTCTTTATAGAAAACCAAATAGCTGCTTGATTTGGAACTCCTGAGTATAAATACAGATGCTCACGCCCATTAAAATTTGAATAAGAATGGCAGCATGGTGCCATTAATTCTATAAGGATTTGATGAATTTGTATAATATACTGTACATTACAAACTAACACAACACTATCATGAAATGTCATTATGACATTTTCCAGGTCATATTTTCATTCAGTATAAAAGAGCTCATTAGGGACTTAGGTGGCTTGGGATGGTTTGCTAGGTGGCTTACACACATGTTTAAATCTTCATGAAGTTTATGATGTAAGACAGTGAGGAAAAGCAGGGGACGGTAGAAGTTTTGCTTCCAGTACTGATTCTATTTTAACTGGCCATGTAACATTGGGAAGTTTCTTGATAATAATGGGCCTCAGATGCCCCATCTACCAAATGTCAAGTTTAGTGAAGAATTTCATCCAGGTTCAGGGTCAGAATTGCCAAATTTAGCAAACAAAAATGCTGGGTTCCCAGTTTAATTTGAATTTCAGATAAACAGTGAATACTACACAGTGGGACATATTTGTAGCTAAAATGATACATTGCTTATCTTTAGTTGAAATTTAACTGGTCAGCTTGTATTTGTGTTAACAAGATAAATTAATTTCAGGTATATGTGCTGTCACCCTCCCTCCATCAGCTGGAAGAGACACATTCCCTGTTGTGTTGGGGTCTGGCTTTTGATTTCTGTCAACACAGTGCTCCAGGGAGCCCCTACCAATCACTTAGAGTTGGCATGGATGACAAAATCCAAGCTCAGTAATTATTTATGGAATGAAGATAGCTGGCATCCCTAATCTAATGTTATCTTCATTTTATTTCTAAAGTTTGTTAATTCTAAAACACTTATATAGTGTAGGTATGAATAAAGGCGAACAAGAAATGTGTAATACAGAGTAGCACAAGGTTATGTGCAAATTGTAGAGAGACTGGTTTGAATGTGGATCTCAGAAAGGATTAAGGTTATATGTAATAATTCTCTTTTTCTGTTGAAAGCTTGAAATGGAAGATAGGATTTCAGGTATAGTTTGGATTAGAAGAACGATAGGCTGGAGAGCCATCAGAGGGGTTGGGCTCGGTACATTTGTGAGGTGTTCTCCTGGGTATTTTCATTTGCCTCCATATCTGTTCTCCCTTCCTCACTCTGCTTTGTGCCTCAGGAGGCCAGCGAGCATGTACTGTATCAATGGGATCGCTTGCTTTCTGGTTTCCAGTTAGATTTGGTAACTAGAAGGTAGAGAGTGGGAGGAGAGCAAGAGGGTATTTATTTCACATTAAATGGCCAAGGGTTGGTTGTATTCCTTTTAAAAAAGACTCCAGATCCTTTTTGGCATGTTCTTCCTACAGCTCTTACTCCCAGATTATGTGAATTACTCTCTCTGTGCCCCTTCAGATCTAGGAACAGTAATGGCTCCCTGCTGTTGCTAGTCCTAAGGCGATGTGCTCTTATTTCCCTAAACCCTCTCTCACCTTTACAATTGGTCTCTTTATTAAACTCTCCTCAATTAGTCATTTTGACTGTGCCATCTGCTTCCTGCCGGGCCCTGACTGGTACATGTGGGTGCGGTTATTAGCTGATTATATGACAATGCAGGGCTCATAGGGTTTAAGTCACTTGTCCAAGGTCACGTAACTCATAAGTGGCAGAAGTGGGACTCAGACTCATTATCTTCAAGTGAATTAGTAAGAAATAAGAAAGAAGAGAAAGTATGTTGGGAATTCCATGGGGAATCTGGTTATGGTCTTGGAAATATATAGTATACATTTTTTAATTGCCCTGGAAAATATTCTAAGGAAACAAACATACATCAACATCCATCATGTCTCTTTTTCATTTTGGAAAAGTCAGAATAACAATGCTTCTTATGTACCTATTCTTAGTCTTTGAAAAAATGGGAAATCAAATAAATTAATGATGTGTGATTCTTAGCCTAGTACTCTGTACTCTAGAATATGCTGCTTCCAATTCATTTTACCTATCTTGATCGCTTTTCTTGAAGTCCAAATGACTTTAGTTTTTAAAAAGAGGATCCTTCTGCAGGGCATGAATGTATTCTTGGTGAATTATTATTATTATTATTGTTATTATTATTATTTGACAAGTAGCTTGATATTCTTGACATTGAGTGCCTCCTTTGAGATAATTATGAATTAATTGGAATTAATTAACCTTTCTTGGATCAGACCATTTCCCATGAGTTTTCTTTGCTGCCAGCTAACCTGGGCATGGCAAGGAGGGACAAGTCCCGGGAACCCACGTCTCTCTGACCAGCAATATATGCTTTGGGCAGCCCGCCTGGCCATTCTGTTTCCGTTCATCATTTTATGCATCCTGAACTCACTCCACTTTCCCTCTTCTCCTACTAAACACATCTTTCCAAAGCTTCAGACTGCCTCACACTCAAGTTCTTCTTGACTCATGTCACTTTTCTGCTTCCTGCTTTATTCTTATCGGTACTTGCTAGGTTAAGATCCAGTGCTGGTTCCAAGAAACATGAGTGATATTGACAAGGCAGGAATATGGTACAGACATCAGGAGGAGGATGCTTCCTTTTATTTCTGGATGGAGAAGGGTTTGGTGGCTCCCAAAAGATCTAGTATGTTCTAAAGCCTTATGATAGATGATACATAGGCAGTGAAACTGGTGTATTAGCAGAGCCATTTGAGCAGAAGAAATAAGAAATTTTAAGTTCAATACTTAAAACACTGAACAATGGGCCAGCAGGTTTTTGAGGAGAGGTTTGGGTTTTATTAATGGAGAAGTTGCTGCTGAATGGTTTTATTTTAGCTAATTTCTTAAAACTAGAATTTATTCATGCTGTCACTCTAGGGGACTAAAGTGACAATGAAAGTGAATGCTTTTTCTTGTTTTAAAGTTTATTTTGAGAGAGAGAGATTATGTGCAAGTAGGGGAGGGGCAGAGGGAGAGGGAGAGAGAGAATACCAAGGAGGCTCTGTGGCAGTGCAGAGTCCAATGCGGGGATCTAACTTCATGAACCGTGAAATCATAACCTTAGGTGAAATCACGAGTCGGATGCTTAACCAGCTCTGCCACCCAGGATCCCTGTGAGTGTTTTTTCCATAAAGAATTTTCTTAGTGGATATGGAATCCAAGGAACTTTTTTCAACATCATATAATGCACCTACGTGAAGAAATTCTGCTATAGGGACTAGATAGGTCAGGGACTTTACTTTTGTCTCTGTTCTTCTTTCTTATTTTTCATCTCTGCTTCCCGAAAACTCAACCATATTGAAATGGACTGAGAGTAATCCGAGGGCTTTATTCTAAGAATCATCCATAGGTTACAGGCACACCAGCCAATTTTATGTGACCTTCCTGGCCAGAGAGAGTGGTGTGGCTAAGAGATGGTATGGAGACAGATGAGTCATTCTGAACATTCATCTTCATGCTGGAAAACCTAACATGTTTAGTTGGCATTGAACTTCTTTCACAGAGAGTTAGTTGTACCCAAACTGAACCCGTTATTTTTCATGGAACTCAAACTAGACCTGTTACTTTCTTCTCTGTAGGGACCACATAATTTGGGCAGTGTTTTCCTTAGTTACCAGTGGACTGGTAGCTGGCCTTGAACCAAAATGAACTGAGTGAGTCTGGTCATGACTGAAATGAAAATGTAACTGATTTAAGCCTCAGGTGTCTTTCCTTGGTGTTTTATTTACATTCTAGATTGAGGCATTGGGCCTGATAGCCACGGACAGGTGACCCTCAGCTTTACCCAGTCCTACAGCCCACCTTTTCATTCCATGCTTTGTCAATCAAGTATGTAAATCAGGTCATTTTCATTTCATAGTGGTAGTTGTATCAGTATTGAGAATCAGAATTGCTATTTTCTTTACTAAGATGTTATTTCCCATATATTCACACTGAAAAAAAAAAGGTGAAGAAATTTTAGCAACTCAGTAAAATGTTTCCCATTCAAATCAGACACGTTTGCATTGCAAATACTGCCACTACTCTTTGCCTATAGAGAATCTGTCTTTTTAACCCTTCAGGAGTGACTCAGGTTGCTTGGGGAACCCATAAGACAAATCAAAGAATGTAGATGAGACTTTTTTCTTTTTAACGGTTTCCTTGGGAGCAGGAGGGAAAGGCTATGCCGTAAGGGAAATAAAGATGGCTTTTCTGTAATTTTGAGAAGAGAAAAAGAGGAAGAATATAAGTGAAAGTGAAAGACAGTGAAATTAAGGAAGTTGGGGTATAAGACTCTGGAGAAAATGAGGGTCCAAGAAGAGGTTTGGGGATAGAACTGTGTTGTTTGTGCTTCCTGAAACAAGTGCTGAAATTATCCTAAATGGGTAAGATAGTGACTTCTGGAGGGGCACAGAACAGAGTATTTCCAACCCAGCTGCCTATAAAATATGTATCAAGACACAAGGTACCAGAGGGCTAAGAGCTGAGATAGGGATTAATTCGGGAGAAAAGCATGGTGATGTAGAGTTCCTGAACTTCAGGACATTCAAGCCACTGGTGTGCTCACTTTAATCCTGATTTTAGGTTTGTGTGTATGTAGGTTGACTACGGTTTGCTTTTAGAAGTTTTCCTAGCTATTATTTGGATGCTCCTGTCCTATATATTCATCTTGGCCAAGCATCCTACATGGTTGGATTACCTATGAACATAGAGCATTCTCCTTCCTTCTTATCCTGAGCCAGAGATCATTCCCTTTTGTATCTGCTGTTTTCCTTGGAAGCGTGAAGCATTAGCTTTAATCAGTTTATAGAGCCCCTGACCTAATTTTACATCTGCAATAAGATCACTATGAATTCTCTGCTTCCCCATGGAGGATAAAGCTCTGCCTTCCCCCTCCCCTCTGCGGTCTTTCTTTGTGATGGACGGTAGAGAGCCTGGCAGGCTCTGTTCCATACTGCATTGCTCCAAGAGCAAATTTATTTATATATTAATTTTTATATTAAAAAGATTTCTCATAGGGAGCCAAAGATTGAATCATAGGCGGAAACCTGATTTGAGGTTGAAGGCAGGATGGCAGCAAGCAATGTCAAAGATAAAAAGCTTTGGGAGTAGGAGGTGAGCAAGGATTAAAGATTTGCTTCCAAAGAGCTCTGCACCTCTCTCTGCCCCTTCAGTGCATTGGCACATGGTGAGCCTACTACTTGTGTATTAGGTTCCTTTTGTTCCATAACAAATTATCACAGCTATAGTGGCTTAAAACAATCTCCGTTTATTATCTCATGATTTCTGTAGGTCAGGAATCTGGGCTTTGCTTAGCTTGGTTCCCTGCTCAGGGTTTCATAAGGTGGGGATCAAAGTGTTGGCTGGGCTGTGTTCTCATCTGTAGGTTCAACTAGGGATGAATCTGCTTCTAAAGTCCCTCAGGTTGTTTGCAGAATTCATTCTCTTGGAGCTGTAGAATCCATGGCAGCTTGCTGCTTCAAAGCCAGTGTGTGTGTTTGGGCAGGGGCGGGGGGGGGGGGGGGGGGGGGGGCGGGGCCGTCTATGCTAATGGCTCTAACCTCCAGACACTATTTTAAAAGATGGCTCTGATTAGGTCAGGCCCACCCAGGATAATCTTCCTTTTGATTAACTTAGCCAACTGCTGAGAAATTTTAATTATATCTGCAAAATCCCTTCACCATTGCCATATTATATTAGTTAGAAGCAAGCCATAGGTTTGAGGCCCACTCAAAGGGAGGATATTATATGAGAATGTGGCTCATTGGGCATCACCCAAGGGAATGTCCTTTATATTTTATCAATCCTCCAAGCTACCCAGGGTCCAAAAAAATCTCATGTTCAGCACCACTGTATCATTTTAAGCAATGAAATGTGGTCAAAGGAGTCATTAGCAAAGTCATTTGTGAGTTTACTTAAATAGGGTTCATGTGGATAATAACCTAGAAATGGAAAGGAATTAGAGTTCATTTATAATTATATACCTCACTCAAGTGTGATATAACTACTCTCCATTTTTACAACTGCATTTATTCAGTGAATGCCTTGGACTTTTAAATATTTTGTTAAGTTTGATATCAGCCTTCTCTGGGATCTTTAGCACATGATAAATCAATTAAAAAATAATTTTTTTGCGTAAATAAGAAAGTATTATTTTAAAACAGTATGCACATTATTTTAAAACAACAGCATTTGAAGACTTGTAGTTCATTTTTGTAAAAATATTAATTTTTAAAGAATTAATGTATGAGAAAATAAAGGGGCATTTCCTTTCTAATACATTTGGGAAGAGATATTTAGGGGAGGGAAGCTCACTTTCCACTTCTTTTCTTTCTGTAATACCAACACAACATCAGTTATGCTCTAGATAATCAAAGTTCTCAAAATTATTCTGCATCTGGAAATAGGACTCTGCTTCCTTTCATTGTACTACCTTGATTCACAAACTCAAAGGGCATAGCCTAGAGATTGGTCCAAAGTACAGCAAAGTGTAATATCCTTTAGTTAAACAAATAGTTCCTGAGAATCAGGGATTTCATTCCAGAAATGAATCCTCAGAAGGAGGACTTCAGAAGACCAATGTAGGTAGAGAGTCCTGGAAGAGAAGAGGTTTAGCTTACCTATACTTATTAGTAGTTTTGCCTCTTCTTTTTAAGCTTCTTTCTGTTTTTCCCTTCTCCCTTGCTGTAACCTGTACTGCTTTTTTGATGGGAGCTTGTAACTCCGAAGCCAGTCTTTGGACATAGCCATTTGCCCTTTCTGTATACCAAGAATTTTCAGCTAGGCACATGACTTCCCAGTATGCATTTCCCAGCTTCCCTTGCAGCCAGGCATGGCCATGTGACTAACATCTGATCAATGAGATGTGAGTAGCAGTCATGTGGGCCACTCCCAGGTCATGTCCTTAAAGGAAAGGGACGTGCCCTCTCCTCTCCTTTTTTTCCCTTTCCTTTTGGCTGACTGTGAACCTGAAGATGGAGGTGAGATCCACCCTTCTGGCTCACATGATGGAAGCCATGTATTAAGGATGGCAAGGCATCAAGAGAGAAGGAGCCTCAATGCCATTAGAACTGTGGAGCCACTCTACCTATCCTAGACATTCACGTGAGAGAGAAATAGTCCTCTATCTTTTTTAAGGTACAATTAATTTGGTATCTTGGTTAAGTCAGCTAATTGTTATCATAACAAATGCAGCGGTTGAGAGGTGATTCACCAATGGTGTCCGGAGACAGCATAGTGGTGGAGAACAAGGCAGAGGCGGGGTATCAGGCAGACCTGGATTAACTTAGTGCCATTCTAACACCCACATCTGTGGCTGAGTCCTATTTTCATCTTTTGTAAATGGGGTTAATAGTAAGTGCCTCAGAGCACATGATGTGAAACCAAGGGATGAAAATTCAATGGAATTACAAAGTAGAGATGGTCTTTGTTCTCATAGAACTCAAGGTACAGAGGGGGAGATACATAAGTAGGCATATGCATAACTAATGCCAAATTGTAAGCAGTGCTGCAGAAGAGCAAGGAAGATGATGAGCGGGGGATTCCTTAGAAGTGAAGGGATTCCATTAGAGGGGTACGGTGAGAAGGAAGCAGCCATACCAAGTGTATCACTGTGGCCCTATTTGATATGCCTGCATCAGACCACAAGGATGTCACTTACTCTTCTCTGGCTCTTAGTTAACAAAGTTGCACTTAAAGTACTTGAATTTGAGGTTGGGCTGTCCTCACCAACTAGCTTGTGTGCCTCACAAGGGCAATGTACATGTTCACCTTGCTTGTTGCTGAAAATACGGGAGACACTATTATTAGTGAAGTGAAAAATGGCTAATGATCAAAGCACAGATTGCATATCTTCTAAGAGAGGTTTAGTCTTCAAAGACAACTGGATTGGAGGTAGGCTAGCAAGGTGTGATCTCTGAGAACTCTGTAGTCAAGTTACTTATATAATCATATTTATACTGAATTCTTAATAACACAATACATGCCAAATAGAGGGAGTTTAGTAAGTATTTGTTGAATAAATGAATGAGTTTCTAGAAGTATTCCAATTCTCATGGTTAGAAATGTCAACCTGATGAACATTCTAATAATGAGGGCTGTGCAAAAGTGGAATGAGCCCCTTGGGAAGGTTGACTTCCCTGTTGTTGGAGGTGTTAAACAGAATCTTTCAGGATTTGGGGCAGGATGTCATGCTCTGAATGGAGGGCCTTGTCTTCTGAATTCCTGCCAACCCTGAGAGACCATGTTCTTGAGGTTTATACTTGAAGCAGTTGAAACTTATTCTTAAGGTGTTTCTTATCATTTTTATTGGAAGAATCTGTGTGTTCCGAAGTTACTTAAATGGTCTGACTTCTGTACCAATGAGTCATAAATTCTGAATGGCATTGAGTTCTCCTGTGTTTTTTGCACGTGGAAGCTGTTGAAGCCTCTGGAGACCAGAGGCAAGGCTTCCAGTCCAGGTTTTTTCATTTCACACCTATGCGTCCTACAGGGACCCTCTCACTCTGAGCTCCATTAACAATAACCTTTCCATATTTCCATCATGAAAGTCCCCATGTTAGATTATAATGATCTCTTTTTGGGTCTGTTTCCACCAATAAATTATGACTTCCTCGTGAGTATCTTATTCCTATTTTATCTCTGTGTCTGACACCATGCCTAGCCTTGATAGGCGCTCAATAAATATTTCTTGAGCTACTGTACTCCTGGGGAGAGAAAAAGGGGAAAGAGTTCTCTGATTTTCATGGATAAAGAAACTACATTGTAGAAAAAGTAGAAATTGCCACAGCTGGCATTCTGGGAATGTCATCTTTCTAGGTGTTTCACTGTGGATTTCTAATCCACTATGGAAGCTTATCCATACACACAAGGGGGAACCCACAGAACTCATGTGAGATGAGAGGGTGAGATAGACATACTTCTGTCCCACCTAGTTTTTCTGTCCCCGTACTGTGGCATACCAACTTGACTCTTTCCCTTTCCCTCCTTCCCCTTCCACCATAGCCTCACCCATCTCTTCTCATTACTGGCTTTCGCAACCCTACTGCTTCTCACCATTTTTGGATTCCCAGCCATTCTTGGGAAGAGATAGTGAAGCGTCTGTGAGCCAGCATTTGTTCCTGCACTTCCTTACAGTGACTAATGGGTAACACCTGTCCTGTGGATTCCCTCTTGCACTCTTATGATTGGATTTATCACTGCAGTAGTTTAACCATAACTAGAAAAATGTAGCTCTCTAAAGTCCCTATAATGTGGAGGTTCCTAATGTGGTTTAAGTTATTCTTTGTGTCATAAATAACACAGACGGCACTATTATGGACCAATACCCTGAAAAGAAAAGGCACTAAGATAATAAATAACACACACAATAGGGGCTTGAGCAGAGTCATGGAAATGCTTTGGTTCCTGATGGAGGACAGGGACATAGGTGGCTTCTAGGAAGGCTTGGGATTTCAGGGCTCAAGCTTGGAGAGAAATGTCATCATGTCTGTGAAAACCTTTCCAATTAATCTAACCTAATTGTGCAGGAAAGGGATTTCACACGGTCAGAGGCCAAGGTCAGCCTGGTTTCCCACCCTAGGAAAAAAGAGAAGAGGAATCAATCTGTTGGTGTATTTTCTTATCCTGTACATCCCCTATTATTGCCAGGAAAAGGGAAGAGGGTACAAGCAAGCCCATGATATGCATGAATGACCTCAGTCCCTGCAAGGACCAAAAGCTGCATTTTGTGATCACCTGTCTTTCCATCTATTCTATCTCTTGTCATTTATCCTGTTGCAAGTAGTTACCATTTTTACTGGATTAGGCCTATCAGATTATACTCTAAAGATGAAGAAAATGCTACCTCTCCAACAAAATGGTTTCCACTTTACCTCAAAGGCTCTCATTCTCTTTGCTTTGAGGAAAAGAGAAAGAGAGAGAGACAGTGTGTGTATGTGGTGCCCTTTATTTGGACTTTCATCTTAACCCGGGAAACACCTGGTCTTCTATTTCCTTCCTTCTCATGTAACTCTTCATTGATTTTCTTTAAATCAAACAAGCCACCATCACAGACTCTTAGAAAAGAAAGTCAGCCATGAAGAAGCCCTGGGCTTGGAATAGAAACCAATCTAATTTTAGTTGCCAGTGAGCATCTGTAAGCAGTGGACAGTGGTCAGAAGTTCATCTTGGCGTGCGTTGTCAGGACGCAGTTGCAGATGGCCACTGTCACCCAACTTCCTGGGGGCGGGGGTAGGCCAGGGGGAGCCCTCCCTGATGACATTTTCTGCCATGATGTCCTGATAAGGCAGCTTGTCTACTATAAGTAGGCCTTTCATTCTTTAAAAAATTTTCTCTCATATATGCATTAATCTCTTGCCAGCATCATGGGTGGGGGTTGATGTTCATCACTGTGATGTGCAGCTAGACTCCACACTCCAGCTTTTCTTCATGGGAGATCCTATTCTTTGCCTTTGGCTGAAGTCAGGGGCCCGGGCTGACCATGAACCATTAGGAGAATTCTGAAGACATATCTGCAGGATCCCCAGCCTTTACAGACCATCCCTTCAAATCCTATTATAAGGACACTGCATTATTTTTTAAAAAAATTAATTGTTTGATTTGTTAATACTAATAAATTCCAGAAGTTCTTGTAGGATTTTTTAAAAGGAAGAAGTAATGTGAAGAATTACTCATATATTATGTTCTGTCTTGAAAAAATAGCCCAGGCCCTATCTACTTATTCATATAATTAAAACTAGGTTAGTGAGGGAGATTATAGACTTCCTAAGACCATCAAAGTTTTGAGCTCCAGAATTTTCCCACCCCTCTTTGCCCTCCTCTGTACTTCTTTAATTCAAATTTATGTATGTCATTATATCTGACTTATGCAGACCACAGTCTTGAACACGGGACCTTGTTTAGCAAAAGGGAGAAATCTTGGGAAAGAACATAAAATGGTTGGGAAGAAAGGGACCTTAGAGATCAACCAGGAAGTATAGAAAGTGATTGTATTAAATTGCCTGAATTCAAGCCATGACTCAGTAGCTGTGTCCATGTGGAGGAGTTCATCATCTAGCCACACCGCACCTCTCTGAAATGCAGCTTCCTCGCATGTGAAATGGGAATAATAGCATCTATTTTGTAAACTTATTCTGAATATTAAATAAAATTGTGCTGCAAAGTGTAAATGCAATAAAAGTTATCAATACCATCATCATCATCATCTAGTCTAAAGTTCTGGGGTCTTTCTTGGAAGGGAAACTGGGACACTGAGAAGTCTACCCATTTGCCCAGTAGCTCAGAGCTATAAGCAGAAAGGACCCCAGCTGAACCTTTGCTTAAGTGAATTCCATATATTATGTAACATACAGAAACTTACTACTCTCCTCTCCCATTTTTTTCCCTCCGATGTTAAATTTTCCTCTTCCTTCAACTGAAAGAGAGCATATGTAGAAAAGTCTACTCCCAATGCAGATCCATAAAGCTAGGTTGATCAAAAGAACAAGTCTGAGAAACAAAGCAGCCTCTTATGAGAACACAAAAGTCAGATTGAGGAAAAATTTGTGCGTTTTTCAGTTACCTCTGTGTCATTACCAACAAGATTCTAGCACAGTGGAGTGTATGGCACCTGATTCAGCAAGGACAGCGATGAGCCAGAGATGCAGGTATGTGCCATGATGTTCATATGTGCCAGAGAGAAAGAGAGATGTCTCTTCCATAGCAATGCTCTCTGATCGCCGGACATAAAATGTGCCAACTCCTCTCTACCAAGGGTGAAGAAGTTGGTTCCCATACTGAATTTTCTTCCTTCCTTTACTCCATTTACCATGAAAGTGAAAAATAGTTTTGGGTGGACACCACACGTGAATAGATCTAGGACACACCAAGGGAAGGGAAAGATAGCAGGTCATGCTCTAGAAGTGTTTTTGCATGGGAACAATTGAATGAGTTGAACTGAATTGATGTAGGTTCTGTGACCAATATATCCATAAATCAGTAAGTTTTGAAGTTCCTACTGTGTGCCTTGCTGTGTACAGAGCCCATATGGCATGAGTTCTACAGAAGCTGGCAGTGTAGTTGGAAAAGACGAAATACATGAAACATTTGGGGAGCAGTCCAAGAGAATAACATTGAGCTCCTTTATACATACACACCCGCACAGTTGATTCTTATTATTTGTGGCAGTTGTGTTCTATGAAGTCATTGCAGACATTGAATTAACAAAAACTGAACTTTGCTACTAGGGAAATACAGGATTTGGTTCCTGAAACCCTCTGGTCACAACATTTTATCAGCTGCTCCACACATAACCTTGTTTTCTATGTGTTTCTGTTTAAAGGCACTTGAATATATGTTGCTGATTCATGAACTTTGAACTCACAGCCAAGAGCCCTGTGAGTCATGCCTGGAGGAAAGCTTATCTAGTACATGTGTTTTCTCCGAAAGGTCCGTCACAGCCTTCTTGTGCCAGAACACCAGCCGGCACGTTGGCACTCTTGTTTTGGGGCCATTTTAAACAATGAAATCGAGACCACAACAATCATCAATATACAAAAATTTAAAAAAGCAAAAAGGCAAAAAGAAAAGAAACTGGGACTCAATAGCTGTAGAATAAAAGGATAGTTGTTTACAATGTGAGTGTTGAAACCAGGAGACGGCGCATTGCCTCGATTGACCACAGCTGGGAACGGGCACAAGGGTGACTCAGAATCCTTGCCTCTCTGGGCACATCTGTGAAAGTGCCAAGTACTCTTCACAAGTGGTGAGTTTGGGGTATCAAATGAGTATTAGTGAGTAGGCAGATTCACAAATACTGAGGACCCACTGTACCTCCAAATGTTATTTGGTATTATTGGAGGTTCTATGCTTCTGTATGTGCTGTGGTGAATGAGGGAAGGAAACAATCAGTGAAGGTTTGCTGGAATAAGGGAAAATTTCATGGGGGAGGAAAGATTCAAGTTGCACTTTTAATTTGTTTTTAATGTTTATTTTTCAGAGAGAGAGGGAGAGAGAAAGGGAGGAGATAGCATTAGTAGGGCGGTGGGGGGGGGGGGTGGCGAGGTTGTGCAGAGAGAGACAGAGACCGGGAATTCAAAACAGGCTCCAGGCTGTGAGCTGTCAGCACAGAGCCTGATGTGGGGCTCGAACTCATGAACCATGACATCATGTCCTGAGCTGAAGTGGGAAGCTCAACCGACTGAGCACCCCAGACGCCCCTGGAAATGCGCTTGTAAGGATAAGTAACATACATGCTTTTCAGAGAAGAGGGGCTCCAACAAATGTGCAAAGATAGGAACGATTTTGTGTTGATGGGGACGTGAGGAGGCTGATCTAGAGGTCAAAGAATGTCCATCTCAAGGAGTAATGAGAGGTGAGCTTAGATGTGGCTGATGGACATTGATTACTTTTGCCCTCCTTGTACCCATCCCCCCTCATCCTTACATTGCCTGAGTCTTCCTTTAGAAACTTTAAAAATTTTTTTTTAACGTTTATTTATTTTTGAGACAGAGAGAGACAGAGCATGAATGGGGGAGGGGCAGAGAGAGAGGGAGACACAGAATCGGAAGCAGGCTCCACGCTCTGAGCCATCAGCCCAGAGCCCGACGCGGGGCTCGAACTCACGGACCGTGAGATCGTGACCTGAGCTGAAGTCGGAGGCTTAACCGACTGAGCCACCCAGGCGTCCCAGAAACTTTTTGAGTTTCTCTCACTCCATCTGTATCATTTGCATGGAGCCAATACTTCCCTCGTCCTCAAGGTGGACCGTGACGCTGGGCTTGGCCAGTCAGGATGCTTCACCTCTTTGACCACAGGGACTGTAGTAAGGACTTGGCATTTCATCCACAGCCAGTGAGAGTCACCTCTGGAAGTGTTTTTCTGCTAAGACTGACAGTTGCAAAAAAGATGAAGCTTGGAGCTTTTGGGGACTACCAGGAAGAGAGAATATGTCTGAAAATAAAACCAACACAGAGTGAAAAGAGGGACAGAGAGACAACAAAGAGACAGTGAGTGAGACTGGGTGTCAGTTTTTAAAAGTAGCTGGATCTCACCATGCCTAAAAGAAACTTGAGCCTTTTCAATTGTGTGAGCCAATTGAATCAGTGCATTTTTGTTTCTTCACATAGAGCTGGGTTACATCCAGAAGAGCAGGATAGTAAGTAGGTGTCCAAGTGAAGCAGTTTTGAATAAGGAACAGACACCTCCTCTAAATAGATTAAGTATAAAAAAAAAAAAATCTTGCTCTAAACCACAGAAACTCACATGGAATCCAAACACAAGAGGTTTACCAAGTCCTCAGAAAAACTGGAATTGCGAACTGAGAACTCGGGAATTAGGGTTATTCCCCTGTGTATCGAAGGCTGCATGGCTTTGCTCATCTCTTTCTCTGGAACCCGGCTCCGTTCTCCTTTCTCTCTTTCTCTGCTTACAGATTTTGCTCATGGCTGGCCACAGTGACCTCGACTTTTTACACCATTCCCAGCGTCTTTGCCAGCCCAGTTTGTCACAAAACCAGTTCTAAAACCCCAAGAAGGGAACTTTATTGACTTGGTTCAACTTTTCTTGAAAGACTAGCCTGTAGATTCTTTCCTCAGGTTAGAAAGAACTCTGTTCAGGTCCAGCTGATATAAAGCGTCAGAGGTAAAGATTGTACTATGACAGTAACAGACATCTCTGATATGGATGAGGCTAGAACTGAAAAGGTTTCCAAGGTCAGATGGTTGCATTTGGGCTTGAGGCTGTGGCAGTAGGAGGCCAGAGATCTCAGAAGATAGCTCAACCATTACCTTCCTGTGAGGACCTCTAACTTCCTATTTTTGAACATGAGAAGATGGGGATTAAAAAAAAGACATTTATATTGAGAAAATTATTTTATTTAAAAATATTTATCTTAAATATATGTTCATAATATATTATGAAATATATTAATATAATTAAATGTGTGTGTATATATATATAAATCCATACATATATACACGCTCTATACCTATGCCTTTCCTCATATTTCACTCCCTTTGACTTGCTTTTCTTTTCTAAATTCCTATTAAGGTACATGTGCCTGTCTATCAATGTATCTATACGATTATATATAAAGATGCATAGTCAGGCATTGGTTTGCAATTTTTGTGCATACAAGGATGGACATTTTGCAAGTTGATACACAGTGTATCCTTGATTGAGGGTAATATGTGTGTTTTTAAAAACCAGAATGTATTATGACCCTATTTCTTAAAACCCTTCAGTAGTTTTCCATTGTACCTTGCTTTTTCCATTCATGGCTCTCTAATCTAATAATTCTAATCTAATAAACACATATAATTATGTATTTATGCATTATTTATTGAAGACACTATTCTCAGTGCCAAGTGCAGTGTGGGCATGTAGGACCTGTTCAGTACACATTTGTTGAATGCGGGACTGAGTGACTTTGTGTCTATGGATTGAAGGACCTTCCTGCAATAGCTCTTGAGTTCCTCCCAGAGGTTCTCTGTCCACACATCTTGAATAATGATTTTGAGGTATTCATGGATTCTAGGAACCCAGGTCTGTTTATTATCCACAACAGAGTCCCCATGCTTTAATTAGACGGATGCAACACACTGACTTTCTATTGAGTTTTCCAACAGATGCAACTATAGGTATTTTTCAGAACAACGGCCAGACCAGTAGACCTCTAGGCCTCATTTTGAATTTTTACGCTCTTTTGATGGTTATCATAGTCCCCTAGGTTGTTATTTAGTCAAATTATGTTCATTTTATCGCCTCTGCCTTTCCTCATATTTCACTCCCTTTGATTTGTTTTTCTTTTCTTTTCTAAATTCCCTTTGAGGCATCACATTACCCCTAATTGCCTGCAATGTTGCAAGTCTGGTCTCATTGCTGACACACAGACACAGACTCTTAGCCATGGTTTGGGATGCCCCTGTGCATGGCTGAAAATGTTACTAGCTCAGAGAATTGCTTCACTGCAGTCCTTGCCTAACCTCCTGATGGCTCTTTACCATGAGCTCACGGTTTTGTTGTTTTCTCTATTGCTGCCATCCAGGAATCCCCTTCAAGTTAAATTCCGTCTTTAAGTTTATTCATCCCCAGATAGATCATCTGCATTTTTTCAGCCAGAGCCTCATTGTGTTACTTTTGACATCTATTACTAAGATTCACGTATAGCTTGGTATTGTGTGCCAGTCTTCAACTGCTGTTGGGAACACCTCCCAATTCAGTGTCATCTGCAGATGTGATTATCATGATAATAGTAATAAGATCTTCCTCTCTCTTTCTTGATTCTTAATAAAGTTAGGAAAGCTGTGTATCTTTGCAGACCGTACACTTCAGACTTCTTCTCACAGCTCTTGTCAGTATCTACTGTTTGCTGGGCTTGGTTTGGGGTCTGTTTTTATTTCCTGTGACAGTGCTGAAGGATACACCCAGACTTCTCTTTATTAAAGGGCTCTTCAGTTGCAATTTACCAAACCTAGGGGAAGCTTTCAGTCTTGGTTTCCTTCTCCTTTTTTTGGTTCCGTCCTCTCCACTTCCATCTCAGAGGTAAGGTATATATCCCCTGACCCCCTAAAGGAGATTGTAGAATGCTAATGGTTGAATGGATGAATGAGGCTCTCAGGCTCTAGGCTGCATACTGCCCTGAGGTTAGTGAATGCACCTTGGGAAGCCAACGAAGTGGTTACTTCCCATTGGTCTGATAGAAGTTGTGGTGTTCTTTTTGGCAATTCAGTCAATTTCTGTGCCAGGCTGCCCTTCAAGGAAGGAGCTTCTGTCATCTTCCAGAACAAACCTTGCATTCTTGCTTTTAACTCAGCCCCTGCATGTATCCATTGCATGAAAGTCAAACCTTACATGTTGTAGTGCATTCCACTGTATGTGGCATTGGTGCCCTGCCTTACCGTTCTCGTCTCTTCCCTAGGACTCTGCTATGTAGTCACACATAGGGTAGTATCAGGAAGGGTTGCCCCCTGCGTTTCAGCTGTATTTGTAGTACTTTTATTTCTCGCTTTTGGCCTTTGTTGTGTTATTCTCTGTATGTTTTTGAGTGTTTCAAATGTTTTATAAAAACTTACAAAAATCAAAGACAAGGATTTGCCCTTCCGAGGACCACCTGTTTACCAGGGAAGACTTGCGTAGTATTAGCCACTAACAAATGACACGAAAGCACTACGGATGAGATGTGTTTGCAGTCCTGTGGCTCTGGAGATGGGTGAGCGACCTCGACCCAGTTGGAAGTGGTGGTAGCATTACCTGGGCTGGTGGGAAGGGAGTCACATAAGCAGAAAAAGCTCAGAAATTATCCTTAGGACCAGTCTTGAAGAGTGAGTGGAGTTCACCAGGCAGACAAAACAGTAAGGATATTTTAGGCAAAAGGTATAAACAGATAAAAATAGATAGTACCTTTGGAAAGCACAAGTGGCCCAGTAAGGCCAAAATGAGTGTATTTGGGAGGCTGGGAGACTTGGGCTAGTGATTAGTTTGGAAAGGAGAGTTTGGGAGAGATGAGGTCGCTCATGCCAGGCAAAGACATTTACATTTTACCCTGTAGGCCCAAGGGCTTTTAGACAGCAGAGTGATGTGACCAGATTTGCATTTTAGGAAAGCTGAGCTACAAGTTGAATATGGGGCAAGCCTGGAGGCAGAAGTAACGGGTCTTGAAGGACGGACAGGTGGCATTGCTGGGAACAGCACACTAGGCACAGAGAACAGAAGAGCATCAGTACAAAGGAGGAGAATAGCATATGTTTGTATGAAATAAGGAGAAAATAAGCATTTTCCGCAAAATTCTTAACCATGATCAAATTTGAAAGCTGCCAATCAAGTCTATGAATTTACAGCAACTCTGCACTGAAGCTTCTATGTTTCCTGTTGTACAGTATAAGGGTTGATAAGATTTTTTTTATTTGTGGAACTTCTTTGCTTTGTCATATTTGTTCTTGGTTTAAAGCCACACGTTGTTATTACCCATCCTTAAAGCATTGTCAGTAGGGAACTACAGCAATTATAGCCCAAAATATTTAAAAAGAATTGTTGAATGACGAGGACTGAAGAGACTGTAAAGGGTCTTGAATGCCAGACCGGGAAATGTAAACTTTATTTACATGGTATTGAGGGATTCTTCCAGGTTTTTCAGAAGGGATGACATGCATCGAGTATAGCTTTAGGGAGATGTAAGTTCATGGTAGACGGAAGCAATCAGACAATGAAATCAGGGAGACCTGTTTTGTTTTGGTATAGCCTCTGTAGATTGGATTTTTGACTTACCAAGTTGTCACTATGTCCACTTTACAAATGATATTGTTCTTTTGCCCATTTCACACATCTTCATCTCTTTCCATGCCATATTGCAAAAAGCCTCTGCAAAGTTTCAAATGTTAGATTCTGGTTTTTTGCAAGAAAATTCTCAAACAGTGATTCCAAGTGGTTTCTGAAACCTAGCTAATAGAATATTATGCCCATCTTCTTTTCCTCTTACTGTATGTATTTGTAAACAAAGGATAGAAATCTCTCTCAGGAAAAATTTGACAAGTCCTCTTCAGGTGTACGATTACAAAATAGACTCTTTGCCAGGATATGGAGCTTGAATTCCAGGTGCTTCTGTGAGGAATCAGTGATGACTACCAGTTTTGGAACTTGATTAACTGAATGCTGTTCATGCTATTTAATTAGGAAAACTGGTAGAGACCTACCATGGTAGGTGTGTGTGTGTGCACGCGTGTGTGTGTGTGCGTGCACTTGCGTTTGGTGGAGGAGAGAGGATTCTCTTTGGCAGTGTTAAATATAAGATGCCCGGTAGCCATGTAAGGAGAAAAACCAAGTTAGAAATGTGTGTGTGTATACAGATATATTTATATGTATGTGTGTGTGTGTGTGTATATACATATATATGTGTATATATATACATCTGTATCTTTGGCTATTTAAGGGTGTTGACCTGGAAGATGTATTTAGGAGTAATCAACATAGAAATTTTTGTGTTGTTATTGTTAAATCCACAGGCCTGATTAGATCACCTAGTATATTAGTCAGGGTATGCTAGGCTCTGCTGCAGAAACAAACACACCTTGGAAATCTTAGTGATTCGACAGAGTAAGGTTTAGTTTTTCTTCAAGACAGATGGAAATGTTCTGGGCAGGTGACTCTCCTATAAGCAAGGACTTCAGGAATATAGCTTCTTCCACTATGGGACTCTGCTAGCATAAGTACCAGTGTCTACCTAGATATATGTATTTGTTTTCTATTTGTCCTTCTGTTTTTGTGATTATTAAAAAAGATTAATAAAAATTTATTTAAATTCAATTTCAGAATTCATAGAAAGCTAATAAACTATAACAGAGCCCTCATTTTGAAAAGTATGTATTTTGGCAATTAAAAAAAAAAAGCCAGTCTCTTAAAAGTAGATAAATTTAGACTCCAGTTAATTAGATACATGGGAAATTTTGGTCTGTTTTGTTTTTACATGAATGATCCTTTCAGGGCATTTGTTATCTTGCCTAAGGAATGATTCATAGTGCTTGATAATTTGGTTAATTTAACTTTGATGTTGGAGGAGCCCAAACGGATTCATGCCACTATCTAGACGGCTGCTGCTCCATTGCATTGATATTTTAAGAAAATTGACCCTCGGTGCAGGAAATAGTCTCATCAGTGAACCCCCACTCAACATAGGACATAAGTCTCAGGGGGCTGGAAATAAGCCACGTGCTCTCCGGAGGGGCTTTTCTAATCCGTTGGCCCTAAAAGATAACTCTGTATTTAGTATTCTGTCAAGAGACTATAGAGGTGCTGTATTTATGTATCATGACTGAGAATGGTTTAAAACTAAGTGCCATCAAGCCTGCTTTTGTTCCATATATGAGAAAGAGATTTATAACAAAAAGCATAAATAAGAGACAAAGGAACTCTGAAATTTCTTTTTTCTTCTGCCTGCCTTTCCCTGTTCAGTGATAGAACAATTTATGAATCTGACAAATCCTCCCCTAGATAATGGTAAGAGTAACATAGTGTTCAGCTGAGTAATCCCGGGCCACTAAAGTTTATTGGACTGTGGAGCCACAGCAGCAGGATTGACGCAATAATCAAATGACATGCTTGATTTGGGCTCCCCCTGTCTCTTTCTCCCCGCCCGCTCCCCCATTTCCCAACCCCCCTCCCTTTTTCCTGCCTGTGCCTAAGGAAAACTAAATACAGGGAATTTGAAATCAAATAGGTTGGCAAGGGTAGACTTCCAATTTCCACAAGCAACATTCACTCAGAAAGTATGAGAAGTCTGTGCCAAAAGGTTAAATGAAAAGAAGGAACGTGGTTGTAAACACGTTCCGACTGAATTTTTGGTTTGGATTCGAGTAACCTAAGAGCAGGAAGAGAAGCCTATTCTGACAGCCTCACTCTTCGGCCAACACTGAATTGTTGGGACACCAGAGACATCATCAAAGGATGTCAATAACATGAGTTAAACTAGTGTTGATTGTTCAGAATTGGCAAGAAGACAGAAATTTAGGCACTAAAAAGAAACTCAGCTGTGCTTTGAAAACTGTGGACTGCATGTAAAAGCAAAGTTTTTTTAAAAGTCGCTTAATCCAGTACTTCAAAATGGCAGCTGCAGGCTGCATCTGGCTGTACGTTTACTTAGTTTGGTCCTCACGGACAATTTCGTAAAGTTGAATTTTAATGCCGTCAGGGTGGATTTGCATAGTCCAGTCCACCAAGGGGTTTCACCTCTTTCTATTCTGCCTCTTCTACATATACGTACCTTACCCCCTGGCTCCTGAGGGAGTTTGTGGTTGAGTCATGAATCCGTCTCTTGCTCTAGTAGGACCAGGGAATGACTTCCAGTTGAAAAGAAGTGGGAATCTTATACTAGCCTCTTCATTCTTTGCTCTTAAGAGGATGGAATTCAGGTGAAATGGCTAAATGTTACCATTGTTCAGGGGAAGAAGTTAACATATTTTGAGAACACCACTAGGAATGACACCCAGCCCAGGAGACCTCAAGCTTTTTCAAGACAGTGAAAGAAAAAGGTCTCTCAAATATCAAGAAACATACTTTATAACCAGAATAGTCTGTGATGAATGGGGTAATAATATTCCACCCAGCCTATAAAGAAAAGTGGTATGGACATTATTGCTTTTTTGGACACTGGAGCAACTGTATCACTCATTTCTGAGAGGTTGTCAAAAAAAATTGAAGGGTTTAAATATATGACCTTTTACAGGAATTACTTCAACAATAGCTTATTCTACTGAGTCCACTGAAGTTGCGGTTTGCAACAATGAATTTCCTGTTGCGAGATGCAAATTGTGGGCTAATTGCAGGATTTAATCCAATCTGTTAAGGGCAGTACTTGAAAGATCGGTTCTTGCGACACTCTTTTATTGGTTGATACCAAATACATTCTGTCACAGAGGAGAAATCACAGAAGAAAATTGAACAAAGAGAAATGGTAATACTCAGAATGCAAAAGTGGTCAGAAATAGGGACTGATCTTGAGGCACAGGGATTTTACTTTGTGAATCAAGGTGGTAATGAAACAACAGAGCCATCTGGATTGATGCAGAACACTGAGCCCTCCGAAAAACAGGGCACAATATATAGATGCCAACCACGTATGTACAATATAGCAAAATAAGAAAAATGAATGTACGTTTCTTCTTTGGTTAGTCACTCTCATATGAGACACCATGCCATTATACCTGCCTAGACCATGCACAGGATCTAGTCTGAATGACAGCATTTCAGAAATACCAGGGTGAGGTAGGAGAGAATGTTTATTGAAATAGATAATTGAAAGCCCCATTTCTAGCCTGTCAGTGTTGCCAGCTGAATAATTGAGTCTGAAGCCCTGAGTAAACTCCATCTATAGATGAGCTGTTCAGATTAAATAGTGTCACGTGTCATCATGGACAACTCCCTGGATCTTCTCTGTCAAACACCATATGTGCACACCAGAAACATATCCAAAGGCGACTGGCAAACGTCTTTAGATAATGAGTACAAATTAATAACTAGTTTTGTACATCACAAGAGATCATGCCATTTTAATGTTATGCCCTTTGGCTGAACAAATAGGACAAAGATCTTTTAGATACTAATGAATAGTGTCTTAGAAGGATTAATTTGCCCAACTTTTTGCTGAGTTGACATCGCAGGCAACATGGCTTGATTTGTTGAGTCTGTGGGACTCTGGTTGGCTCTGTGGGACTACAGAAAAGAGAGAGTTTGAGCTTGAAGCTTTAAAACTATTATCTAAGAGGGATGTCATTCTGGATTCTCAACGAAGCAGCTTGTCATAGAGTCACCATGTACGGTTGTACAGGCTGCACCCTCATTCATATCAGTGTAATATACATGAATGGTGCCCCCTGGAGTTGGCTGTGCATAGCCAGGGGAACTGTTTGCGGTGGCTCTAAAAGCTTCTTAGATTGCTCAGCATTACTTTCTAAGGACATTGTGTAGTAAGAGTGTGATACTCCATTGAATTAACAAGAATTTGGTTGTAACGATTTATAGTCATTCTGATTAAGAATATAATGGCTCTTGTTTTTTGTCATATATGGGAGGTATAATTATGTTTTCTAATAAAAATCAGATCAAAGTTTTTAGCTATTAGACTTCCATATGCTAAAAGTATAGATAATTGCCATTATTGGCTACAGAACAGGGAAATGGGCATTCTCTTAAATTCTTATAAATTAGTATAGCTTTTTAATTTTTAGGGAAATTTGGAAATAGCTGTTGCATAAAAAAATGTGTGTCTGCTCTGACCAATGAATCTCTTTAGGACACGAACAGAAATGCTTTCACAACGGTACGGTGTATGTATGAGTATTGTCTACTGGAGTTTGTAATGACAAAGACAGACATTCAGACAGTCAGATGTCTTCCAAAGTAAGAATTTGATTACATCAACAGTGGGCTGTCTGTCTTTGCAGCGGACTGCTATGAAATGGTCCAAGAGTGAAGTAGATCCACTGACTGCCTGTACAATGTCCAACATTTGCAGGCATGTGCAGCAACCATGTCTGTTTATAAGACCTGACCTAAAAGAGACCCAAGATAAATCATTACATGGAAAAAAGCAAGTTGTAGTACAGTATTTAGAGTATGATCCCATTTATATAAAAATTAAGTAAATAAAAATGACACACACACACATATGGAAACAATTCAGTATGAATAAACACTGAATTGTTGCCTGGGATTATCTCGGGAGGATGAGATTTTAAAGGACTCTTGTTTCCTATGACATGGACTTCTGTACCTCAAAAAAATTGGCGATGACCAAAAAAGCCTCTTTAAAACTTTGTCGTTAGAAAAAAATAAGCCTGCCATCTTCTGAATGGGAGTGCATTTAGTCACATTTACAATAATGAATTCTCATGATAAGGTGTATCCCCCAAGACAAGGAGAGACTGGGTGCTGAGCCCAGCTCAGCGCTGATTCCTGCTCTGTAGAAGGAAAGAAACCTGACACTTCCCCAATAATGGTGACCACAATCTTCTACAGTGGTTACTTGCTCTGTGTGCTTCAATCCAAATTTTGACAACATGCTGCTATGTGTATAAAACTGACATTTCAGATAAATAGTCACAAAACGGGTTGACCACTTTCACTTCCACTCCTCCAGGAAGTCCTTGTAGTTTTTGTGTATCACTGAGGGATCAAAATGGCTCAATATGAAGTATGTTTCCTTGGCCTAGTAGAAGACCAGAACCCATCCACTTGTCAAGTGCTGTTAGTGGTAGAGGGGTTCTTAACCGTTTCGGTGGGAGGCACTTGTGAGAATCTCATGGAGGCTATGGAAACAATAACCAGTCTACCTACATACTCGCTTCAAACATCATTTTGTACATAACTTGGGGGCCCTCTGCCCTTTTAGAGACAGTCCATTAAGGTACTATTTTTTAATTAATTTATTTAAATTCAAGTTAGTTAACATAGAGTATAGCATTGGTTTCAGGAGTAGAACCCAGTGATTCGTCACTTATATGTAACACCCAGTGCTCATCCCATCAAGTACCCTCCTTAATGCCCAACACCCGTTTAGCCCACCCCTCCCACCCATCTCCCTTCCGGCAACGCTCAGTTTGTTCTCTTTATTTAAGTGTCTGTTATGGGTGGCATTCTCCTCTGTTTTTACCTTATTTTTCCTTTCCTTACTCTATGTTCATCTGTTGTGTTTCTTAAATCCCACATATGAATGAGATCATATGTTTGTCTTTTCTTTAACTGACTTATTTTGCTTAGCATAACACACTGTACCTCCATCCATGTTGTTGAAAATGGCAGGATTTCATTCCTTTTGATCATCGACTAGTACTCCAATGTGTATATACACCATCTCTTCTTTATCCATTCATCAGTCAGTGGATATTTGGGCTCTTTCCATACTTGGGCTATTGTTGATAGTGCTCCTATAAACATAGTGGTGCATGTGTCCCTTTGAATCAGCATTTTTGTATCCTTTGGATAAATACCTAGTAGTGCAATTGCTGGTTAGTATCCAAAATCTGTAAAGAACTTATCAAGCCCAACACCCAAAACACAAAGAATCCAGTGAAGAAATGGGCAGAAGACATGAATAGACAGTTTTCCAAAGAAGACATCCAGATGGCTAACAGACACATGAAAGATACTCAACATCTCTCGTCATCCTCCGATGATGTGGCAAATCAAAGCCACCATGAGATACCACCTCATACCAGTCAGAATGGCTAAAATTGACTCAGGAAACAACAGATGTTGGTGAGCATGCAGAGAAAGGGGAAGCCTCTTGCCCTGCTGGTGAGGATGCAAGCTGGTGCAGCCACTCTGGAAAACAATAAGGAGGTTCCTCACAAAATTAAAAATAGAACTCCCCTATGACCCCATTTAAACATGATAAAAATAGACTGGATAAAATATGTTGGCGAGTAATATATGTCTGTGTTCATTTGCACATTTAAAAGTGGCAGTAACTTCAGTGGCCTGATGGCTCTAGGGAGGTAGCCTTCTTCAGAGATCTGAATAATGAAATATTCCAGGTTTATGCTTTGGAAATTTGAGTTGGTTATGGGCTGATGATCTCAATATTGGTGATGCATACTTGCTAAATGGGGACCCACTTAATCTCAGCACCAAGAGTTTCTGGATTTCTCCTGGTTTGTTTTCATTTTGTGGACACTGGAGACTTCATAAATGATTAAGTTTTCCCTCTTTGGCTTTGTTGCTACAAAGTCTTAGAACCAAACTGGTGGTCCATTGGGAACAAGTACATAAGACTCAGTGCTATTTTGCATTTATCTGTTTCTGGGGCCAGCTTATACTCCTTATGATTCCCTGTATTCCCCTTCCCTCCCAGTTTCTCACTTGGGTTGCCTTGTGTTGTTTTGCATAGTAAAATATGCAATAAATACCGGATATAAATATAGAGAGATAAGCAAATGTGGTAGTCCTAGAAATGGCGGCATTTTGTCTCCTGCATGAAGCTCAAGACTCCAGGTTTTCCAGTGCTCGTGGAGCATCCAAGGCAATTGTTAGAAACAAAGCTCCCTGCTGCCCAAATAAAGCTGCTTCGAATTTGTAGTGATGCCGCTCAGAGCATCTGCACAGTTTCTTCCGCTTCTTCCACCCATGTCATAAACACACATGAGAGGAGAGAGCGATGGAGACTCTATTTGTGAAAGAAGTTACAGACCCGACTTGGGGCCATGGAGGAAGAAGGGCTTCCGGAGCAACGTGGACTTCCAGGATCCAGAAACTCCAGAGAACTCAAGTCCCACTCTTTCCCTAATTGTCACTATGATAAGAGTATCATCCTAATTTGACACGTGAAGTGAATACTTTATAAAGGTGGTGCTTCTGCACATGGTTACCTCTTAAATAAACTGATGAGGAGGTGGCCTGTTTCTGCCCTTTTATGCCGTACCTACAAGAGCATTTCAGAAACAAGTGCAATGGAAACTGTCTTAAGTTTTTTACTTAAAAAATTAAGTTTATAACCTTAGTCACTTAATTTATGGGGGAAAAAAAGGTTCATTGTCCTAATCACTGTAGGACATACCTCATCACACGTTGCTACTATGGCCATGTTAATCCTCAACATGAACATGAGTAACCAAGGTGACCTGAGGATGTCCTTTCAGGAAAAGTCTCTTTCTTCCTGGTGATATGGCTTTTTGACCCCCGTGTATTCCATGAGGGACATGATTGAAAGCAGGGGTTGCTTTCTTTAATAATTTACTGTGGTCTGAGAATCTGGGGTTTGGTGGTTCTTTGTTCATTAAGTACCATTTCATTAGATCTCAGCTCAGAGAAAACCAACGGAAACATGTCATTTAATCTCTCAAATAAAGTAGCCTTTTAAGTATTTTGCATTTATGTTTTGCTTTTTTGGAAGGCATTCGAAGCACAATAAAATGACTGCCACTTTATTGTGGATAGCATCTTGCTGAAGGAAGTGAGTGGCAATTTTTTTTTTTTTTAATGATTTGGGAAGTTAAGGCCCAAAGGCAGAGACAGAACAATTGTCAGCAGTGTATCTGGGCTAGAATAGAACTTTCCCATCTGATTTTCATAGCGCTGGGAAACAGCTCCCACTCAAGGATCAGAAGTCCAGTTTAAGGGATATTCATTTTTAATAGGGAGACTCTCAACCTTTAGAGACCAGACTTCCCAGCCTGCCCAGTGAATACTCAGGCACTTCAGTGTGTATTTGATAGTAGTTAGCAATACAAAGCAATCCCAGTGTCCAAGGAATGTGCAGAGGAATGTTAAATCTAGGAGCGACCATAACCTGATTTTCTAGATTTCCATGAGTTTAAAGTCTCAGCCACAATATTACATTATCAAGTTATTTGCATTTGAAATATAATACCTAGGGGGTTGACATTTAATTAAATTACTGTGCTACCTCCAGGCTGCAAGGAAGTTGGATGGCCCGTTGTGTGGATGGGGCCATAGTACCTTTCTACCCTTTCTGAAAGACAAGGGACCGGGAGGAGGAAACCTCGCTTGTCCGCAAGTGCACCAGGGCCAAGTGCACTTGGTTGGTTTGCACTTAACAGGGTGAAGTGGAAAGCAGACAGGCAAGACCTTAGGGAGCATGGACAGCACTGCATTTTTTCATACATGGGGGCTCCAGTGGAAGAGAAGTGGCAAGTGAGAATCCTTTGCCCTTATCATAGCCACAGTCCAGCCTAGACCATCATTTTCCCCAGTGAGGAAGAAAAGTGGTTCTTCAGTCTTCAGAGTCCCCATGGCTTAAGATAACTGTATAACTGTAGACCTCTTTGTCTCTCACTCTTGAGAATCCATGGTCATCATTAGAAGAGCTCACCAAGAACCCCACTGATCAGAACCCCTGCCTTCCATGCTCCTAAGCCCCATTCATTGACCAGGTGTAGGGCAGGAACTACAAGTGTAAGCACAGGGCTGTGGCTCCCATATCTCCCACAGCATGTATTCTCAGGGGACGCTTTGCAGTGTCTAGGGATGTTTTCATTTATTATGATTGTAGAGGTGCTCCTGGCATCTACTGGGTGGAGGCCCAGGATGCTGCTAAGTTACCTACAATGCACAGGACAGCCCCTTACAGCAAAGAGTCAGCCAACTCAATGAGTAAATGTAGTGAAGTTGAGAAACCCTGTTCCAATAGGAGACGAAATCACGAAAGAGTAGATTCCCGCTACTGAGGTGCCTGTCAAGAGTGAAAATAATCTATTAAATGCACCGCCAAGGTGTGTGAGTCAGGATCCAAGCAGGAAAGCAGAAACCACTTTGGTGTTGAAAGGGGAGCAAATTCAATGCCGAGAGTCAGATGTACCGGTGTTGGAGAGGCTGGAGCGCAGTGAGTATAGCGAGGCCAGTCACAAATTAGCAACAGCAGCAAGCCACTGACATTCCTTGGTCAGAGGACAGAAGGTGGACAACGGCGTTGCTGTTGAGGAATTCTTGTAGTCAGAACCCCAGCAGTCCTGTCTGGTGGGAGCCAGAGCCACACAGATGAGGAAGCTTCTGGGGCTGCAGCCTGAGGAAGAGGGAGAGAAATCCTCAGATTGTCCTGTCTCCCCATCTTTGAATCCTTCACCAGTACCCCCCCCCCCATCCACTGAGTCCCTGCAGCATGTCCGCCTGGGAAACACAGCAGCAGGGAGAAGGATAAGTAACTGAGTGCAAATAGGCGCAAACCGGTTCATGTGAAGTCTTAGAACCCCGTGAGTCTTCCGGAGCACGGGAACCAACGGAACGTTGGTACCCTTGAGCAGTCATTTCAAGAGTTCTGCCTTGCAGCTGGCGCTTTTCTAGCCTGGGAAGTCTTTTCTTGTGCCTCGTAACTCTAGGCTTAAACTAATAAAAAGATGCCCTTAAGAAAGAGTAGGCAGACCCAACAGTTTCTTTTTAACGCAGGCTTAGAAGTAGCAAACTTCTTGTTTGCGTGCCCCCCAACACGATGGAGGGTTTGTGTCTCTACCCAGACAGCAAGTTTCGATGGAAATCCATGTCAACACACAGAGCACACGTTGTTAATTTTACTGTGTCTGTGGCTAACTCCATCCTTCATTGTCAGGCTTTGGCTCATTTTGGTGGTAGTGATCTTGCTTCTTGCTTCAACTCAGATGTACCCTCTCCATGGGTCCTGCCCCTCTCTTAGCTGGAGTCAGACTGAAAGGGGGAGGTTGTTGGAGAGCCAGGGAACCTGCAGTGAAGGTTTTTATTTTTCCTTACAGTTGCAATTTTAAGAATCTAGACAAAGCAAAGGGAATTAATTTATTTGTTTTCTATTTGAACTGCCCAACAGGTCCCCAAACTCACGGGGATAAAAGTGATAGATTTTTAAGTGTCTTCTTTAAGAAAGTTCTGTAGTTGCTTAATTATTTCGCCCCACTTTTGATTATCTGCACTAATGGAGATGTGGAGGACACAAATCAATAAAATCCCTTGATAATCTAAAAAATCTCAATGTTGCCATTAGTTTTGACCTCCTCCCCCACCAAACCTTTTATCGGAGCTACTAAAAAGTGCCTCTGCACCCCCTGGGCTCTCAATATATTCAACTTGTTGACAGGCTGACTGATAAAATTGTCTGATTTGAGTTTTATCTCTTTTTCTCTTCTCCTGCCCACTCTCTGGGGGAGGTGCTAATGAGCAGCCCAAGAACAAAACCACAGGAAAAAGAGACTGCAGAAAAGCCAGGGTGACACACAAAATGATTAAATAGCTCCCGTATCCCTGAAACTTTACTATATAATGTCAGCTTTGTGGGATTTTTTTTCTTTTTTCCTGAAGTAAATTGAAATAACTCAAATGGCCCAAGTGTATGGGGTCTTCACAGACCCTTGCTTTGAAGCTTTGAATAGCTTTTGTATGGTATCCATTTTCTGGGGAAAGATTTTTAATTGCTAATTTTTATAAATGGCGTTCATATTATGCTGGAAAAAGGCCAGGCACCTTC